>NC_044989.1:76172999-76772999 GCF_008728515.1 Papio anubis
ACTAAGAAACTCAATCAAAACCGCTCAACTACATGGAAACTGAACAACCTGCTCCTGAAGGACTACTGGGTACATAATGAAATGAAGGCAGAAATAAAGATGTTCTTTGAAACCAATGAGAACAAAGATACAACATACCAGAATCTCTGGGACACGTTTAAAGTGTGTGCAGAGGGAAATTTATAGCACTAAATGCCCACAAGAGAAAGCTGGAAAGATCTAAAATTGACACTCTAACATCACAATTAAAAGAACTAGAGAAGCAAGAGCAAACACATTCAAAAGCTAGCAGAAGGCAAGAAATAACTAAGATCAGAGCAGAACTGAAGGAGATAGAGACACAAAAAACCCTCCAAAAAATCAATGAATCCAGGAGTTGGTTTTTTGAAAAGATCAACAAAATTGACAGACCGCTAGCAAGACTAATAAAGAAGAAAAGAGAGAAGAATCAAATAGATGCAACAAAAAATGATAAACGGGATATCACCACTGACCCCACAGAAATACAAACTACCATCAGAGAATACTATAAACACCTCTACGCAAATAAACTAGAAAAACTAGAAGAAATGGATAATTTCCTGGACACTTACACTCTTCCAAGACTAAACCAGGAAGAAGTTGAATCCCTGAATAGACCAATAGCAGGCTCTGAAATTGAGGCAATAATTAATAGCCTACCAACCAAAAAAAGTCCAGGACCAGATGGATTTACAGCTGAATTCTACTAGAGGTACAAGGAGGAGCTGGTAACATTCCTTCTGAAACTACTCCAATCAATAGAAAAAGAGGGAATCCTCCCTAACTCATTTTATGAGGCCAACATCATCCTGATAGCAAAGCCTGGCAGAGACGCAACAAAAAAAGAGAATTTTAGACCAATATCCCTGATGAACATCGATGCAAAAATCCTCAATAAAATACTGGCAAACCAGATTCAGCAGCACATCAAAAAGCTTATCCACCATGATCAAGTGGGCTTCATCACTGGGATGCAAGGCTGGTTCAACATTCGCAAATCAATAAACATAATCCAGCATATAAACAGAACCAAAGACAAGAACCACATGATTATCTCAATCAATGCAGAAAAGGCTTTTGACAAAATTCAACAGCCCTTCATGCTAAAATCGCTCAATAAATTCGGTATTGATGGAACGTACCTCAAAATAATAAGAGCTATTTATGACAAACCCACAGCCAATATCATACTGAATGGGCAAAAACTGGAAAAATTCCCTTTGAAAACTGGCACAAGACAGGGATGCCCTCTCTCACCACTCCTATTCAACATAGTGTTGGAAGTTCTGGCTAGGGCAATTAGGCAAGAGAAAGAAATCAGGGGTATTCAGTTAGGAAAAGAAGAAGTCAAATTGTCCCTGTTTGCAGATGACATGATTGTATATTTAGAAAACCCCATTGTCTCAGCCCAAAATCTCCTTAAGCTGATAAGCAACTTCAGCAAAGTCTCAGGATACAAAATTAATGTGCAAAAATCACAAGCATTCTTATACACCAATAACAGACAAACACAGAGCCAAATCATGAATGAACTTCCATTCACAATTGCTTCAAAGAGAATCAAATACCTAGGAATCCAACTTACAAGGGATGTAAAGGACCTCTTCAAGGAGAACTACAAACCACTGCTCAGTGAAATAAAAGAGGACACAAACAAATGGAAGAACATACCATGCTCATGGATAGGAAGAATCAATATCGTGAAAATGGCCATACTGCCCAAGGTAATTTATAGATTCAATGCCATCCCCATCAAGCTACCAATGAGTTTCTTCACAGAATTGGAAAAAACTGCTTTAAAGTTCATATGGAACCAAAAAAGAGCCCGCATCTCCAAGACAATCCTAAGTCAAAAGAACAAAGCTGGAGGCATCACGCTACCTGACTTCAAACTATACTACAAGGCTACAGTAACCAAAACAGCATGGTACTGGTACCAAAACAGAGATATAGACCAATGGAACAGAACAGAGTCCTCAGAAATAATACCACACATCTACAGCCATCTGATCTTTGACAAACCTGAGAAAAACAAGAAATGGGGAAAGGATTCCCTATTTAATAAATGGTGCTGGGAAAATTGGCTAGCCATAAGTAGAAAGCTGAAACTGGATCCTTTCCTTACTCCTTATACGAAAATTAATTCAAGATGGATTAGAGACTTAAATGTTAGACCTAATACCATAAAAATCCTAGAGGAAAACCTAGGTAGTACCATTCAGGACATAGGCATGGGCAAAGACTTCATGTTTAAAACACCAAAAGCAACGGCAGCAAAAGCTAAAATTGACAAATGGGATCTAATTAAACTAAAGAGCTTCTGCACAGCAAAAGAAACTACCATCAGAGTGAACAGGCAACCTACAGAATGGGAGAAAATTTTTGCAATCTACTCATCTGACAAAGGGCTAATATCCAGAACCTACAAAGAACTCCAACAAATTTACAAGAAAAAAACAAACAACCCCATCAAAAAGTGGGCAAAGGATATGAACAGACATTTCTCAAAAGAGGACATTCATACAGCCAACAGACATATGAAAAAATGCTCATCATCACTGGCCATCAGAGAAATGCAAATCAAAACCACAATGAGATACCATCTCACACCAGTTAGAATGGCAATCATTAAAAAGTCAGGAAACAACAGGTGCTGGAGAGGATGTGGAGAAATAGGAACACTTTTACACTTTTACATTGTAAACTAGTTCAACCATTATGGAAAACAGTATGGCGATTCCTCAAGGATCTAGAACTAGATGTACCATATGACCCAGCCATCCCATTACTGGGGATATACCCAAAGGATTATAAATTATGCTGCTATAAAGACACATGCACACGTATGTTTATTGCAGCACTATTCACAATAGCAAAGACTTGGAATCAACCCAAATGTCCATCAGTGACAGATTGGATTAAGAAAATGTGGCACATATACACCATGGAATACTATGCAGCCATAAAAAAGGATGAGTTTGCGTCCTTTGTAGGGACATGGATGCAGCTGGAAACCATCATTCTTAGCAAACTATCACAAGAACAGAAAACCAAACACCGCATGTTCTCACTCATAGGTGGGAACTGAACAACGAGATCACTTGGACTCAGGAAGGGGAACATCACACACCGGGGCCTATCATGGGGAGGGGGGAGGGGGGAGGGATTGCATTGGGAGTTATACCTGATGTAAATGACGAGTTGATGGGTGCAGCAGACTAACATGGCACAAGTATACATATGTAACAAACCTGCATGTTATGCACATGTACCCTACAACTTAAAGTATAATAATAATAAATAAATTAAAAAAAAAAAAATAAATAAAAAAAAAAAATAAAAATAAAAAATAAATTAAAAAAAAAAAAAAAAAGAATAAATGGAATTCTGCTGAGCATTCCTGACTCAGCTTCTGCCTTCCTTACTGTTATGGGCTGAATGTATGGATCCCTGTATTAGTTTGTTTTGTGTTGCTGTAAAGAAATGCCTTAGGCTGGGCAATTTATAAAGAAAAGAGGGTTATTTGGCTCATGGTTCTTCAGGCTACATAAGAAGTATGGTGCCAGCATCTGGTCAGTTGCTAGTGAGACCTCAGAAAGCTTTTACTCATGGTAGAAGGTGAAGAGGAAGCAGGCATGTTTCATGGAAAGAGAAAGAACAAGAGAGAGGGATCAAGAGAAAGGGAGGAGGAGACAAGCTCTCGAACAACCAGCTCTGGTGTGAACTCATATAATTAGAACTCACTCATCACTGCAGGGAGGGCACCAAGCCGTTTATGAAAGATCTGCTCCCATGACCCAAATGACCCACAAAGCCCTACCTCCAACATTGGAGATCACATTTCAGCATGAGATTTGGAGGTAATAAACATCCAAACTATATCAGTCCCCTAGTAAAATTCATATGTTGAAGTCCTAGCTCCTGATGTGACAGTATTATGAGGTAGGATCTTTGGAAAGTAGTTAGGTTTGCATTAGATCATGAAGATGGGGCCCTTGTGATGGGATTAATGCCCTTTTAAGAACAGGGGGAAAGATCTTTCTTCCATAAGCATTCAAAGAGTAATGACCATCAGAGCTCCTAGCATGAAGAGGGCTGTCTAGAAAGTGGTCCCTCACCAGATACGGATATGCCAGGACTCAGCACCTTGAACGTGGATGGCCCAGCCTCCAGATAAATAAATTTCTGTTGTTTAAGTCACACAGTTTATGGCATTTTGTTGTATTATTAGCAGCCTGGTCAGACTAAGACACTGACAAAGAGGATAATGAACCGGTTGCTATCCTTTTCCCTCCTAATTCTTTCTGCTTTGAATGCAGATGTGATATCCAAAACTTCAGCAGCTGTCTTGTAATTGTTGAGTGATAAGTGCAGGATAAAAGCCAACATACTAAGGATGGAAGAAGAGAGGAAAATAAAAGATCTTGTGTCCTTGATGGCATCTTCGAGCAGCTAACATCTTGTAATCATTTACTTTCGAACTTCTTGTTACCTGGGAAAAGGAAACCCTTATTTGTTTAAATTATTGCAAGTTGGGTTTCCTGCTATTTGCAGTTTAAAGCAGCCATAAAAGTAAAATATGGTTATGGTTCATTATTATTCAACTTTCCTGTCTACAGATAGATATTCAGTTTTTGTTTCTTAGCAATTTCACAAAGCAGCTGAATGTAATATCAGAAAGGAATATCTTCATTAAGTCAACTTTCTCAACAAATAAAAATTTAAAGGTGTAACTAGGTAGAATCTCTTTAAGAAAAATCATTTAAACCCCAAATATTTCTAATAAATGTTCCAAAAAGCTTTTATTATCTGGAGAAATCACTGACTTTAATAACAGCCTTTGCAGTGGCACTTTTAAAAGGCTTTTTGCTTTTTTTGGCCACTCCTTGTCAGAAGATACTAGTACAATAAATACACTGTTATCAGTACATGGAAGACTGTATTCAATCATGACTTCAATCATGACTAAAAGTACTAAAAGTATGTTTCTGTAATGAACCAACAAGACTGGGGTGATTTTGTTTGTTAATTTGAAGGATCAGACACTAAAGTATCTAAAAATATAATTCAAATACCAACATTTACTTTCAAATCATTTGTAACAGTTATTGGAGGACTGTGTTTCACCAACTTCTTATCTATATATTTGCCTGCCTATGTATTTATATATTTAATAGAGGCTCATAACTACTAGAAGTATTTGGGGACTGAGATATATTCATTACTGATTGGCATCCTAAAGATATCATTTGCATTTCCTTTTTTTTTTCTTGAGACAGAATATCACTCTGTCTGGAGTACAATGGGGCAATCTTGGCTCACTGCAAACACTGCCTCCCAGGTTCAAGCAATTCTCCTGCCTCAGACTCCTGAGTAGCTGGCACTACAGGTGCGCACCACCATGCCTGGCTAATTTCTGTATTTTTCGTAGAGATGGGGTTTTGTCATGTTGGCCAGACTGGTCTCGAACTCCTGACCTCAGGTGATCTACCTGCCTTGGCCTCCCAAAGTGCTGGGATTACAGGCGTGAGCCACCGTGCATGGCCTGCATGTCTATTTTTTCATGGATGCTTCTATTTTTATAACCTGGAATGCTCTTGATGTGTGCTGTCCATTTTCAATGTCATCAAAATGTTTCCCTGGGTTCAGCTGTAATCATCTCACATTTCCCAAGTCACTACCTAGTCCTGGGTATACAAGGGCCAGGGACTGATGTAATTAGATTTCAGGCTGAAAAACAACTATGGTTTTTGAGAATTTAACTTTTCTTTCATTTTAGATTACACTAGGGTTTTATTTATTTATTTATTTATTTATTTATTTTAATTTTTTTTTTTAAGTTGCAATGATCCAAATTCTTGTACAGATAAGCAAATAGGCCTGGGCTATAGAGAAAAAAAACAACAAATATCAACCATCCAACCAACCAACCAGCCAACCAAACAAAACGCTTTGGCTTACATGGAGAATTATTCTAAAACAAAACTATAAAACAGGACAAATTTCTTGTCAATGTCCTTCTCATTACCTATTCTATTTCCCCCTCTCCTCTCATAAAACTGTACAAAGAAATTCAGTCTCTTCATGTTGTCTGAGGCTCTATATTCTAAGTATGTTTACACATTCTGTTTCTAACCAAGCAAACAGGCCACGTGTCCTATTCCTTCAGCATTACTTTCTTGACTATATGTCATGTTGAACTGGATATATGCCATTTTAAATAATGCCTTAATATGCTTGCCCTCCAAATTTATTGGAATTATGAAATAATGAAATTGCTTATTTAAAATAACTTACAGCTATTTGGAGGCACTAATAGATTTAATAGAGGCTCATAACTACTAGAGGTATTTGGGGAAATTAGGTATATTCTTGTTTTCTCACAAACATTAGATAGATGCTTTTCTTTCTATATCACCTTTAAAATGGTTGACTTTACCATAATGTCTTCACACAGCTCCCAACCAGTGGGAGAAATAAAATTAAAGAAACCATTTTTTAAGATGATAAATTGTGTCAAAGAGAGATTTAGCTACTCTCCTCATTATTTTCAATGTCACACAATGACTTGGTATGGATGGAGCTGAATTTACCCCATTTTCAATTTAGCATGTTCACCATAAATTACTACAGACTTTATGGTTGGTTTTTTTTTTTTTTTTTTTTTCCATGGCCGTTATTTATTATGAAACAGTCAAGGTCAGCTTTTCAATTTTATCAGTGAGCAATTGCATGGAAACCAATTGAATTGGCTGAGTTGAAGGATCAGAGTCAGCCCCAAATAGCCAGATTGACCATGCAACAATTTCCTCTTAAAATACGATCACCCGTAACCTAACTCCTGATAAATATAAATCAATGTTATTTAAATAGCATCCTGAAGGAACAGTGCACCATTCCAAAAGCATTTTTCTTCGGCTGAATCGTTAACTAAATGACCATGTACTCTGAATAATAAGACCATTGGAAGATTTGTTATAGATTTTGGTGTGCAAACAGTAACCACTTTGAATTCACATAACATGTATTTTTTTTAAACCTTCTTTTAACTGGTATCCAATACAGAGAAAAGAATTCTAAGTCGTAGTCTCACGGGAGCAGGAGGAAAGTGAGGAAAGTGGGTGGACAGAGGAGGGGAGCCTTGCAAAACCTGAGTAGGTGGTCTGGTGTTAACACTCTCTGATACAGATGTTTCCATTTCTGTTGGTGTAAGAAAGCAAGCCAAATGTGACCATTTGTCAACACCTGGAGAAAACTTTGAAGATGTGACTGTGAATCATATAAAAGGCTTTTCTAAGCAACAATTTGTCAGATAAAAAATTACTCAATCTAAGAAAAGGAAACATTAAATGGACATACAGAATTGCTTTGAAAGCTAAAAAACAACAACAACAACAACAACAACAAAAACAAAATAACCCAGTTGGTTAAACTTTTGCAATATATAAAACTCCACAATTCTCTTTTCAAATATTTTTCCTTTTGAAGCAGATTTATTAAGAAAATCCTTAGGTTATCACACTTCTTGTCAGCAGTGGTAAAATGCTTTAGAATGACTGAATCATTCTTTTGAATTCTATGATATTATTTTGAAGTTGAGATTTATGTACAGAGAAAAGATCTGAGAACCTCTGTATTTACCTTTTACTCCCTATGATTGAAAACATGGAGAAAACAGTGTTTAAATTAGCACATGATCTCTGCTCTTCTCAGGTTAGTAGATCCTACAGAAGACCCATTTTTCACACTTTGTTGCTTTCAAACTTCAAAAATAAGCAGCAAATCATCATTATTTTCTTATTGCTGTAAAAAGTGGAACATACTTTGAAGAGCACTTTTATCAAAGCAGTTTTCTGTATTCTGGATGTTGTTTGTGTTACACAATAGAATTTGAGTATGTTATGTGTTTCCTGATTAGTATTTCTGATTAGGACATAGATAATCATCTGAAGTAAGTGCTGCTGGATATTTTTGGACTTCAAATAAATATACATGAATGTGGGTGGCAGGAGCGTAGTAAATAACACAACACTGAGTGATTAGAGTCTAATATGCTGTGTTGTCAGGGAAGAAATGTGGGTTCAATTTCCAGTTGTAGCCCCTTATAACTCATCCAGATCTTAGTATAATAGGGACTGACTGTGTATGAATGTGTGTTTAATGTTTTCTCTCAAACCAGAAAGAGAGTCAGACTTCTAATTTCAGAATTATACTTGCCCCTTTAATGTTCATTTATGATTTGAAGTATGTGATCAATTACATGGGCACATTCCGTACAGTTGGCTGTTGTTAAAGATCTTTCTAAGAAGAAAGGAAGATAGAAAATAATACACAAATAAATAAAAATAAATTGTGTTCATCAGACTGAGGCATTAATTATATTGAAACTTTGAAAATGTGTAAACATTTTTTAATTTTCACTTCTTTTTCAATCCGTCTTTGTGCCAGGTGGCAAACAACCTCTGGTGCACTCGTGAATATCTGGTATCCTGCGTGCTAGCAATGCATTGCTGACCCTCGCGTCAATTCACAGACCGGTCCCTCCTCTCCCCATTCACAGCTGTTTCTCTGCAAGTGGCATCAGAAACTGGACTATGCATTCCTCTGTTTACCTTATGGTGATGAATCTGAGATACGGAGATGAAGACAGTGGCCTTGAGGTACGGCCTGACACCATGCCAAAGATGAGAATTCAGGGCTTTTTAATTCCCAGTTCTATGAAACATCAGCTTTTATTTTCTCTTCATTTCAGCTTCATAGTATCTTCTGTAAATCAGGCTCAGTGGCCATAGTACAAATGCTGACTGCCAAACACCGGCACTTAACACCCTGTAAATGGGCTGTCAGGACTTGCAGGACAAGAGGCTACAATATATAATCTGGAGCTTGCTTCAAAAAGGCAAATTGACCTTATCATGTCAATTCTTATTCCCTTCCTAAATTCCACTGACATGGCCAAGGGAATATAAAAACATGGAAAAATCTGTACGAGTTTCAAAACAAATAAGCCTGTCTCCCGTATGCCAGAGGAATCTAGGTAAGATACAGTGCAAGTGACAGTAAGTTCCAGAAAGGGCTCTGACCAGCCTGTGAGTTGCTGTGTGGGAGCTACAGCTGGCTTGGGAAGTAAGCAGATGCAGTCCCAAGTAGAGCTACTGCACTGGGAGTGGTGTCAGGTGAAGGCAGGAGCAAGCCCTTGAGAAGTTAGGGTGGAGAGTAAATCCCCGTTCTTCCATAAACTGTTGGGGAGGTGCAGATGCCAACAAACAGTGGCAGGCATCTGCATGCATTCTCAGCTAGCATTTGATGAATGGATGAGCTTTAGGGGGCTGCTACGGGATGTTTTCCTCTCTGGACCATATACCTAAGATCTTGTATAGAGTTCAGAGTGAAATTTCAGAGTTTCAAAATCAGAGCCTGTTTCATGGTTTTCACATGCACTTGAATCTCTTACAAACTCTGTTTCCTCTCCTATATTTCCTCAGCTTCAAGGTGGGAGTCTTTACATGTGTGAATGCTCTTCACCACAGGAGTATTTGTTTCCACAGTGCTAGAAGAGGGATGGGGTAATAATGGCTGAGGGTGTCCGGCCTTATATTTCAGTCTCAATGGGTTGGGCTTGGCTTCTCTTCCAGCAAGTTCGGAGCATTGTTCTGACCTTTAGCTCCTTTGCCCAGGGCACAGGGAGCACAGAGAGCAGAGTTTCTTCACTGATGTTGAAATCTGTGCATAGTCTTATGTTCACAGAACTCTATACCCCAAAGGACTCTTTTCAGGTAAAAACGTATTAAACCTGCCTGGTTGGATTCCATTTAATTTAGGCAAAATTCCAGCTTCTCTCTCAATTCATAAGGAATTTATCTACATCTACAAGTTTCCTATTCAAAACACTACATGCATGGGATTTGTGTTTCCTATTTATTCCTTTTCAGTACATCTCTGCAGCATTTTATTGGAACTACATCAGATCTTGTCTAGAAGCAATGATTTTTACGTTAAACCTAAAAACATTTTACAAAAACATTTTAAAGAATATTTTTTCATAAAGTGGAAAAATCATTCTAGGGATGTCACCACGGGGAATTTGTGTCTTTTTGGGGCATTTTCCCGATGACCCCCAATAAGAGTGAGCTAAGTTTAGCCATGGTCCTGCCCAACACTTGCTTCTAATAAGAGAACTCGGTTAGAAAAGGGAGGGCAATAGCCTTGTTTATTTTGAGACTCAGGGGCAAACTTGGAACAGAAACTCTTCACCACAGCTGTGGAGATCCTGACCTGAGGTCGCCTCTGCCCACCTCCACCTTGGCCTCCTCACAGACAATCCGACTCTCATCTGTGGAAACAGACCCCAGCAAAGTTGAAAGCAGCTGTCTTTCCTTATATGGAGTACAAAGAAATAGAGGGAACATGACGATCTTTTTAAAAGTCTCCTTTCCTAATTCTGAACAATAGATTGTTCTGTTTCTCCCAGCCAACCACCAACAACTACCTATACTTTAAGGATGAACAAATAGAGAAAAATCAACAGACATATGAAAAACCATCAGTCCTTCATCAGAAAGAGATTTAAAGAATCAGAGCAAAAATCTCCCGATGAAGCCAACTTACTACACAGAACTAGAGGTAACTTCAGAAGCTTTATTTTGTATTTTTGAAGACTTAGAAGGATGTTGCATCTATGAAAAGGGAACACTTTAAGATAAATAAAATAATGAAAAACCACAGCCTTGTATTTTATAATATAAAAATACTACAATGAATCTTTTCTGTACTTTAAATTTAATAAAAATAAAAATCTTCCCCTTCACAGCATACAATACTGTGCAGATACAGCAAATGCATGCTACGGAAGAAACATAGACATGGACACCGGAATGCAGAGGAAGTTAACAGTGGTGTAGAGATATTTACCATGAATTTAAGAAGAGTCATGATGAACTTATTTAGGAGAGAGAATATAATGGGAACTCCGCAGGAGGAGAGAGAGAGAGATGATGCAGAAGAAACAATAAACCAAAAAATTACGAAGTTTCCCCAAGCTCAAGAGAGACTTCAATCTCCATATCAGTTATATAACTGGACAAGATTAATTAAAATGATCCATATTTAGATAATCTTGTTGAAGTATCTGTATCCAGGCAGAAAATTCTTGTGGCTGCCAATCATACTTTTCCTAGGAAATTTTCAATACTATAATGGAAGACAATGAATCAGCTAGAGTTTTGCAGCAAAAATCATTGTAACCCAAGTGCTGTACATCCTGCTAAAGATCATTCATGTGCAAGAGCAGTAGAAAGACATTCTCAGGCATAAAAGAAATCAGAGAGCAAATTACCAATGTGCTGTTCTTGAAAATATAAATCAATAAAGTATTTGTTACCAACTAAGGAATGCATTGACATGAACTTATGAATGAGAAAGATGGAAAAAAAATGGCAGAGAGAAACTAAGCCAGTAAAAACACAGAGGTAAAGCTGAATGATTATTGTTATGACTATAGAGTTATTGAAAAAATAAAAATATAATGGGAGAAATAGTAAATAACATTTAAAAAAATCCCAGATTATTCCCATAAAAGCTAGGAGATGGAGCGGTATGAGAAAGCATATTCATTGTTCACAGAAATCCATTCCGCCCTCCTGCCACAGAAATAGAATTGAGGCTGAGTTAGTTAGACAATGGTTTTTGTTCAGTTAGACTCACCTAGTGCTTGCTGATAATAATGGCCATGTGACTATCTTCTTATAAATGGTAATCTAGTTAGACTACTGTATACTTAGTGCTCACCAATATATGTGGCTATATGAGCACTTCTTATAAATAAAATGAGAGCAGGAGTGATGATTTCCACTTCTAGGTCTTACTGAACCTTAAGGATGAGATGATGACAGTGCCCAAGTGGATGGGGGATGATGTCTTGGGAAGAACTTGGGTCGCTGATTAAATAAGGAGCTGTTCTGCTGATCCCGACTATTCACATATGGACTGTTAAGTGAGAAGTGAACTTCTTTCTTAAGTCACTGTATCACTGGAACTTTTTGCTACAGTAGAGTAGCTTTATTCTGACCTATGTAGGTGGTGTGAGAGGAAGAAAAATTGTGCTTAAAGCAATACGTGGGATTATCCTTGTGGAGACAAAATACAATCTAAACATATAATATTTTTATGACAATTAGATTATCTTATATATATTGTTTTGAACTTGATTTTTACATGAAATAATATATTTTGGTCATTCTCCATGCCAATATATAAAGAGTTACATATTATTTGTAACTTTCAAATAGTATTCTATAGTATGATGGCTCTATAATATATTGAATTATTTATTCTATGTGGGAATTACACTTTTTCCCTAATATTGGGTATTATAAATAATTCTATAGTGAACTGTTATATGCACATGTGCAAGAATTTCTATAGATTAGATTATTCTAGGTGTGGAATTTCTGGTGTAAAGGCATGCATATAGGGGTTGCAAAATTGAGCTCTGGAGATCAGGGGGTCAGAGGTAAGTGTTCTAGGTGGTTCTCTTGGCAGCCTCCTCCCCTGCTGGTATTTATGGTTGGCTGGAGTCTGCAGCTGGCATAATTCATGATTTTCCCTTCTTGGCTTGGTTGGGGCCCAGAGGAGCTCCTGGCTAACTCAGCCCTACTTCAAATTCCATTGGCTAAAAGCTCCTGTATGAATGCGGTAGGAGTCTACTAAAATTTCTCAGGGTCACCTTTTCTTGCTCTGGTAGCCTCCATGGCAAGTGTGGTGACTATTAGTGTCTATACCACCTGACTTAAAAGTGGTTTGAGACCAGGTGCGGTGGCTCACGCCTGCAATTTCAGCACTTTGAGAGGCCGAGGCAGGCATCTCACCTTAAGTCAGGAATTCGAGACCAGCCTGGCTAACATGGTGAAACCCCGTCTCTACTAAAAATACAAAAATTAGCCAAGCATGGTGGTGGGCACCTGTAATCCCAGCTACTCGGGAGGCTGAGGCATGAGAGAATCACTTGAACCTGGAGGTGGAGGTTGCAGTGAGTTGAGATCGCGCCACTGCACTCCACCCTGGGTGATAGAGTGACTCTGTCTCAAAAAAAAAAAAAAAGAAAAGAAAAAAGTGGTCTGAGAAGGTTAAGCTTCCTTCTAGATAATGCTGCACTATCAGATTGCTGTGGTAACACCCTGGGTAGGGTTAGAAAGCAGCCTGAGATGTTTCCAGTTTTCTCAATAGGCATGGGGCAATAACTCCCCTTTTGGCTTCATTATTACTACAGATGACATAATGTATCTTCCCCTCCCTGAACTAGAGCCCTGAAATGGCAAATCTGGTCCCTCATCTAAGTATTATTCTTTTTATTTCTCAATCCTCCCTTTTTCCACTCTCTCTGTCTCTCTCTCTCTTAAAAGTTCTTCTTGGGAGAGGGCAAGTTTCTTTCATTTTCCATGTATGATATCTTCCATCTTTCTGACTCATGCTTAGCCTTACCAGTGGTGAAATAGATCTCCTCTAGACGAGAAAATAACTTCAAGAACAAAATTCTCCTATTTTGATTGCTTTTATATTAAAGATGGAGATGAAGAAATTTGAGAAATACTTAGCAAAACATGCCAAACTATTGTCTGTTACATATTTCTATTTTGAAAGATAGCTGCATTACATTTCCTTAGTCTTTCTTTTTTAAACAAATGTGAGTTTCTCCCAGGCAGATAGATGCTTAAGGAGGAAAAATGGCAACAATCTTGTACTTGGAAAGGCAAAAGAGAAAAACACATTAAAAATTATATATCTATGTGTGTGTATATCCCCAATTTTATGCATTTAAAATGTTGACAGTTCTTGCTAATTTAATCTAAAAAGGATTTTCTACTTTAGAGTCCCTTCAATAGTACATGAATGTGGCTATTCTTTTCATGCAGTTGCCAAACAATGAACCTACATTTTTTTTTTTTTTTTTACTTTTTGTTAACTTAATAAATATATGTCTAATTTGTTTTAGTTTCCATTTCTTACCACTAGAAAAGACTGTGCATCTTTTCTTGTTTATTTGCCACTTATTTTTCTTCTTCCGTTAGCGGCATGTGAACGTCCCTTTCATAATTTCCTACTGAGTTGTTTCACTTTTCTTAAATATTTAAATTTCTTATTGATTGTATGAGCTAATATATAATCAATGCTACATGTTAAGCACTTAATAAATACAGTGTCTAATACATAGCAATAACTCAATATGGGTTGTGTCAAAGAAATAAAATTAAAAACAAAATTTTCTCCTAACCCAGAAACATCTTCACAAAGACAGTAGAGGAAGAAAATGGTTTTATTATTGAATAAGCATCACACCAGAATGTGGTGCACGTCACAGGCAACCAACTAAGAAATTGCAAAGATGAAAAGGAATCTCACCCTTTTATACAGTCAAGAGAATAAAACCCATCACAAAATGTTTTCAAGATAAACAATAACTAGTCTTCAAGTAAGCGGACTGGATAGCAACATTTGTTAAACATAGTTCATCCTAGATTCATCTGGTACTTGGGGTGACCATCTGTGTTAGCTCATTGGCTTTATCCAGAGGAAAAACAAACTTTTAATAACTTTTTGACAAGAGGCAGTTTTGCAACTTGGAGCAAGGTGCCTGACAAAATTAGGCTTCTAGCCTCCCACAGTAAGGGAAAATAGGGGCGCTAACTTTCTTTATAATTTGTTTTCAAAGAGATGGCTCCCAGGTCCTTGACAAAGCCATTCCTGGGACATTAAGCTGACAAGAGGCCTATCTAGTTTTCAAAAGGTTTATATACATTTCAAAGAGATGAGAAAGTGCCTTTATAGTACAAGCGTTCTAAAGTAAAACAAAAGGAAGAGAGGAAAATTTCTTTCCTTGTTTTCAACAGGGAGAATTAAGCATCTTAGTTTTAATTTGGATTTGTCTGCACAGTTGCTGATAATATGATCTTTATTGTCTGTATGTGCTTTATATATTAGGAATATTATGTTTTAGTTTATAGCTCAGGTAATATGGCAAGACCCTGTCTCTAAAGAATAAAAATAAAACGTTATTTGGGTGTGGTGGCGCAAGCCTGTAGTCCCAGCTATTTATAGGAGGCTGAAGCAGGAGGATCACTTAAGCCCAGGAATTTGGGGCTGCAATGAGCTATGATTGCACTCCAGCCTGGGCAACAGAGAAAGACCCCTATACTCATAAAACCAAAGTAAAACAAAATAGAAACAAAACCAAATAAACCTAACTCTGGCCTTCCAGGCTTCTCCCAGTCTGGCCCTTGTTACCTCTCAGATCTCAAATGGAATGATTCTCCCATGGTCTTCCCACTCCAGCCCCAGGGGAGCCCACCTCAGGGGTTTGTCTGACTGTTGCCTTTGCCTGGATCAGTGTCCCTTAGATACGTGTGGAGTCTTCTTCCTTCTCAACTCTATTTTCTTAAATGCCACTTTCTTACTGAAAGTTACTTTAACTACACTGTTTAATGTGATATATTCACCCTGCCACACCAGTCCCACCTGGAACTCCCACTTCCCTCCCTCCCTATTTTTATTTATAGCGCTTATCACCTCTTGATAGACTAGTTTGTTTATTGTTTGTCTTCTCTGTTTCACTAGAAGGTAGTCAGGAACACCCAATATTTTGTCTACTTTGTTTACTCCTCTATTTCCAGGGCTGAGTAAGCTCTATATTTTATTTTTGAAATGAATGGAAAGAACTAACTAAAAAATATATCTTGGTATTTTTTAATGTGTATTTGGCTTTTCACTGTGCACAAAGGGTTTTTTCATAAGAAAAAATCAGTTTTTCTGTACCTTAATCTATTACTTTTTCCATTTACAGTGTCTGAGTTTCATGTCTTCCTTAGAAAATGTTTCCAACAATCTAAGATTTTTCATCTCGCTAAAGAAAAAGAACAGCAGTGGAAAAACAGGTGAAATCTGAATGAAAGCTGATAATTAATTAATGCAACCTACCTGTGTTTGGTAGTTAGTTTTGACATGTACCATAGTAATGCAGGATGTTAACAGTAGAGGAAACAGAAGGAGAGGTTTATTTGCAACCTCTTTGTAAATCTAAAATTATTCTAAAATAAAAGGTTTACTTAAAAATTTATCTTTTCTTTTCTTTTCTTTTTTTTTTTTTTTGAGACGGAGTCTCGCTCTGTCGCCCAGGCTGGAGTGCAGTGGCCGGATCTCAGCTCACTGCAAGCTCTGCCTCCTAAGTTTACGCCATTCTCCTGCCTCAGCCTCCCGAATAGCTGGGACTACAGGCGCCCACCACCTCGCCCGACTAGTTTTTTGTATTTTTTAGTAGAGATGGGGTTTCACTGTGTTAGCCAGGATGGTCTCGATCTCCTGACCTCGTGATCCGCCTGTCTTGGCCTCCCAAAGTGCTGGGATTACAGGCTTGAGCCACCGTGCCCGGCCAAAAATTTATCTTTTCTTACCTAAAATCAGAAATACTAGTTGATCCAGCAATCCTATTACTGGGTATATACCCAAAGAAATACAAATCATTTCATTATGAAGACACATGCATGCATATGTTCATTGCAACACTGTTCACAATAGCAAAGACACAGATTCAACCTACATGCCCAACAATGATAGACTGGACAAAGAAAATGTGGTACATATATAACATAGAATACTATGCAGCCATGAAAAATGAGATCATGCCCATTGCAGGAACATTGATGGAGCTGGAGGCCAATGTCCTTAGCAAACTGATGCAGGAACAGAAAACCAAATACCACATGTTCTCACTTATGAGTGGGAGCTAAATGATGAGAACACATGGACACATGGTGGGGGGAACACACACTGGGCATTATCGAGGATGGAAGAAGGTAGAAGGGAGAGGATCAGGAAAAATAACTAATGGGTCCTAGGCTTAATACCTGGGTGATCAAATAATCTGTACAACAAACCCCCATGATACAAGTTTACCTGTATAACAAACATTCACATGTACCCCTGAATTTAAAAAAACAGTAAAAAAAAATTATCTTGTTTTTAAGCTTGTTTATAGTTTGTATTTTAGTTTTGGATTTTAAGTCCACATTCGAATCACTTTGTTTTATTATGTGAAGTAGAGAAACTTTTTAAATTCCCCTTATGGATAATTAATTGTTCTGGTTTTAAGTGCTGCTATGTAACACATATTCAATAGGGAAAGTGCATTCTTTTTATAAAAAATGTTTTAACTCAACTCATATATTTATATTTATTTTTCCAGATTAATTTTATAATCAGGTTATCAAGTTCTATAAAAATTCCCATTGTGATTTTGGTTGAGATTATATGTGAGATAAGTAGTTAATTTTGTAAAATTTCACCTTATTAAATTAGTATACTTAATGTACTTAATATGTGCAAAGTTATCATCAATAATAAAAACATGCAAAGTACAAAAAGCAGGCAAGTTAAACAGTGAGAAATCAAAAGACTAGTGTCATATACAATTTAGATAAGGAATTTCAAGCTAAAGAATCATCAATAAAATACAAATTAAAGTAAAAAGAATCAGCACTTTTTTTTTTTTTTTTTTTTTTTTTTTTTTTTTTACAAGCAGCCAACATTAAAATGGGCAATCATTTCTGGTTCTAGCAAGTAGTGAAATAGGTTCTTATATATTATTGACAAGAAAGAAATTGGCAGAATCTTTTTGGAAAACGAATTGTAATTTCTTTCAAATTCTTCGTGTTTTGGATACTCATTTGTCAAGTATGTCCACTTTAAAAGATTTCTTAAAGGAAATAATCATGAAAAACATACAATTGTAAAAACAGTTCTCACAATATTGCTTTATAATAGTGAAAGTAGCCTAATTTTACATTAGGGCATAGTTGAATAAAATTTGTTATGCATGTACTATGGAAACTCTCTAAATATGTATAGTCAATAAGTTTATGCTGGTCTATTGGGTCTGCAAAGCTTCAGCCATTTCATTTGCTCTCTGGGTGGTAATCAGAGATACACTTTAGATCATACATTTTTGTTTGTGAATTCCTACCCACAGTAGACATCCTTTTATAATACAGTGAAATCCAAAATCTCAGACCCCTTCTGTTGAATTAATATGTTAAGTTTTAATGAAAGGTAAACACCAAGAGTGGGTGGTGACAGTGTTTTCAATTGTATGTGCTAAACATGAGAGGAACAACTGATTACATGAGAATATTCCTGGGGTTACACATTGAGGTGACATAAACGTTTTGCTTATGACAACAGGTCAGTACCAATTACTCTCTGGACGTAATTAGTCTCATTAAGGAGGACAAACACCTTAGATGGAAGTAAATAGATTATTACTGATTCAGAAAATAACTGGGCTATAACCATTCTTATGCCTGATGTTTCTTAACTTCTTCTGAGACTCTGGGAGATGTTAGCAGTTAATTGTAGGGGCCTAAGGTCCAATTAAGGTGTGTTAGGGTTAATAACAGTCGTATGCTGAGTATAAAAGGGAATGTGATTATTAGTTTTGGGGTGAAGTGTAGTTCCATTTGGACTTTGGATGTGGCTGTACAATTCTTACTAGGGAGATCTTAAGCTGGATAACAAATCTAGCGGTTGTACAAGTCGGCAGCTAACCCTGATGGAAAAAGTGAATTATGAAGTTTACAGTGTTTAAGGAGCAAAGACAATCAAGAGAACAACAGAAAAAACTGGGAGAGGGAAATCATAACACTCTTATCTTGAACCAAAATAAAGAAAAGAGGCTGGCAGTAAGAGGAAAAAACAAGTAAAATTGAAGTCCTTAGTTCTAAGCATGCATTTTTATTTGAAAGTCATTGGAAGAAGCTGCCTACAGTTCGCTTTTGTGGCAGCTCTCCATTTCTCCTTCTGGCCTTCTTAGTGAGCCTTAGAATTTGACTTCCAGAGGGAATAGACACCTAGGTTATAGGATCTAGAGCAGTGTTTACATCAATAAATAAGAATGCATTATGTATGACCTGGCATGTAAAAGGAAGATTTGTGGTGAAAAGTACCTGAAATGGTCCCTTTAAGGCAAGTTTTTGTTCATTTCTCTTTCAATATATCCTCCCTCATTGAATATTGTGAAGAGGTATGTCTGGGGATATTTGCGCATGTAGCATGCCCCTTGGGCATATGACTGTGATACTAATTTTTGTTAGAACCTTGAAAGGTTAGAATGCAGCAAGATAGAATCTGTCAGAGATTGTGTCAATTTAACTCTCATAGGCTTTTTTTTTCCCCTGTAATAATTACATATGGTGAGAGGAAATTTTGTGATATAAATCACATTTTCTTTAAGGTAGGGATAGAACTTTAGGCTATGAGTGATTATGTTCTTTTAAACATTTTGACAGTTTCGTTTTTAAAATACTGTGTGATATTATCTGATAAATACAGGAAATTTGACTGTTTCTTCTTCTTGTTTATAGTTTATGCAACATATGTATAGATTCATGTAGCCAATACTACAATCAGGATACAGAACAGTTCCATCATTCCAAAAAACTCCCTTATCCCATCCCTTTATTGTCACACCCTTGCTCCACCCTACCCTTGGCAACCACTGTAGTTTTGTCTTTTAAAGAATGTCATATAAACAGTCATACAATATGTAACCTTTGATTGTTTTCTGAAATAATGTCTTTGATATTCATCAAAGTTGCTGAGGTAGTTCATAGCCCATTCCTTTTTATTGCTGAGGAGTAGTATTCCATGGTATGGATGTACCAGTTAGTCTACTCATTCACCTGTTGAAGGACATTTAGATTGTGTTCAGTTTTTTGTAATTATGAATAGTGTTCCTATAAAAATTTATGTATGGATTTTTATGTTATTGGAAAGTGGAGGAAAGGTGATCCTTGTTCTAAAGTGGCAAAGAACTTGGCCAAATTGTGTTCTCATGTTTTGTGGGAAAGTAGAACTTGTAAGTGATGAACTTGGATATTCACCTGAGGAGATGTCTCAGCCGTGTTGAAGGCATGGCCTGTTTTTGCTTTGCTGCTTATGAGAAAATGCAAGAGCAGAGCAATAAATTGAAAAAGAAATTGTTAAGTAAAAAGGAACCAGAACTTACAGATTTGGGAAATTCTTAGCCTAACCATATTGTAAAATGTGACTCCTGGAAAAAAAATGTGACTCATGGATCCAATCAACCATGTCAGAAGAAACTGTAAATAAAGATGCAGTTATCCAGGAAAGATCTGTGGAAGATCCTCTTGTCTGATGGCTTGGATCTCCAGGGATTGCACTGGAGTCTAATAGGTTTTTGAAAACTATATATCAGCAGACATACTGCTAGCTTGAACTGAAGGGTGTGGAGACGGGATGAAATAAAGGAGGACTCTCAGTCTTCCAGGATTCTACTGGATGGACCACTACAGCTATCTAATGTGTTATCCTCCAAGAAAATGGAAGTAGGACCCTCAAGAGAGGCCAAGAGGTTGGCAGGGCTACCCTTGCTACCATGGGGTCAAAGGGTAGGACTGCCTCCTGGGTTTCAAAGGGTGGGCCATTTCCTTGTTTTAGCAAACCAAGCAGCCACTGCCAAAGGCAGAGGGGTCAAGGCTGCCACCCTTGTGGGTCCAGAAGGCCGGGTCACACTGATTGGTCCTGAGGACAGAGCATTGAGTGTAAGAGTTTTATCCTCAAGCCTTTCAAATCTACAGGAATTCACAAGATTTTGGACTTGTTTGGGACCCATGACCCTTTTCTTCTTTCTGATTTCTCCCTTTTGGAATGAGAATGTCTATTCTATACCTGTCTCACCATTGTATTTTGAAAAAAGATTACTCGTTGCCTGGGCTCATGGGTTCACAGATAGAAAGGAATTTGCCTCACCATGAATCATACCTCCAGTCTGACCCATATTTAATTTAGATCATAGTTATATGAGATTTTTGACTTAGGCTTGATACTTGAATGGGCTAAGACTTTTAGGGCTGTTGGGATCTGGTGAATGTATTTTGCATGTGTAAAGAACATAAATTATTTTTGGGTGGGGGAGCGTAGAGGATGGAGTGTTATGGACTGAATTTTGTTTCTTCCGAAGTTTATATGTTGAAGTCCTTACCCCCCCTGTAACTTAGAATGTGACTGTATTTGGATATAGGGTTTTTGAAGAGGTAAATTCGGTTAAAATGAGGACATACACGCTAATCCAATATGACTGGTGTCCTTATAAAATGAATTTTGAACACAGACAGGCATGGAAGACCATGGGAAGATACAAGGAGAAGACGACCATCTAGAGACTAAGGAGGGAAGCTTCAGAAGAAACCATCTCTACTGATACCATGATCTCCAACTTGTGCCTCCAGAATGGTGTGAAAATAAGTTTGCTTAAGCCATCTAATCTGTTGTACTTTGTTATGACAGACCCAGCAAACTAACACAGTATGTTTCCATTATTCTAGGGTAAATACTCAATAATGGAATTGGCAAGTCATACGTTAAGTGTATGCTTTATAAGAAACTGCCAAATTGTTTTCCAGAGTGGTTGTAGTATTTTGCATTCTACCAGCATTGTATGAGAGTTCCCACTGCTCTTTTTTTTTTTCACCCCCGGTATTTGGCATTGTTAATATTTTTTAGCATTTAGCCATTCTGATAGATGTACTGTGGTATCTTATCATGGTTTTCATTTGCATCACCCTGATGGCTAATAATGTTGAATATTTTTTGTGTGTTTTTTTATTTTCTTCTTACTATCATTTTTTATTTTATTTTATTTTATTTAGAGACAAGGGCTTGTTCTGTTGCCTAGGCCAGAGTACAGTGGCATGATCATAGCTCACTGCAACTTCAAACTCCAGGAGTCAAGAGATCCTCCCACCTCAGCCTACCGAGTAGCTAGGACTACAAGTATACACCATCAGGCCCAGCTAATTTTTAAAAATGGAATTAGTTTTTTGTAGAGTCAGTCTTGCTATGTTGCCCTGGCTGGTCTAAAACTCCCGGCCTCAAGCAATCCTCCCACTTTGGGCTCCCAAAGTGCTAGGATTACAGGTAGAAGCCACTGTTTCAGGCCTTGTTTATTCTCATTTCCTCCTTGTTAAAGTTTATGTCCAGGTTCTTTGTCAATTTCTTAATTGAGTTGTTTTTGCATTGTTGGGTTTTGAGAATTGTTTATATATTCTGGATATAAATATTTTCTTTGTCAAATATATGATTTGCAAATATTTTCTTCCAGTCTGTAGCTTGCATTTTTATCCTCTTATTAGGGTCTTTTGGAGCATAGACATTTTAAATTTTGATGGAGTCCAAATTTACCAGTTTTGTCTTTTATGAATTGTGCTTTTTGTATCATGTAAGAACTCTGCTCAACCCTACATCACAAACATTTTCTTATGTTTTGTTAAAATTTTACAGCTTTCCTGTTTATTTTTAGACCTATGATCCATTTTGAGTTAATTTTTGTATAAAGCGTGAGCATACACACATCTTATTCAATCAAAGGCTAATCTTGGTGCAACTATAAAAGGATTTTGTGATGTAATTAAAATCCCTAATCAGTTGATTCTAAGTTAATCAAAGGATAGAACATCTTAAGTAGGCCTGATTTAATCAAGTGAGGGCCTTTTAAACAGGGACTAAGGCCCTCCACATGAGATTCAGGGTCTTCACATGGTAGAGCAGAAAGATAACTTATAATCTACCTTCTGAGTCTCCCACACTTACCTTTTAGGGCTGATCTGCTGATTTGCTTGATACGCTTAAGCAGCACTGGACTTGCAAGTGCAGTACCTTCCCCCTCAATCTTTCTTCAATTTCTCTGACTCCCAGGGCCAGGTATGTGTGCTCAGCTCCAAGATAAAGGGCTCTAGTTTTTGCAGGATAGTCTTATCATTGAGATCAAGGACAACAAGAATAGACACTGGTTTCAGTCCAACTTTTGTAGAGTTCCCACTCATGCTTATGGGGTCTAGACTGCATGAAATCTTTCCTTCCTGCCACCCTGTGGACTTCAGGGTTTCTTTTCCAGCTCCCGTAATTGTATAAGATAATTTTTTGTAAAAAATCCCTAGATAGATAGATTTCCTACTGGTTCTGTTTCTTTGGTTAGGGTTAATGTACTTACCCTTTTTTTCATTAAACTGCTTTTTGCACTATTGTCAAAAATTAGAAACATGGTTGTCCTTTGGATAAACTATTTTCCCCCTTGGGTAAAATGAATGGCTGAAAGTCATCAAGGAAAGCAATTTCCTTTAAACAGATTGGCAGAGTTATCAGGGAAGGCAATTTCAGTTATTGGTGAGTTTTCTAAGATACCTTATAATTTCAACTTGGAGATACATGATGTGTTTAAATCTGTGCAATAGCTGCTGATTACCTTCCATTGCCACCTTCACTTTAGGCTACATCTCTACTAGCAATTTCCCCAGTTACAATGTCTTAGTATTGTTAAATAAAAGAAGCATTTAGAAAATATTACCTTCAATATAATAGTAGTATTACAAATAATAGTGTATGTGTATAGGTGAAAAAGAAACCTGAAAGTAAACATACTTGAATGTTGATGGTAGTCATCAGTGGGTGCCGAGATCATTGTTAGCTTTTGCGTCCTTTCACTTATTGGTACTTTCTAAATCTCCTACGAGGAACATGGTGCTATGAACTGAAGGTCTGCACCCCCACCTTAAAATGTATATGTTGAACCCCTAACCCCCAGTGATTATATTTGGAGACAAGACCTCTAAAGTAGTAATTAAGATAAAATAATGTATTCAGGATGGGGTCCTGGCCCAATAAGATGTGTCCTTCTAAGAAAATACTTGACTTCTCTCTCACTGTCATGTGAGAACACAGTGAGAAGGCCCGCCAGAAAGACAGCCCTCACCAGAAATTCAACCCTACAGGAACCTGGATCTTGGACTTTCTGGCCTCCAGCACTGTGAGAAAAGAAATTTCTGTTGTTTAATTCACCCAGTCTACAGTTTTGTATGGCAGCCCAAGCAGACTAAGGCACATGGTTTATTTTTGCAGTAAGTACATAAAATAATAATACTTATTTTAAGAAAAAAAAAAAGCCTGACTTAAAAGGCACTGAAAACAAAAGTGCAAGATCTTTGGCTATTTATGTAAGCTTCCAGACATTGCTAATTCTATCTTGAATTCTTCAAAGGAAACATGTAAGATAAATGCTAAGTAAAGATGCAGATAAATATGTTATTTGGGAGATCTGTTACAATTTCATTTTTGTTGGAATTGGGGTAAAATTGTGGGCAACTAATTTTATATCTAGTTAGAAAGTTCAGCTACAGAAGTTTTGCTTGTCCACATAGTCTCTGCCTTCTCCCCCACCCCCTTTCCAACACATACACACATACAGACACACACACACACCTCTACCTTCTCTCCTGCCCCTCTTCCAACACACACACACACATGCACACACACACACACACACGCACACGTTTTAATCTTTCATACTGGGTTTATCTACGATATATTGTAAGACCAACACTCTATCTCCTCAGTAATGTTCAATAAATTGCAATCAAGTTAAATCAATAATATCACATCTTTTCTATCCGTTGGGCTTCATGTCTGATTACTTTCCAAATGACTTCTTTGACAACAGATGATATCTACTGGGTGCCCTCCTCTTTCCTCTGCTGACACAATCTTTTCTATTTTCCATGCTGGTATTCATTTGATTTTGAGGGAGAAAAGTCCTAAAGGGCATACTGTAAAGATAAACAGATGGTTAGTGGTGTGATTGTGGAAGGTGTGTGCTCTCATTTCATCTTCTTTCATAGATGTTTTTCTTTTTTGCCTCTGAATTTCCATTTAACATGTTACGGTGGATTTTGTTTCAATGTTTCATTTGTGGCAAAGACTCCTAGAATGAGTTCATAGTCTTATTCTCTCTCTCTTGTTCTCTCTCTCTAGCCCTTCTCATTTCCTTCTCCTCATTCAGATATTGTGGTGGGCAGTGACCAGCATTCCCTTTATTGAGAGAAAATTTGGTTATTAACATGAGGCAAAATCACATTTTTTGATCCCAAACTGTTCATTATGTAGAAAGCATCTTTCTAGGAGATATATTAAAATATTTCACTAATGTTACTTGCATAGCATATGGATGATTACCATATTATTTAAACAGAATTTTCTGCTGCTTTCCCCAAAATGTATTCTGAGATTTGCTATTTTTCCCATGGTCATTGAATTGAAGCTCTTGGAGAAATCAGATGCTACTGAATTTCTTTAATAGACAAAGTATGATAAATAACCTCTTAATTTAAGTAACCATGTAATTACTTGCATTAGGTAGCCTATTAATAAAGTTGATACTTGGAGTTGGAACTATTTGTGAATCACAAAGAGTGTCATTCTTCTGACAAACAAATGAGCAACCACCTATCTTACAAATGGTTTTTGTGAAGATGGCGTTTCACTAACTTGATTGTTCTCAAGAATTGCAGAATGTTAAAAAAGATTACCTCCTTAGAGAGTCCCTTATCCTACCTCTTCATTTTAGCTTACTTTGTAGATAACAGGTCGACACTAAGTGGCCTCAGGTATTAGCCCTCCCTTGACAAGGATGGTGCAGTTTGTCCTGGCTGATTCAGGAATAGAAGTCAGATCTCCTGGTTCTTGGTCCATTTATTCGGAGAGAAGTAGGATGAGTGGCACACTGCCACTCCAATAATTTTTTTTAAAAAAGTTTTATTTTTAATGATTGAACAAACTCCACTTTAAATGACTCAACTCTGTTGAGTAAAGGAAAAAAAAAACCTTACATTTGCCAAATGGTATTATCTCAATCCCTCTCCTGTTTTAGTCTCTTTATATAGCTTCAGTGTATTTCAGGTAAATGTTTAACTTTTCAGATTTCTTCCCCTTCTCCCTGCCCTTCTCCAGTAAAGCATCTATATTTTAACAGGGAAGGGACTCTCATGAGCTGGGGTAGCTACGGCAGGGAGCCTCAGAATTATGTGTAGAAGCTGTTAGGCTGCCACCTGCTCAGAAAAGGCAGGTCTGTTCGTTCTTCTCTTCTGCAGTCTGCCTGGGTTCCACAGTAACCATCTGGCCTTTAGGGGAATTACTTGGGCACCAACTACTGAAGCTCATGGTTCTTGGCCATTTGCTTCTTGTCACCAAAACATCTTTGTTTCAACTCCCACTGGCCTCTCATCACCTTTGTGTCTGGGGCTCCTGGAAACTTCTGGATCTGTTGCAGACTGTTCAAAATCTAGGGGTACCACAGCATTATCTCAGATGATTTATGTAGACCACATTCCTCTATCTATGCCATGGAATTTGGCAATAAACTGAATGTAGCGCTTCCTCCCAGAGGTTTGAAGACTTTCCCTAGCTACACCCAGAGAAGTGGATTGCTGTACCTAAAGTACTTTTACATAAGTCTCTGCACCTTTTTAAGGATAAACCCTATGAAAGTTTGAACACATTGCCCTGCCTTTTCCAGTTCTCCTTCCCACAATTCCCTGTTCTAGAAGGTTGGGATAGCTCTCCTTTATAAACAGCAAATACTTTTTCTTATTGCATATCCCGAGTTCGAAAATAATCCTATTCTATATGTCAAAAATTGAACCCCACTTTTTTCCAATTCCTAGCCTTCCCGGGACTTGTAGCATAACAAGGGGCTGATCCAGAGCAGGAAATGTCAAAGAAAAAAACAACTTAATATATTTCTAAAAGTATTATTCCCACTGTAATACATTTAGTCAGTTATTACAATAATATTTATTGATTTCTTGCCATGCATCAACTATTAGAAATGTAGAGAAAAATGCAGTCTGTGGTAAAAGTGGGTAGAAAACAACTAATAACAATACGATATAGTAATTGCCAAAACAGTGTTTCATACAAAAGACACTGAAGATAGAAAAACTCTACATGTATCTGCCTAGGGGAAATCATAGGAGGCTTATTAGAGGAAATGACATTTCTACTGCAATATGCTGCCTCTGATGTTTGCCATTGGTGAAAAGGGGATAAAAGTGTTGTAGATCCTTTTAAATCCATTCCTTAACAACAGTAATAGTGATGATGGAGCAGCAGACAATAGTTTGCAATATATAACACTCTACCAGCAACAAAGTGGTCCTGCACACAACACAGTTCTTGCAAATTTGTAGGACTAAACATATGCTTTAGGTCAGTGCCACTCTAAAAATATAGGACAAAAGGATACTCATTCATTCATTTAGTCCACACTTACTGAGTACCTGCTATGTTCTAGGTGCAGCAGGTAGAGAAATGAAGAACTACAGATCTTATCTCAAGAATCTTACATTCTATAGAGGGGAAGTAGTAAATAAATCAATGGGAAAGATAGATTCAGATATTCAGACTCATGTAGAAAGTAAAAGAGGATGGTGTGCTACTTTTTGATAGGGGTGGGGAGAGAGGCAATAGAATGTGGACTTCATTGACAATGATAATAAAATGACCAGGACTTGGCCAGGAGCAGTGGCTCACTCCTGTAATCCCAGTACTTTGGGAGGCTGAGGCGGGCAGATCACAAGTCCAGAGATCGAGACCATCCTGGCTAACACGGTGGAACCCCATCTTTACTAAAAATACAAAAAATTAGTGGGGCGTGGTGGCAGGTGCCTGTAGTCCCAGCTACTCGGAAGGCTGAGGCAGGAGAATGGCGTGAACCCGGGAGGTGGAGCTTGTGGTGAGCTGCGATTGCACCACTGCACTCCAGCCTGGGTGACAGATTGAGACTCCATCTCAAAATAAATAAATAAATAAATAAATAAGTAAATAAATAAATAAAATTAAAAAATGACCAGGACTTAAACTTGTTACATGCTTTTAAACTATGTTTGGGGTGGGGAAAAGTCAAATCAACAGGATTAGAGGTTATCTTTTCCAAGGGAAATTTTCAATTTCTCACATTAGCATTTATCTTGAAATTCTTGGATTTCTTGCTTTTCATGGATTCTGTAGGGAAACCCTGTGGTTCCTTTAGTAAAATACGAGTATGGATCTCCAGTTTTTGTAGTGAAGGGAGAATCTTCTCATGGGAAAAGGGAACTCTATAGATGATCCTTAACTCTCTTGGGAACTTTCTCTGCATGATACTGGTTTCAGGGGGATGCTAATTTCCTTTTCCCCATTCTGGAATGTGTGGGCATACTTTCCTTAATTTTTTTTTGAATAGCTGAGAAGATCATGGTTTAATGTTGAATAAAGTTTTTACTTAAGGTCAGGGCAAACTTAAGCAAGAGAGCCAACATAGAAAGTAACATGCAATGAAAATCTGGTTGTCTGGTGTATCTGGGTCTTGACTCTTTCTCAATGTATCCGTGAAAGGGCTCTTTTACTGGCTAGCTGGAAGGGACCACTCCACATGCCTCCTACTTAGTGGCTCAGTACCAGCTCTTTTTGCCATACCTTCTGGAGTGTCTTCAAACCTGCCTAAGCTTCATGAAGTACCACACCAAGACAGCAACAGCAAGTCACATGGAGGAATAGAAGGCCCATGTCCTTCCGTCCCAGATTTGCTCTGCTGATTCTGGCTTTCTGTCTGGGGTCTTGTTTCTTCCTAAAGTGACTGACACAGGAATGCCCACTGCCTGAGAGGAGAGATGCCACCATTTCCCCAACAACTTATAGAAGTGTTGTTTTATGTGGTTTCAACAGAAAAATCAGAAGAATCACTATAATTCACATTTTCAAAAGAGGCACAGCAAGAAATAAGGTAAGATTTTCTCCTTACATTTTCTTTGCCTTTGAATGATTAAAAAAAGAAAGTTTTTAAAATCTAAGTAGCATTCCATGTGGGACTTCAAGGGATTAGTACAGCTGAGCTCTGACAAAACCAATTCAGCCTTCCTTTATTTCCCTTCTTCTAATGTTAGTTGAATACTATATAAATATCTTCCTGAACTCTTTAGGAACTCATCTGAGCAACATTTAGAATAAAGACACACACATCACCTTAAAAACAGGCTTGCAGGCATAGCGAGTACACATATAAAAAACAAACAAAAATTACTTCAAATGAAACCTAAGTGCCTATAGTCATGCCTGAAAAACATTGTGGACACTTAATTATTTTTTATTTTATTTTAAATGAAGATATGATTAATATGCCATAAAATTCATTCCAGACATTTTCTTCACCCCAAAAAGAAACTTCATATCTCCTCCCTAGTCCCATCAAACCCTAGGAACCACTAGTTTACTCCTTGTCTTTATGGATTTTACCTGTTGGTCACATTTTATGTAAAGGGAATAATACAATATGTGTTCTTTGGTGTCTGGCTTCTCTCACTTGATGTAATGTTTTCAAGGTTACTCTATAATATAGCATGTTTCAGTGGCTTTTAATGGCTGAATAATATTCTGTTGTATGAATATATATTTGTTTTGTCTATTTTTAAAAATCTGTTCATCAATTCATGGACATTGGATTGTTTGCACTTTGCTATTATGAATAATGTCACTATGAACATGCATGTACAAGGTTTTGTTTGAACATTTCTTTTAAATTCTTTGGGGATATGTGTATGTGTATAAATATATATGTATAAGTGTGTGTATGCACACATTAAAGTGTAAATACACACATACACACATATATGTATGGGCGAAATTATTGGGTCATATGCTAAGTCTATGTGAAACTTTTTGAGGAACTGCTAAATTGTTTTTCAAAGCAAGTACACCATTTTACATTCCCACCAGTGTGGTGTGAGGGTTTCCATTTCCCCACATCCTTGCCAGCATTGTTATTGTCCATCTTTTTGATTGTAGATTTAGTGAGTGTGAAGTGGTGACTCGTGGTTTTGATTTGCGTTTCTTATTATGAAGGGAATGTTGAACTTCTTTTAATGTGCTTGTTGATAATTTTTACATCTTCTTTAGCAAAATATCAATTCATATCTTTTGTCACTTAAAAAATTGGGATTATTTATCTTTTTCGAGTGGAATTCTAATAGTTCTTTGCATATTCTGGATGCTAGATTCTTACCAAGTGTATAATTTATAAATATTTTCTCTTATTCTGCAGGTTATCTTTTCCCTTTCTTGATTGTGCCCTTTGAAGCACACAAAAGTCTTAATTGTGATGAAGTCCAATTTTTAATTTTTTTTCCTTGGTTGCTTGTTCTGTAGCTGTCATATCTAAGAAGCCATTTCCTAATCCAAGGTCACAAAGATTTACACTTACATTTTCTTTAAGAGTTTTGTGGGAATACCTCTTGTATTTAGGTCTTTAGTCCATTTAGAATTAATTTTTGAAGATAATACATAGATCAACTTTATTCTTTTGCACGTGAATATCCAGTTGTCCTAGGACTATTTGTTAAAAAAGACTAGTCTTTTTCTAATGAAATTTCTTGGTATCCTTGTTGAAAATCAATTGCCCATGTTAATCTTATTAAAGATCTTTAATATGTGATGAGTTGCTTGTCTCTTGCTATTTTCAAGGTTCTCTTTTTGTTGTTGGCTGTCAACAGTTTGAGTACAATGTGTCAAAGTGTGGCTCTTGTTGAGTTCATCCTACTATCACTTCACTGAGCTTCTTAGATGTAGATTAACATTTTTTTTATAACATTTGACACATTTTTAGTCATTATTTCTTCAAATATTCTTTTGCCCTTTCCTCCTTTTCTTTCTGAAACTCCTATTATGCATATGTTGGTATGTTTAATAGTGTCCTTCAGGTCTATGAGGTTCTATTCATTTTTCTTAATTTTTTTGTTCACTAGAATAATAAGCTCAGTTGATCTAATTTTGAAATTGCTGAATTTTTATTCTGTATGCTCACATTTTCTGTTGAACAACATTAGTAAATTTCCATTTCATTTTTTGTACTTTTCAACACCAGAATTTTAGGTCTTAAAATTAACTTTGTATCTCTTTATTGATATTCTTATTATGATTTCTTAGAAGACATCATTCTCATACTTACTTCAGTTCTTTAGACATGGTTTCCTTTGGTTCTTTGAACATATTTAAAATGACTGACTTAAAGTCTTTGCCTAATAAGTTCATTATCTGGGCTTCCCCAGAAACATTTTCCATTGATTACTCTTTTTTTCATGCGTATGGGCCATCTTATGTTTTAATTCTTTGTATAGCTTATACGTTTTTTTTTGTTGTTGAAAATAAATGTTTAAAATAATATTATGTGTCAACTCTAGGAAACCAACCTTTTTCTCCTTAACCAGGGCTTATCGATGTGGCTGTTTGTTGTTGTTTGTGGAATAAGTCTCTTCAGCCTGTAGTCTTTGATAGGTTCTACCACTGAAGTCTCTGCTTTGTTTAGTGGTTAGCTAATTATTAGACAGAGACTCCTTAAATACCTGAAACCAATAAATTTTCAGTCTTTGACAAGGGGCTCTGTGTGCATGATAGGAGATGCCTTCAATACTCAGTCAGGCTATTGACATCTCTGTCTTAGCCTTCACTTTCTGTTTGCATGAACCTCAAGGTCACCCAAAGAGAAGACCTTAGGACTTTCTCAGATCTTTCTTTATCATGCTCATGGCCCTGGGCATATCTACAGTCCTACTCATGTGTGTGACCCTGTAGATTCTGAGAGCTTTCAAAGCCACTATGGAATCTCATTCCTTAGCTTTTCCTTTTAAACATTTTAGTTAGCCTATTTGCCTCAACAGTTAATCACCACCTCAGGCACCATAAAGTTAAGCAATTAATTGTTTTCAACAAATGCCCCCAGGGAAAAACTTTTCACACTGGGTGAACTTTGAGCCAAGTCAAATAAAGACATTGCTGTCTTTTCTTGGAAACCACCAGATAGGTCAAATAATGCCAATTCTCTGTGAAAAAGGCTTTGAAGGGACAATAACCTTATTCTACACTGTAAAAAGTAGCTGCCAGGCTCTATGTTTTCAAGGCTCCTCTAGAACTGGAGAAATGGCGATGAGACTAGGACAAGCAAAAATGCCAGAAAAGTAACTGTTTTTCCCAAGATGCAGCCGTATTTCTTGAATAAATGCTCTGTGAATTGCTGCAAGCCTTTGATTAATTTCCAGAGTCCTGAAAAAAAGTTGATGCTGACAATTTTTGCTAGTTTTTTGTGTTGCTCTTATGGATAAGAGAGTTTTTGAAGGTCCTTACTCTGCCATTTTCACAGATATTTCCCTTCAATTTTTGATCAGTGATTCAGTACATAGACCTTGGGTTTATTAGCTTGAAAATATTTATAAAGCAAGTTTTTTGGGGGCCAAATATTAATTACTGTCTCAAAAAATGTTCAGACATGAAAAAACTCCAGAAATGTTTTAGTACATTTAAACCTTTGTATATCCATTGAAGCACATGAAATTACTATATTTGTAGGTCAAAAAGAGTATAATATTGGTGATTTCTCATAGCTTAACCCAATATTTTCTAAAGTCTTAGTTTCTCATTTTATTTTTTTCCCTTTGCAAAGAGCAATCTATTAAGAAAACTTCCAGGAAGTATAAATGGATCCCATATAGCCCCATTAAATTATTTCAAAAGTACCATAAGAAATATGCATTTTAACTGTCATTGTGTAGAGAAGAGCATTTATTTAGCAGTGGTTAAGCACTTTCTGTGTACAGTCACAAAATATGATAATTTCCATAGGAGCATACATTTAACTCAGCAGACAGATGCAGCAATCAAACAAGGGATAAATGATTTTTTTAAAAAGGACGAGTGAGTGAATACACTAGGAGATAGATTAACTCTGAATAAGGGGTTATAAAAGGCCTCATAGAGATTGTGGAATTTCAATCAGATCTTAAAGGATAATATATGGTTTCTTGGACAAGGAAAGTGAAGACATACAGAAAGGATGGCAGGTGAAAAGTCACAGAATTGTGAGAGGTTTTGATGATTTTTATGACAGAGGTAGGTGGGGTATAGAATGCAATTTTCTCATGTGTTTTATTTTTGTACAAATTGGTATTTTTACTTTCTACTGGCAAAATTTGTATGTTTTATTTTATAATATGTTTTAAAAGGCTTGGACAGACTGCCTTTTATGAACAGAAATTGTTATATATTAGCTCAGGATTGCCTGCATGCTGGTTTATTCTACTACAAAGGCTGCCAATAATAATGAGGGGGAAAAACCCTGGAGGAAGAGTTCATTTAATTTTTATTGATCGTCTTATATCTTAAGAGTTTCATCAAGCAAAGTGACAACATACATAGAACCTGCACTGAAAAGTCTTAGCTGAGTGAACAAGAATGAATCAGCAGAGTAAATAGAACATTATTTTTCTTTTCTTGGCCTGCTACCCTCAAGGTCATTGTTAAAAAACAGAAATACTCTAGAGTAGTGGTGTTAAACCTGGCTGCACATTAGAAACATCTGGAGATATTTTTGAGTCTACAGATCCTTAGGCTACTTTCCAGACCTGGTGAATCAGAATGTCAAGGTTTTTTTTTTTTTTTTAATTGTTTTTTTCTTATTTGTTTGTCTTAAACAAATCCAGTGGTTCTCATACTTAGCAGGTTTGGGGACAAGTGTCTAAGAAAGATTTGCCTTGCTCCACAACTGTCCAACTGTGTTGCTTGTTTCAAGCCAACTTAATCAATATGACTAAGAATAAATTAATATTATTTTATTAAAAAATATACTGTATCAGAGATATTTTCTTAATCAGTTTGAAAAGGTACAGGAGAAGGAAATGTAAAGAGTTAATAAATCAGGAATGAGAAAAAGCCATGAATAAAATATTTTTTACAGAAATCGGTCTCTCAGAAGAGTATAAATTTATGGTGATTATGTTTAACGATCATGACTCAATAATGAAATTAGCCATAAAACTTTGACTATCTACAAGATTAACAAAACATATATTTGTTTTGACTCTCAGCATATTACCATTTTATTGAATAGGCTAAAGTCAGGGGAGGAATAATCAGGAATAGGTATTTTTTCCCATCATTGCCTTCAGACATTCTCTGATAGATTTCCCTTCTCTCTGAGACTGGAGGCAAATGTTTGGAGCCACAGACTTCAAGCCCTCATTAGCAGATGGGGCCAGTTGTCTCTCTGTGGTTACCAGTAGAGGGAGTGTCAGCCCCTGAATTTGGCAGCAGAGACCCGGGTAGGGAACAGGACACTGAGTGCATTGGTGAGTTCCTCTTTCTACCATCCTCTTGTCTGCTATGAGAACTTTGGAATTTCCCTCTTTTATTCAGCAACCATCTTGGGGAGAAGAAATGAAAAAGTAAAATCTGAAACACTGAACATTTCAAGACTACAAAACAGGACTTGATTCCAGGTTATATTAATGAAAACAAATGTGTGTTGGGGTTGGAGGGAGGAGGGAGAAGTAGAGAGTAAGGGAAAGATATGTATTAAAGTATCTTTTTTCCTCTGGTGGGGATTGCTCATTTATTTCATTATTTTCTTATTAAAATGTACAAATGTTTTAAGCTTATTAGAGATAATTTTAAAAATACAGTGTAACCTAGACTTGTACATGCATGCACACATGTGTGCACACACACACAGACTCATGCCAGATTTATTACAGACAACAGATACAAAGCAACAGGGATAAGAAAGGAGGTTCACATTGTCCACACACAGATTCCAGAGTCATTTCTCAATCATAGGGTTGTGCTTTATCTCCAGCAAGTGAGCCAGCAAGGGAAGCCACAACTCATTCAGTAGGGGCCTTTCAGCTGGACACGTAGCTAAAACCAGGCTGTGAGACCAGGTTCAATAGCAGAAACCAAGATAACAGACACCCAGATGCAAACCATTCATTGGTACATATTCTATAGGGAATATTGGAAAGATGTTACAGACTTCCTGCTTGGTGTGTTTTGGAAACTACATTAGCACAAAAGATTACATTAATTTCTATGTAGTATATTCCGTTGTGGTTTTGCCAAGGGTTAGTACCATGGCTCCAGGCATCCCTGAAAATATATGGAGGATTTCAATACACTAGTGAGAGTTACAATGCAATTTCACACTGTGGATTAGTATTTTTTATGAGGCTTGGAAAATTCCAAATCATTATCTAGTCACATATTGCTTCTTGTTCATTTTCTCTTTTCTGAAACTCCAGTTTTGTATGTTAGACCTTTCCACTATGTCCCATATATTTACTATCTTATTTTCTGCACTTTTGTCTCTGCACTTTAGCTTAGTGATTATACATTTTAAAAAGGATGAGTGAATGAATGACCACTGGGAGACGATAGAGAAGATAGCAATTTAGGCCGGGGGCGGTGGCTCAAGCCTGTAATCCCAGCACTTTAGGAGGCCGAGACAGGCGGATCACAACGTCAGGAGATGGAGACCATCCTGGCTAACACGGTGAAACCCCGTCTCTACTAAAAAATACAAAAAAAAAAAAAAACCCAAAAAACCAAACAAAACTAGCCGGGCGAGGTGGCGGGCGCCTGTAGTCCCAGCTACTCAGGAGGCTGAGGCAGGAGAATGGCGGGAACCCGGGAGGCGGAGCTTGCAGTGAGCTGAGATCCGGCCACTGCACTCCAACGTGGGCGACAGAGCGAGACTCCGTCTCAAAGAAGAAGAAGAAAAAAAAGATTGCTATCTTCTCTTTCACATTTTGGTACCTTTCATCTTCTCTGGTGGGTCTGATCTGCCATTATACCCATCTATTAAATTCTCAATTTTATTTGTTACTTATGAAAGTTTAATTTTATTTAAAATTGAAATTTCTGATCTTGTCAACCCTTCTCCATTACTGAACATATTAGTCGCAATTAATTACTTTTAAGTACCTATTTGTTATCCTGATAATTGAATGAATTTGTTGTCATCCATGAATTTGTTTCTATTGTCTATTTTTTTCTGTACTTGTAATTTTTGAATTTCAGACATTGCATATGAAAAACTGTACAGGTTCTGAATGATATCTTCCTCCTGAGAGAGTTCTTCTCATAGGCAAATAGAGAGGGGGCAGGTATCAATCCAGTCAGGTAAAGAGCAGACTCAAGGTTGAGCTGCAGCTACATCTCTATTCATTTCCAGTTTGCTTCTAGTCTTAATCTCTAGCCGTTCAGGAATTCTAGTTTGGTATCTCTTCCTTGATGGGTTCTGATCTCCAGTTTTTATCTCCTCAGATCTGTGATGAGAGTTTGAAAATTTTCTCTACACTTCAAGAGCTTTTTTCTTAGCTTCTTTCCTTGTTAATCTTAAGAATTCTGCTAGTGTTGGAAGAGAAAACCACCAAGCGTCCCATTGACTACTTAATGATTTCCTTTTCATCAGAATCTTGGTCTCTGAAGTCTTGGCTGTCCTAACATGACTCCAATTTTTGTTCTTCAGTTGTGTGAAATTAGCAAAAGTTCTGGAAAATTCTGTATGTTCTGTAGACACAGACCTGCTCCTGCGTTCTTCAATTCTTTGCTACCAAGAATCTGCAAAGTTCTGAAGGAAAAAACAAAAATAGAAAAAAAACAACAACCAGTTTATATAATGTCTGTACAATCTCTATGATTCCCTTTTGTTTGTCCTTTTTGGCTTCTTATGACCAGATTGTCTTAACAGCTTTCTGATATTTTGAAACAGATTTTTTTAACAGTGAAAAATTTTATCCAGCTTTTCTCAGTAGAAACATGGGTTTGCCTCATGAAACTCCATCACAGACAGAAGTAGAAATCAATTCAGTGTTTTCTCTATATTTTTCTCATTTACCAGCTATAGGTTGGAATTTGTGGGGGCAAATAAGAGAATTGCTAGGTAGAACTTAGGCTAAATAAAGAAATTTCATGTTTCTCTGCCTCAAAGTTGGAGTGCTATATGAATTTATTGTTCACTAAACATAATTGCTATATGGTACAATGTGAAAATTTCTTATAATAAACATGATAGATAGTATGTAAAAATTGGATAATATACATTTTAAAGAAGGAAAATAGCTCATGAATCACCACTACTCAGAAATATCTACTGTTAACATGTTTGTATATATCCTTACATTGTTTTCGCTTTGCAGGTGTTTTTACATTGTTGAAAGTATACCCTATCTACTTATTTTAAAACATGTTTGATAAAGACAAATTAATAGTTTTTCAATGTAAAAAGATATGAAATGTTGCTGGGTAAATATTGTTAGTAATTTTTCCATTAAAAATATCCATAGTCAATCAGGACACTCAGTTAAAGACTTTTAAATGGGCCGAAATACACAAATGTTTTTGTTATAAAAATGGCCATTATTCTCCATCTTTTATCCTGTGGAGTAAGAGGAAAAAACCAACAACTTTTCATTTAGTGATTCTTTTAGAATTGAAAAGAAGGTGAAGACTGTTTCAGAGTCGTCACATTAGCAAGTACTCAGTGATCAAGCATGGTGTGCCTGAACTGTGGGGTTATAGCTGTACCTAAGGAAAATTATTGTCTAATATTTGTAAGGAGGAAAGCACAACTACCTAAGAAAGCAATGGCAAAGTTTTAGCTTCAACTTAAAATTCAGTAGGTAAATATATGTTAAAAACTATTTAAATAAAGCCTTAAAAGTAAACAGTATTCAAATTTAGTATTAGAATTAAAGATGGATATGATATATACCTTTTAAATCAGTAGAGAAAATGCAAGAAAATTAAATGAATAAGAGATACATGACATCAAGGACGTATTAAAAATGCAAAAGGATGAAAGCATTTTAAAGATGTCAGAGGTGGGGCCAAATAAATAAATAAATACATAACATAACATAATAATAAATAAAAGTAGGAAAAGCCCATCTACTAAAATATAAAATTTCTTTGCTTAAAAAGCAAAATCTAACTATATCTGCCTCACAGAAGAGAATATATTTAAAACAAAGCAAAACTTAACACAAACTGTTTACAATAAATGCTTGCCAAAAGTAAGTTAGGTACATAAATGCAAGGGAAAATACTCAAACATAAAACATAAAGTTTACAGAAAAAGTGTTAAACAGAACAGTGATTATTACATATAATAAACAGCAACATTTATAATAAATGAAGCACCATCAATTCAGCAAATAAGATCACATTGAAAGAGAGAAAGAAAAAATGTGGTTTACAAGGATAATTTGACAGAAATGCAATAACTGGAGATACTCTAAAACCTCTCTCTGAGTCATTGCCAAATGAAGTAGACAAAAATAAATCTACATGGAGAGTATATAAATAACTTTGGATGCTAGAACACAGTAGAACAATGCTTTCAAATTATTTCTAATATATAATTGTCTGCCCAAACTACCAGTCAAGTGGTAAATAAGGTCATTTTCAGATACTCAAACACTGAATGCATTTTCTTTTCATGCGTTTATTCTCAGGAAACTATAGTGCATGTACTTCAGCAAAATGACCAGGAAATCTTATAGTGTTAACTTAATAAATACATCTAATTGTGGACTCTACAAAGAGAAGACATGTATTGGAGTTACTATGGAATACTTAAAACAACAACAACAACAATAATTTTTGGGTTATAAAGTCTTAAAACGAGTTCCAAATCAGAAATCATAAAAAACCCATTCTCTGGCCATAATATAAAACAATGACAAGTACTTAAGATGATGCAAACTAAAAATTTTAACACTTTTGAATTTTAAAATAAAAAAACTGTTCATTCATAGCTCTCCAGTCAAAAAGAAAATCAAAACTTCATTTATAGACTATTTGGAAATAAATGGCACATAATCCATGTAGCCTGAAATGCTTTTATTATTAAATAAGAGAGAAGGAAAATAAATAAGCCAGACATTTTTACTAAAGAAGTCATAAAAATGACAATAAAATAACCTTAGGAAATGTAAGAAAAATAACAGTGATTTAAACTAATGAGAAAATAAAAATAAAAAACACATAAATGTTTATATACATTTAGTCTAAGACCTAGTTATTTAAAACATTCAATAATTATATTAACCTGTGACATAGCTAATCAGAAATGGGGAATGAATGTACACTAGAAATATAATATGCAAAAATAGTGGGATTTTGAATACTAGCATGTAGGGCTATGGCTATAGTGCTATAAGAAGTTCAAAAATGTTGAAGAAATAGAAGATTTTCTAAGGAAATATTAACGACAGAAATGGAATAAAAAACATGAAATCTAAATAAAGTGAAAAAACTGTCAATGTAGCAAACTATTTAAAATGAGCATTGTGCCTAAATTATATAGTGATTAATTTCTAGCAAACATTCAAGTAAAATTTATTTCTTATAATACTTAAAAACAGGCCAGGCGTGGTGGCTCATGTCCGTAATCCCAGCACTTTGGGAGGTCGAGGCGGGTGGATCATTTGAGGTCAGTAGTTCGAGACCAGCCTGGCCAACCTGGTGAAACCCCATCTCTACTAAAAATCCAAAAAAAAAAAAAAAAAAAAAAAAAAGCCGGGCATGGTGGTACATGCCAGTAATGCCAGCTACTCGGGATGCTGAGGAAGGAGAATTGCTTGAACCCAGGAGGCGAGATCGCACCACTGCACTCCAGCCTGGGCAACAGAGCAAGACTCTGTCTCAAAACAAAGAAACAAACAAACAAAAATTCCAGGAGATTTCAGATTAAATGAAATAGTTGAGTACATGCATTTGCTCCCAGTCTAGTTTGCAACACATTGATATTAAGGAATAACATTAATAATAGAAAGATGAAAAAACCTGTAAGTATAAGAGAAGAGGAGAAAGGACAAAAATGGAATGAATTTGAAATGTCAGCTGGTATCTAGAAGATGGAGTGCAGCTAAAGAGGGGAGAATGTATTGACAGAGCAGAGGAAAGCTGAAATCTTAAGACTGGGAAAGGTAGAAAATGAAGAGATGCTCAGGGAGTAGCCTTGAAGAATTCAGGAAAGGCTTAGCATCCTGGAAGGCATTTAGTGCTGAATACCTGCTAACTGGATGAAGCCCACAAAGTAATTTCAGTGGTTTCTTGCTCACACAGCATCCAGTCACTACTTACTTGCTACCTCATTATTACCTCAAGACAGTAAATCTTGTAAGGAGAAATAGAACCAGAGACACTTTGGACTCAAGAATACTAGAAATGGTGATGAATAGAAGAGGAATGCCATATGAAAAACAGGAAATATTTTTCCCACCAAGATGGCTGATTATAGGCTTTTCCAGCATATCCCACCCACTTGGAAAAATGAAAATAGTGTGTAGAGATTCACATTGTGATCTTTCATACAAGAAGACACATGAAGAATTCACTGGAGAAGCCAAGGGACACTTCAGATCCCAGGGAAGAGAAGATGGACAGGCAGCCCCCGTGGCAGTGTTCTGTTGAGAACTCTGAGTGAAATCCCAGTATGGGAGAGGTTGAGATAATATGTCTCTGTGATCCACCTTCCACCAGGGAAATGTGCAACTCAGGCCATGGGAGAGCACCTTGATCCAATAGAAGATTGCCATTTTCAGTCTTAGCTCATATCAAGCCAGGTGGGATTTGGTGATCTAGTAGTGGTGGCTGTCAATATTTAATAAACGGTACCAGGAAAATTGAATTGCCATATATTGAACAATGAAACTGAACCCCTGTCTCTCACCATATAGAAAAATCAACTTGAGATGGATTAAAGACTTAAATGTAAGACCTGACACTGTAAAAATACTAGAAGAAAACCTACAAAAAACTTTTCTGCACGTTGGTCTCAGCAAATAATGTATAACTAAGAGTTCAAAAGCACAAGCAAAAACAACAAAATAAACAATTGAGATTTAATTAAACGCAAAAGCTATTTAGTTTATTAAGCTATTCCTTAGCTTCTGCACAACCTAAGGAATAATCAACAGAGAAAACAGACAACCTGCAGAATGGGAGAAAATATTTGCAAACTGCATCTGACAGGGAGCTAATATCCAGAATGTATAAAAAACTCAAATAACTCAACAACAACAAAAAGCAAATAATTCCATTAAAAAGTGAGTAAATAACATAGAGATTTTCCAAAAGAAGACATACAAATCACCAACAAGCATATAAAAATGCTCACCATCACTAATCATCAGAGAAATGTAAATTTAAACCATAGTGAGATATCGTTTTACATCAGTCAGAATGACTATTATTAAAAACACCAAAATAATAGATGTTGATGAGGATATGGAGAAAGGGAATGCTTATACACTGTTGGTGGGAATGTGAATTGGTGCAACCATTATGAAAAACAATATGGAAATTTCTCAGAGAACTAAAATTAGAATTTACCCTTCAATCCTATCTACCCAAGGAAATCATTTTGTCAAAGAGATACCTGCACTCGTATGTTTATCTTAGCACTATTCTCAATAGCAAAGATATGAAATCAACTTAAGTATCTGATAAGGTTTGGCTGTGTTCCCACCCAAATCTCATTTTGAATTCCCATGTGTTGTGGAAAGGTAATTTAACCATGGGGCAGGTCTTTCCATGATGTTTTTGTGATAGTGAATAAGTCTCACGAGATCTCATGGTTTTGAAAAATGGAAGTGTCCCTGCACAAGTTCTCTCTTTGCCTGCTGCCATCCATGTAAGATGTGACACTTGCTTCTCCTTGCCTTCCACCATGATTGTGAGGCTTCTCCGGCCACGTGGAATTGTAAGTCCAATTAAACCTCTTTCTTTGGTAAATTGCCGAGTCTTGTGTATGTCTTTATCAGCAACATGAAAACGGAATAATACAGTATCCATAGAAAATGTGGTATACATATATATATACACAAACAACTAATGGTATACATTCAGTCATAAAAAGTAATAAAATCATATCATTTGAAGCAACGTGGATGGAACTGAAGGATATTATCTAAAGTGAAACAACTGAAAAACAAAGTCAAATACTGCATATTCTCACAAGTGGTAGCTAAAGTGGTGTACGCATGGACATAGAGTATGGAATAATAGTCACTGGGGACACCAAAGGGTGGGAAGGTGGGAGGGAAGTGAGGAATGAGAAATTTACTTAATGAGTACAATATACTTTATTAGAGTTATGGTTACACTAAAAGTCCAGACTTCACCACTATGCAATATATCTATGTAACGAACTGCGCTTGAACTCCTTAAACGTATACGAGTAAAATAAAATAGGTCAGATGTACATTGGTAAGTTCTCCAGCTTTTCTTTCCTCAGCTCCCTGCCCTTCCCTCCCCCACCCCAGCCTCCAGAATGTACACAGGTACAAACCTGCCCTCTGCTCCTCACACAGGAGAGTGGAGGATTACTTTTTGGAAAAGCTGAATGGCTCCAGAGAAAGTGTCTATAAGCATTATATTTGAGAATCTCTCAGTGACAAATTTGGAATGTTGTTCCATTGCATTATAGTGAACATCACTCAATAAGCCTGCCTGTGCCCACAGAGCTTCCAATCAATTTTTAATTGACTTACTCATAGATAAAGAGACAGCCGAAGACTACCAGATATGTGGAGGGTGTTCATAACATTAAGGATGGAGAGCAATGCAAACAAAAGAGTGAATAAGGAAAAGAATCTTGGAAGGAGTAAAAAGCATTTCAAGGAGCAGAAGAAAACTATATTACCCTCTCAAAATGTATAATAGTCATTAATATGCTCAGAGAGACAAAAAAAAAACATTGTATGAGAAAACATTGCATTCATAAATCAATAGAGAATGTTAAAGGGATCATTAGACCATAGGAACTCTTAGAAATTTCAAATAAAGAAACCCCACTAAATTGATTATGTAGTTAAAAACTAAGTCAAGAGTCATTTATAGAAATTAGGACACAAAGAAATTGACAAGAGGATGAGAAAGAAAATTTGTGCATCAATGCATAAGGTCCAACATCTAAATAATAGGTGGTTTAAGAAGACACAACTGAGACAACTGTTGAAAATAATATAGAGAAAAATTCTCAGAAGTTAAGGATCCGAGTCTTCAAATAGTAAGGACCCACGTATCTCAGTCAATGAATAAAAAAGAGCACCCTAACTTAAATCATCATGTCTTTATGGAACAACAGTGGTAAAGAGAAAAACCTAAGGCTCCTACTTAAGAGAAAAAAATCACCTATAAATAAATGATAATCAGATAATACTGGAAATATAAAAGATATAACTAAATGCTAGAAGACTATTAAGCAAAGCTTTCACATTTGAGTGAAAATTATTTTTAGTAGATACCTATGTATCCAGACAACTACCAGTCTAGTCGTAAAATATGAGAATACTTAAAAGATTAAACTCTCGTACTCCTTTTCTGAAGCTACTGAATTGTTCTTTAGCAAAATGATGGAGGAAAAGATAACTGAAGAAGACACAAGATAAGAAACAGAGTATTAATTACAGAGGAGCAGTGAAAAAAATCTGCAGATGATCACTATGCAACAGGCCTACAAAGACATACATGAGGGGTCTGTATTTAAGGATTTAAAAGATATAGATAGGTCAATGGGGACATTTAAAAAATAGTGAAAAGTGTAGAGAAGACTGAGATTTTCCTGTTATCAGTAATAAAAACAATTATTGGTAATAGGAAAACTTACATTAGAAAATAAGCGTACTCATAGAATACTCTGTCTCAGCTATAAACCACGTACAACCATAATCTATTTCCTTAACCAATTAATATTGCTATAATTATATTGACAGTTTAAGGGAAGTGAAAGTTGAAGAGTTTTGTAAAGAATACTTTCCATAACTAGAAGTTTATAAATAATGTCTGCCTTTGGTAAAGTAAGAAATAATAGTTTAAACAATTATATAGAAATGTGAAGGTAAGTGCCAGAAAAACAGCTAAAAAGGCTGAAAGGAATGGGACTAGGATGTAGCCAAATGACTGGGCAGAGAGCTGCTTTATTTAATTAGAAGACTTTAAACAATTTTTTTCTATATTTGAATTTTATATATATATATGTATGCATTATATTTGATAAAGATAAAAATAACTTGGAAAAGGGGAAATGAATAGAAAATGTTCTAGAGCATTGAAGAAGGTGGAATACATCCTAACTCATTTTATGGAAGTAACCTCTCAGTTAAAAACTTGAAAATGATAATACAAAATAGATAACAGCACATAATCTCATCTAGAGATGGGTCCTAAATAAAATACTAACCAATACAATTTACAGAGTAATGATAAACAATGACCAAGCTGAGTTTCATCCAGGAAGCAAGGAAGAATGAACATGATGAAAAATGAAAAGAAATGCAATCATTTTTTATTAAACTTTAGATAAAATTAAACATCTATCATTGGTTAAAAGGAAGATCTTATTATATCAGAAAAAAGAATATTTCATTGATATGACAGGCACATCTAAAATAGTCACTCAACATCACCTTTAAATATTACACACTAGAAGTGCCTAAATTTAGGCAAAATAACCATAATTATTTCTATTGTTCTGGACATTTTAAGCAAATCAATAGGCAAAAAAAGACATAAATTCCATAAACATTGGAAAGATAGCAAATTATTTTATTTGCAAATGATATGTTGTCTACCTAGAAAACACATGAAAGTAAAGTTTAAAAAATATTGTCTCTCATAAAATATACAGAAGTTAATAACTTTATAGCAATAACTCATTAGAAGCTATCATATATAGAATAAAAATATACTAATTTACAACAGCAAAATAAGAATAACTGGGGGCCAGGCGTGGTGGCTCATGCCTGTAATCCCAGAACTTTGGGAGGCTCAGGTGGGCAGATTACGAGGTCAGGAGATCGAGACCATTCTGGCTAACACAGTGAATCCCCATCTCTACCAAAAATACAAAAAATTAGCCAGTCGTGGTGGCAGGTGTTCGTAGTCCCAGCTACTCAGGAGGCTGAGGAAGGAGAATGGCGTGAACCTGGGAGGCAGAGCTTGCAGTGAGCTGAGATCGCGTCACTGCACTCCAGCCTGGGTGACAGAGCAAGACTCCATCTCAAAATAATAATAATAACAATAATAATAATAATAATTGGTAAATAAATGTGGAGGAATTATTTAGAGAGATATACCAAATTTTTCTGGAGGGCTGGATCTGGTTTTAATGACATCAAAAACAAATCCAAATAATGGTTACTTAAAATAGCAGTTCTCTAACTTCATGGCTTTAGCATCCTTTTTCCAGAAGTCATACAAGGATTCTGGAATAGATAAAGGTGATGCATATTATCTTACTTTTCTAGGGCTGCTGTGACAAATTACTGCTAGCTTAGATGGCTTAAAACATAAATGTATTCCCTCACAGTTCTGGAGGCCTGAAGTCTGAAATCGAGGTGTCTATAGAACCGCAGTCCCTTTGAAAGCTACAGGGGAGAATTTTCTTTCTTTTTTTTCTCTTTCGGCTTCTAGTTACTCCAGGTGTTCTTTGGCTTGTGGTCTCATCACTCCAATCTCTGCCTCTGTGGTCACATTTTCTTCTTTCTCCATGTGCCTCTCTTTGTCTCTCTCATAAAGACATTCATGATGGTATTTAAGGCCAACCTAGATAATTGAAGGTAATCTCCTCAAGATTCTTAACCTAATTTATATTTGCGAAGATCCTTTTTTCCAAATAAGCAACATTTACAAGTTCCAGGGATTAAGACTTAATATCTTTGGGTGGCCATTGTTCAACCTACTACACGAACCTGTGTAAAAACTGGAAAATACCTAAAATTTTAAAGAAAATATAATCCATCCAGAACACACCATAGCTCAGAGATACCCATTGTTAAAATGTATATACCTATATAGTTACACATCACTTAACGACAGAAATACTTTCTGGGATATGCGTCCTTAGGTGATTTCATCATTTGTGAACATCATGGAGTGTACTTATGCAAATGTAATGGTATAGCCTATTGCTCCCAGCCTGCAAACCTATACAGCATGTTACTGCTCTGAATACTGGAGGCCATTGTAACACAGAGTATTTGTGCACATGTGATGATTAATATAAAATGTCAACTTGATTGAAGGATGCAAAGCATTATTTCTGGGTGTGTCTGGACGTTTCTGGGTGTTGCCAGAAGAGATTAACATTTGAGTTCATGGACTGGGAGAGGAAGACCCACTCTCAGGAAAACCCACCCACAGTGTGGGTAGGCACCATCCAGTTGGCTGCCACTGTGGCTAGAAAAAGCAGGCAGAAGGTGGAAGATTTGTTGAGTGTTCCGGCCTTCATCTTTCTCCCGTGCTGGGTGCTGGATGCTTCTTGCCCTAGAATGTCAGACTCCAAGTTCTTCGGCTTTTGAACTCTTGGACTTACACCAGTAGTTTGCCAGGTGTTCTTGGGCCTTCAGCCACAGACTGAAGACTGTACTGCCAGCTTCCCTGCTTTTGAAGTTTCGGGACTTGGACTGAGCCACTAGTAGCTTCCTTGCTTCTTAACTTGCAGACGGCCCATATAGGGACTTCACCTTGTGATTGTGTGAGTCAATTCTCTTTAATAAGCTCCTTTTCATATGTACATAATCCTATAGTTTTGTCCCTCTAGAGAACCCCAACTAATACAGTACCTAAACATATATAAACATAAAAAGGTATAGTAAAAATACAGTATAAAAGATAATGCTACACCTGTACAGGGCACTTACCATGAATGGAACTTACAGAACTGGAAATAGCTCTCGGTAAAGGCAGTGAGTGAGTGTTGAGTGAATATGAAGGCCTACCACATTACTGTACACTACCGTGGACAACAAACACTGTATGCTTAGGCTACACTAGATTTATGAAATATTTTTTTCTTTCTTCAATACTAAATTAACCTTAGCTTACTATAACTTTTTTACTTCATAAACTTTTAAATTAAAAAACACTCTTGACTATTTTGTAATAATACTTAGCTTAAAACACACATGACACAGCTATACAAAATTATTTTATTTCTTTATATCCTTATTCTATAATTTTTTTCTATTTTTGAAGTTTTCCTTTTTGTCTTACTTCTTCAACTTTTTTTGTTAAAAACTAAGACACAAACACACACATTACGCTAGGCCTACAGAGGGTCAGGATCATCAATATTGTTGTCTTCCATGCCCACATCTTCTCCTGGAAAGTCTTCAGGGGCAATTAACATGCATGGAGTTGTCATCTCCTATGATAACAATATCTTCTTCTAGAATATCTTCTGAAGAAACCGCCTGAGGCTGTTTTACAGCTAACTTATTTTTTATAAGTAGAAAGAGTTCACCTTAAAATCATGATTAAAAGTATAGTATAATATATACATAAGCCAGTAACGTAGTTGTTAATTATCATTTTCAAATTTGGACTGCACATAATTGCAAGTGCTATACTTTTATACCACTGGCAATGAGCAGGTTTGTTTACATCAGTATCACCACAAACACGTGAGTAATATGTTTTCCCATGACCTTCCATGGCTATGACCTCAGTGGGTCACAGGATTTTTTCAGCTCCATTGTAATCTTATGGGACCACTGTTGTATATGAGTTTCATCATTGGCCAAAATGTCATTATGCAACACATGACTCTATAGAGATATAAAAACATACGCATTTGCTTTGTACTTTTTTTTAACCTATTGAACACTTGAATAGATGAAGAGAAAAATTGTGTTTTAAAAATTCTCACTATCCTAATATACATATTTATTTGATCAAAATTAAAGTAACAGTGATATGTGGTTTGGAGGAAGCCCTCCAAAAGGAGAACTGCAACATGAGAACTTAAAATTGAACAAATGCAAATAAGCCAAAGGAATTGGATAAAAAATGATTAGAGGGCACTTTCTCCGTTGAATATTATAATATTTCTTAAAATCAAAATAATTAACAAAACATGATATTGATACAGAAATGGATGGGTTAAGTTAATCTTAGCAGAACTAAATAAGAAATCCAGAAACAGATTGTACACACACACAAACACACCTCTCTACCCCGCCTCCTACCACTTATCTCTATCCTATACACACACACACTCTATACCCACCTACATTAGTTTTCTGCTGAAAACAATACAAATTTATTATCTTCTGGTTCTGGAGGCAAGAACTTTAAAATGGATCGGGGGCTGCATTCCTTAGGAAGGCTCTAGGAGAGAATCTGTTTCCCTGCCTTTTCACCTCTTGGAGACCACTTGCATTTCTTGGCTCATGGCTCCTTCCTTTATCTTCAAAGCCAATGAATTACCATCCTCAAATCTATCTCTTTCTCTGACCTCTGCTTCCATTGCCACATCTCCTTCTCTGACCCTAACAATTATTCCTCCCTCTTACGAGAACACTTGTGATTACGCTGGGCTCAGCTGAATTGTGATGGTTAGTTTTATGTGCCTGTAAAGGCTATAGTTCCCACTTTAATCAAACATGAATCTAACTGTTTTTCTGAAGGCATTTTGTGGATGTAATTAAGGTCTATAACCAGTTGACTTTATGTAAGGAATGTTAGCCCAGATAATCTGGATGAGCTTTATTCTATCAGGTGAAAGACCTTGAAAGCAGAGCTGAGACTTCCTTGATGAAGAGAAATTCCACCTTTGGACAGGAACTTTACCCTGCATTCAGAATTTTAGTCTGAACTTGCCCTTGCCCTGTGGATTCCCTACTCTCTTTGCCAGCTCCCGCCATAGCATAAGCTGATTTTTTGCAATGTGTTCTTAATTTATATTACCTACTACCTCTGTTCTCTAGCTGAACCATGACTGATACTTGAGTAATTCAGGATAATTTCCTGATCTCAATATTTCTAACTTAATCACAGCTGAAAATTTTATTTTGACATACAAGGCAATATATTCACAGGTTCAAGGGATAGGATATGAGCATCTTTGAGGGGCCACTTTTCAGCCTAAAACTGTGTGTGTGTGTGTGTGTGTATATATATATAGAATGTAGAGTTTCTAATATTGTTTGTTTTAAAATCTAACATCCAAGGCAGAATCCCTAAAGGCAAGGTTGAATGAATTTACATACTAACAAAATAAATGTAATTAACAAAATAAATAAATAAATAAAAATAAAACATTTAGAAAACACATTGTAATTAGAGGTAAAATATGATGGCCAATTAAGAAAATGTTTTCTGAAAAAATATTCGCAATACACATAATAAAGTATTGCTAGCATTGATACATAAGAAATCTTCTAAAACAATGAGAAAAATGCAAATTGACCAATAAAAAGGTAAATGAAGATTAGTACTGCTAATTAAATTAAAGTGACATGAAAATGGTCCATGTGAAAAAGGACAAATGTTCAATCTTGTTGGAATCAGATATTCAAATTAAAACAATTCTGAGATCCTGTTTTTGCCTGTTAATGGAGAAAAAAACTAAAATAATAATCTTTAGTATTGGCAAAATATTTGACACATACAATTGGTTTTTTTTAAAAAATATTTTTAATTTTCACAGGTACATAGTAGGTATATATTTTTAAGAGATACATGGGATATTTTGATACAGGCATGCAATGTGTAATAATCACACCATAGAAAATGGGCATCCATCCCCTCAAGCATTTATCGTTTGAGTTGCAAACAATACAGTTATACTCTTGTAGGTATTTTAAAATGTACAATTAAATTATTTTGACTATAGTCACACTGTTGTCCTATCAAATACTAGGTCTTATTCAGTCTTTCTATTTTTTTTTTTTTTTTGTATTTGTTAACCATCTCCACCTCTCCCCAGCTCCCTATTACCCTTCCTAGCCTCTGTTAACCATCTTTCTATTCTCCATGTCCATGAGTTCAATTGTTTTAATCTGGAGATTCCACAAATAAGTGAGAACATGCCATGTTTGTCTTTTTGTGCCTAACTTATTTTACTTAACATAGTGACCTCTAGTTCCATCCATGTTGTTGCACATGACAGGGCTTCAGTCTGTTTTATGGCTGAATAGTACTCCATAGTGTGTAAATATCATATTTTCTTTATCTATTTGTCTGTTGATGGACACTTGGGTTGCTTCCAAATCTTGGCTACTGTGAACAGCGCTGTGACAAGCATGGTAGTGCAGGTGTCTCTTTGATACACGGATTTCCTATCCTTTGGGTATACACCTAGCATATATACTAGGGATTGGGATTGCTGGATCATGTGGTAGCTCTACTTTTAATTTTTTTGAGGAACCTCCAAACTGTCCTCTATAGTGATTGTACTAATTTACATTCCCACCAACAGTGTATGAAGGTTCCCTTTTTCTCCACATCCTTGCCAGCATTTGTTATTGCCTGTCTTTTGGATAAAAGCCATTTTAACTGGGATGAGATGATATTTCATTGTAGTTTAGATTTGCATTTCTATAATACCAATTATATTGAGCATCTTTTCATATGCCTATTTGTCATTTGTATGTCTTCTTTTGAGAAAAATCTATTCAATCTTTTGCCTTTTTTTTTTTTTTTTTTTTTTTTGAGATGGAGTCTCACTGTGTTGCCCAGGCTGGAGTGTAGCTGTGCTATCTCAGCTCACTGCAAGCTCCACCTCCCGGGTTCATGCCATTCTCCTGCCTCAGCCTCCCAAGTAGCTGAAACTACAGGCGCCCACTACCATGCCCGGCTAATTTTTTTTTGTATTTTTAGTAGAGACGGGGTTTCACCGTGTTAGCCAGGATGGTTTCGATCTCCTGACCTCATGATCTGCCCGTCTCAGCCTCCCAAAGTGCTGGGATTGCAGGCGTGAGCCACTGCACCCAGCCTCTTTTGCCAATTTTTAAAAAATCAGATTATTAGATTTTTTTTTTCGTAGAGAGTTGCTTCAACTCCTTACATATTCTAGTTATTAATTCCTTGTCAGATGCATAGTTTGCAAATGTTTTCTCCCATTCTGTGGGTTGTCTCTTTACTTTGTGAATTTTTTCCTTTTCTGTTCAGAGGACTTCTTAACTTGATGTGATCCCGTTTGTCCATTTTTGCTTTTGTTGACTGTGCTTATCAGGTATTACTTAAGAAATTTTTGCTTGGACCAATGTTCTGAAGAGTTTCTCCTATGTTTTCTTGTAGTAGTTTCATAATTTGAGGTCTTAGATTTAAGTTGTTAATCCACTTTGATTTGATTTTTGTATATATAGATAGATAGGGGTCTAGTTTCATTCTTCCGCAAATGGATATGCAGTTTTGCCAACAGCATTTATTGAAGAGACTCTATTTTTTCCAGAGTATGTTCTTGCCACCTTTGTCAAAAATGAGTTAATTGTAGGTATGTAGATTTGTTTCTGGGTTCTCAATTCTGTTCCATTGATCTGTGTGTCTGTTTTTATGCCAGTACCATGCTGCTTTGGTTTACTATAGCTCTGTAGTATAATTTGAAGTCAGGTAATGTCATTCCTCCACTTTTGTTCTTTTTGCTCAGGACAGCTTTAGCTATTCTGGGTCTTTTGTGGTTCCATATAGATTTCAGGATTGTTTTTTCTATTTCCGCAAAGAATGTCATTGGTATTTTGATAGGGATTGCATTGAATTTATAGATTGTGTTGGGTAGCATGGACATTTTAACAATATTGATTCTTCCAATACACGAACATGAAGTATCTTTCCATTTCCATGGATTTTTTTTTTTTGTCCTTTTCAATTTATGTCATCACTGTTTTATGGTTTTCATTGTAGAGAGCTTTCACTTCTTTAGTTGATTTCTAGGTGTTTAATTTTATTTGTGGTTATTGTAAATGGGATTAGTTTTTGATTTCTTTTTCATATTGTTCACTGTTGGTATGTAGAAATGTTACTGATTTTTGTATGTTGATTTTGTATCCTGCAACTTTACTGAATTTATCAGTTCTAATAGTTTATTTTCAGAGTCTTGAGGTTTTAACAAATATAAGATCATATCATTTGCAAAGAAAGATACTTTGAATTTTTCCTTTCCAATTTGGATGCCCTTTACATCTTTCTCTTGTCTGATTGCTCCAGCTAGAACTTCCAGTACTCTGCTGAATAACAATGGTGGAAGTGGAAATCCTTATAGTGTTCCAGATCTTATAGAAAAAGCTATGAGTTTTTCCTCATTCACGATAATACTGGTTGTGGGTCTATGGAATATGGCTTTTATTATGTTGAGGTATGGTTCTTAAATCCCCAGTGTTTTTGAAGGTTTTTATTGTGAAGGGATGGTGAATTTTATCAAATCCTTTTTCAGCATCAATTAAAATGATTATATGGTTTTCGTCCTTCATTCTATTGATATGATGTATCATATTGATTGATTTGCATAGGTTGAACCATCTTTGCATCCCAGGGATAAATCCCACTTGGTCATGATGAATAATCTTTTTCATGTGTCATTGAATTTTGTTTGCTGGTATTTTGTTGAGGATTTTTCCATCGATATTCATTAGAGATACTGGCTGGCAGTTATTCTGTTTTTGATGTGTCTTTGTCTGGTTTTGTTATCAGGGTAACACCGGCTCCATATAATGAATTTGAAAGTATTTGCTTCTCCTCTATTTTTCAGAAAAGTTTGAGTAGGATTGGTATTAGTTCTTTTTTAAATGTTTGGTAAAATCCAGCAGTGACGCCATCAGGTCCAAGACTTTCCTTTGCTGGAACTTTTTATCACAACTTCCATCTTGTTACTTGTTATTGGTACATTAAAGTTTTGGATTTCTTCATGGTTCAAACTTGTTAGATTGGAGGTGTCTAGAAATTTGTCTATTTTTTCCTAGGTTTTCCAATTTATTGACATATAGTTGCTCCTAGTAGCCACTAATGATGCTTTAAATTTCTGTGGTATCACTCGTAGTGTCTCCTTTTTCATCTCTGATTTTATTCATTTGGGTCTTCTCTTTTTTTCTTAGTTATTCTGGCAAAAGTTTGTCAATTTTTTTATCTTTTCAAAAAACCATCTTTTTGTTTCATTGATTTTTTTGTATTGTATTCATTTCTAATTTATTTATTTCTGCTCTGATCTTTATGATTTCTTTTTATCTACTAATTTTGGGTTCAATTTTCTCTTGCTTTTCTATTTCTTCAAGACGTGTAATTAGGTTATTTATTTGAAATTCTTCTTCTTTATTTGATGTAGGCACTTACAGCTATCAACTTCCCTCTTAGTACTATATCCCATAGTTTTGTATGTTTTGTTTCCATTATCATTTGTTTCAAAAACTTTTTCAATTTTCTTCTTAATTTCTTCACTGACTGCCAGGTCATACTGGAACATATTCTTTAATTTCCATGTATTTGTAGGCTTCTGAAATTCCTCTAATTGATTTCTAGTTTTATTATATTGTGGTCACAGAAGATGCTTGATATTATTTCAGTTTTTAAGAATGTTTTAAGATTTGTTTCATGATCTAACATATGGTCTATACTTGAGAATGATACATGTGCTGAGTAGAAGAATGTGTATTCTGCAGCCATTGCATGAAATGTTCTGTAAATATCTATTAAGTCCATTAGTTCTATACAGCAGATTAAGTCCAATTTTTGTTGTTGTTGTTGTTTTTGATTTTCTGCCTGGAAGCCCTGTCCAATGCTGAAAGTGGGATGTTGAAATCTCCAGCTATTATTGTATTGAGGTCTGTGTCTCTCTAGCTCTAATAATATTTGCTTTATGCAATCTAGGTGCTCCAATGTTGGTTGTATATATATTTGCAATAATTAGATCCTGTTGCTGGATTGACCCCTTTATCATTATATAATAACCTCCTTTGGTTCCTCTTACAATTTTTGTCTTGAAACCTCTTTTGTCTGATATGAGTATAGCTGCTTCTGCTCTTTTTATGGTTTCCATTGGCATAGAATATCTTTTTCCATCCCTTTATTTTCAGTGTGTCTTTATAGGTGAAGTGTGTTTCTTGTAGGGAATAGATAATTGAGTCTTGTTTTTGCCACCTGTTCAGCCACTCTGTCTTTTGATCGGACAGTTTAGTTCATTTACATTGAATGTATATGCTGGGGACTTTTGCACTTTTTATTTGTGATAGTTTTGTGATCTTCTCTTCCTTCTTTCCTTCCTTCCTGTCTTTCTTTTAGTGAAAGTGATTTTTTAATGGTGGTATGATTTGATTTCTTGTTTTTTATTTTTTGTGTATCTATTGTGTGTTTTTTTATTTGAGGTCACCATGAGGCTTGCAAATACTATCTTATAACCCATTATTTTAAATTGATGACATCTTAACATTGATTGCATAAACATATGAACAAACATGCGAAAGAAAACCAATACAAACTCTACACTTTAATTTCATCCCCCTACCTTTCTAACTTTTTGTTATTTCTCTATTTCTTATTGTACTTTGTCTTGAAAAGTTGTAGTTATTATTTTTGATTGGTTCATTATTTAGTCTTTCTACTTAAGAGTAGTTTATACACCATAATTACAGTATTATAATATTCTGTGTTTTTCTGTGTGCTTCCTATTAGCAGTAAGTTTTGTACCTTCAGATGTTTTTTTTTCTTTTTTAACTTTTAAGTTCAGGGATACATGTGCAGGTTTGCTATATAGGTAAACTTGTGTCATGGGGGTTTGTTATGCAGATTATTTTGCCACCAGGGATTAAGCCTAGTATCCATTAGAAAATTTTTCTGATCTTCTCCCTCCTCCCACCTTCCTCCCTCTGATAGGCCCCAGTGTCTGTTGTTCCCTTCTATGGGTCCATGTGTACTCATAATTTAGCTCCCACTTATAAGTGGAATATGCAGTACTTGGTTTTCTGTTCCTGTGTTAGTTTTTTTTTTTAATTATTATTATACTTTAAGTTCTAGGGTACGTGTGCATAACGTGCAGGTTTGTTACATATGTATACTTGTGCCATGTTACTGTGCTGCACCCATCAACTCGTCAGCACCCATCAACTCGTCATTTACATCAGGTATAACTCCCAATGCAATCCCTCCCCACTCCCCCTCCCCCCTCCCCATGATAGGCCCCGGTGTGTGATGTTCCCCTTCCCGAGTCCAAGTGATCTCATTGTTCAGTTCCCACCTATGAGTGAGAACATGCGGTGCTTGGTTTTCTGTTCTTGTGATAGTTTGCTAAGAATGATGGTTTCCAGCTGCATCCATGTCCCTACAAAGGACACAAACTCATCCTTTTTTATGGCTGCATAGTATTCCATGGTGTATATGTGCCACATTTTCTTAATCCAGTCTGTCACTGATGGACATTTGGGTTGATTCCAAGTCTTTGCTATTGTGAATAGTGCCACAATAAACATACGTGTGCGTGTGTCTTTATAGCAGCATGATTTATAATCCTTTGGGTATATACCCAGTAATGGAATGGCTGGGTCAAATGGTATTTCGAGTTCTAGATCCTTGAGGAATTGCCACACTGTCTTCCACAATGGTTGAACTAGTTTACAATCCCACCAACAGTGTAAAAGTGTTCCTATTTCTCCACATCCTCTCCAGCACCTGTTGTTTCCTGACTTTTTAATGATCGCCATTCTAACTGGTGTGAGATGGTATCTCATTGTGGTTTTGATTTGCATTTCTCTGATGGCCAGTGATGATGAGCATTTTTTCATGTGTCTGTTGGCTGTATGAATGCCTTCTTTTGAGAAATGTCTGTTCATATCCTTTGCCCACTTTTTGATGGGGCTGTTTGTTTTCTTCTTGTAAATTTGTTTGAGTTCTTTGTAGGTTCTGGATATTAGCCCTTTTTCAGATGAGTAGATTGCAAAAATTTTCTCCCATTCTGTAGGTTACCTGTTCACTCTGATGGTAGTTTCTTTTGCTGTGCAGAAGCTCTTTAGTTTAATGAGATCCCATTTGTCAATTTTGGCTTTTGCTGCCGTTGCTTTTGGTGTTTTAGACATGAAGTCTTTGCCCATGTCTATGTCCTGAATGGTACTACTTAGGTTTTCCTCTAGGGTTTTTCTGGTATTAGGTCTAACATTTAAGTCTCTAATCCATCTTGAATTAATTTTCGTATAAGGAGTAAGGAAAGGATCCAGTTTCAGTTTTCTACTTATGGCTAGCCAATTTTCCCAGCACCATTTATTAAATAGGGAATCCTTTCCCCATTTCTTGTTTCTCTCAGGTTTGTCAAAGATCAGATGGCTGTAGATGTGTGGTATTATTTCTGAGGACTCTGTTCTGTTCCATTGGTCTATATCTCTGTTTTGGTACCAGTACCATGCTGTTTTGGTTACTGTAGCCTTGTAGTATAGTTTGAAGTCAGGTAGCGCGATGCCTCCAGCTTTGTTCTTTTGACTTAGGATGGCCTTGGAGATGCGGGCTCTTTTCTGGTTCCATATGAACTTTAAAGCAGTTTTTTCCAATTCTGTGAAGAAACTCACTGGTAGCTTGATGGGGATGGCATTGAATCTATAAATAACCTTGGGCAGTATGGCCATTTTCACGATATTGATTCTTCCTATCCATGAGCACGGTATGTTCTTCCATTTGTTTGTGTCCTCTTTTATTTCACTGAGCAGTGGTTTGTAGTTCTCCTTGAAGAGGTCCTTTACATCCCTTGTAAGTTGGATTCTTAGGTATTTTATTCTCTTTGAAGCACTTGTGAATGGAAGTTCATTCATGATTTGGCTCTCTGTCTGTTACTGGTGTATACGAATGCTTGTGATTTTTGCACATTAATTTTGTATCCTGAGACTTTGCTGAAGTTGCTTATCAGCTTAAGGAGATTTTGGGCTGAGACAATGGGGTTTTCTAAATATACAATCATGTCATCTGCAAACAGGGACAATTTGACTTCTTCTTTTCCTAACTGAATACCCTTGATTTCTTTCTCTTGCCTGATTGCCCTAGCCAGAACTTCCAACAGTATGTTGAATAGGAGTGGTGAGAGAGGGCATCCCTGTCTTGTGCCAGTTTTCAAAGGGAATTTTTCCAGTTTTTGCCCATTCAGTATGATATTGGCTGTGGGTTTGTCATAAATAGCTCTTATTATTTTGAGGTACGTTCCATCAATACCGAATTTATTGAGCGATTTTAGCATGAAGGGCTGTTGAATTTTGTCAAAAGCCTTTTCTGCATTGATTGAGATAATCATGTGGTTCTTGTCTTTGGTTCTGTTTATATGCTGGATTATGTTTATTGATTTGCGAATGTTGAACCAGCCTTGCATCCCAGGGATGAAGCCCACTTGATCATGGTGGATAAGCTTTTTGATGTGTTGTTGAATCCGGTTTGCCAGTATTTTATTGAGGATTTTTGCATCGATGTTCATCAGGGATATTGGTCTAAAATTCTCTTTTTTTGTTGTGTCTCTGCCAGGCTTTGGTATCAGGATGATGTTGGCCTCATAAAATGAGTTAGGGAGGATTCCCTCTTTTTCTATTGATTGGAATAGTTTCAGAAGGAATGGTACCAACTCCTCCTTATACCTCTGGTAGAATTCAGCTGTGAATCCATCTGGTCCTGGACTTTTTTTGGTTGGTAGGCTATTAATTATTGCCTCAATTTCAGAGCCTACTATTGGTCTATTCAGGGATTCAACTTCTTCCTGGTTTAGTCTTGGAAGAGTGTAAGTGTCCAGGAAATTATCCATTTCTTCTAGGTTTTCCAGTTTATTTGCGTAGAGGTGTTTATAGTATTCTCTGATGGTAGTTTGTATTTCTGTGGGGTCGGTGGTGATATCCCCTTTATCATTTTTAATTGCGTCGATTTGATTCTTCTCTCTTTTCTTCTTTATTAGTCTTGCTAGTGGTCTGTCAATTTTGTTGATCTTTTCAAAAAACCAACTCCTGGATTCATTGATTTTTTGGAGGGTTTTTTGTGTCTCTATCTCCTTCAGTTCTGCTCTGATCTTAGTTATTTCTTGCCTTCTGCTAGCTTTTGAATGTGTTTGCTCTTGCTTCTCTAGTTCTTTTAATTGTGATGTTAGAGTGTCAATTTTAGATCTTTCCAGCTTTCTCTTGTGGGCATTTAGTGCTATAAATTTCCCTCTGCACACACTTTAAACGTGTCCCAGAGATTCTGGTATGTTGTATCTTTGTTCTCATTGGTTTCAAAGAACATCTTTATTTCTGCCTTCATTTCATTATGTACCCAGTAGTCCTTCAGGAGCAGGTTGTTCAGTTTCCATGTAGTTGAGCGGTTTTGATTGAGTTTCTTAGTCCTGAGTTCTAGTTTGATTGCACTGTGGTCTGAGAGACAGTTTGTTACAATTTCTGTTCTTGTACATTTGCTGAGGAGTGCTTTACTTCCAATTATGTGGTCAGTTTTGGAATAAGTGCAATGTGGTGCTGAGAAGAATGTATATTCTGTTGATTTGGGGTGGAGAGTTCTATAGATGTCTATTAGGTCTGCTTGCTGCAGAGATGAGTTCAATTCCTGGATATCCTTGTTAAGTTTCTGTCTCGTTGATCTGTCTAATGTTGACAGTGGAGTGTTGAAGTCTCCTATTATTATTGTATGGGAGTCTAAGTCTCTCTGTAAGTCTCTAAGGACTTGCTTTATGAATCTGGGTGCTCCTGTATTGGGTGCATATATATTTAGGATAGTTAGCTCTTCCTGTTGAATTGATCCCTTTACCATTATGTAATGGCCTTCTTTGTCTCTTTTGATCTTTGATGGTTTAAAGTCTGTTTTATCAGAGACTAGTATTGCCACCCCTGTTTTTTTTTTTGTTCTCCATTTGCTTGGTAAATCTTCCTCCATCCCTTTATTTTGAGCCTATGTATGTCTCTGCGTGTGAGATGGGTCTCCTGAATACAGCAGACTGATGGGTCTTGACTCTTTATCCAGTTTGCCAGTCTGTGTCTTTTCATTGGAGCATTTAGTCCATTTACATTTAAGGTTAATATTGTTATGTGTGAACTTGATCCTGTCATTATGATATTAACTGGCTATTTTGCTTGTTAGTTGATGCAGTTTCTTCCTAGCCTAAATGGTCTTTACATTTTGGCATGTTTTTGCAATGGCTGGTACCGGTTGTTCCTTTCCATGTTTAGTGCTTCCTTCAGGGTCTCTTGTAAGGCAGGCCTAGTGGTGACAAAATCTCTAAGCATTTGCTTATCTGTAAAGGATTTTATTTCTCCTTCACTTATGAAACTTAGTTTGGCTGGATATGAAATTCTGGGTTTAAAATTCTTTTCTTTAAGAATGTTGAATATTGGCCCCCACTCTCTTCTGGCTTGTAGAGTTTCTGCTGAGAGATCTACTGTTAGTCTGATGGGCTTCCCTTTGTGGGTAACCCGACCTTTCTCTCTGGCTGCCCTTAACCTTTTTTCCTTCGTTTCAACTTTGGTGAATCTGACAATTATGTGTCTTGGAGTTGCTCTTCTCGAGGAGTATCTTTGTGGTGTTCTCTGTATTTCCTGGATTTGAATGTTGGCCTGCCCTACTAGGTTGGGGAAGTTCTCCTGGATGATATCCTGAGGAGTGTTTTCCAACTTGGTTCCATTTTCCCCCTCACTTTCAGGCACCCCAATTAGATGTAGATTTGGTCTTTTTACATAATCCCATACTTCTTGCAGGCTTTGTTCATTTCTTTTTCTTCTTTTTTCTTTTGGTTTCTCTTCTCGCTTCATTTCCTTCATTTGATCCTCAATCGCTGATACTCTTTCTTCCAGTTGATCGAGTCGATTACTGAAGCTTGTGCATTTGTCACGTATTTCTCGTGTCATGGTTTTCATCTCTTTCATTTCGTTTATGACCTTCTCTGCATTAACTACTCTAGCCATCAATTCTTCCACTTTTTTTTCAAGATTTTTAGTTTCTTTGCACTGGGTACGTAATTCCTCCTTTAGCTCTGAGAAGTTTGATGGACTGAAGCCTTCTTCTCTCATCTCGTCAAAGTCATTCTCCATCAAGCTTTGATCCGTTGCTGGCGATGAGCTGCGCTCCTTTGCCGGGGGAGATGTGCTCTTAATTTTTGAATTTCCAGCTTTTCTGCCCTGCTTTTTCCCCATCTTTGTGGTTTTATCTGCGGCTGGTCTTTGATGATGATGGTGACGTACTGATGGGGTTTTGGTGTAGGTGTCCTTCCTGTTTGATAGTTTTCCTTCTAACAGTCAGGACCCTCAGCTGTGGGTCTGTTGGAGATTGCTTGAGGTCCCCTCCAGACCCTGTTTGCCTGGGTGTCAGCAGCAGAGGCTGCAGAAGATAGAATATTTCTGAACAGCGATTGTACCTGTCTGTTTCTTGCTTTGGAGGCTTCCTCTCAGGGGTGTACTCCACCCTGTGAGGTGTGGGGTGTCAGACTGCCCCTAGTGGGGGATGTCTCCCAGTTAGGCTACTCAGGGGTCAGGGACCCACTTGAGCAGGCAGTGTGTCCCTTCTCAGATCTCAACCTCCGTGTTGGGAGATCCACTGCTCTCTTCAAAGCTGTCAGACAGAGTCGTTTACGTCTGCAGAGGTTTCTGCTGCTTTTTTGGTTGTTTACTATGCCCTGTCCCCAGAGGTGAAGTCTACAGAGACAGGCAGGTTTCCTTGAGCTGCTGTGAGCTCCACCCAGTTCGAGCTTCCCAGCGGCTTTGTTTACCTACTTAAGCCTCAGCAATGGCGGGCGCCCCTCCCCCAAGCTCGCTGCTGCCTTGCAGGGAGATCGCAGACTGCTGTGCTAGCAATGAGGGAGGCTCCGTGGGCGTGGGACCCTTCTGGCCAGGTGTGGGATATAATCTCCTGGTGTGCCTGTTTGCTTAAAGCCCAGTATTGGGGTAGGAGTTACCCAATTTTCCAGGTGTTGTGTGTCTCAGTTCCCCTGGCTAGGAAAAGGGATTCCCTTTCCCCTTGCGCTTCCTAGGTGAGGCGATGCCTCGCCGTGCTTCAGCTCTGGCTGGTCGGGCTGCAGCAGCTGACCAGCACCGATTGTCCGGCACTCCCTAGTGAGATTAACCCAGTACCTCAGTTGAAAATGCAGTAATCACCGGTCTTCTGTGTGGCTCGCACTGGGAGTTGGAGACTGGAGCTGTTCCTATTAGGCCATCTTGCTCTGCCAGAAGTCATCCCTGTGTTAGTTTTTTAAGGATAATGGCCTCTAGCTCCATCTATGTTCCTGCAAAGTACATGATCTCATTTTATAGCTGCATAGTATTCCATAGTGTAAATGTACTACATTTTCTTTATCCAGTCCAGCATTAATGGGCATTTAGGTTTATTCTATGTCTTTGCTATTGTGCATAATGCTGCAACAAACTTTAAAATGCATGTGTCTTTGTGATAGAACAATTTATATCCTTTTGGCTATATACTCAGCAATGGAATTACTGGGTCAAATGGTAGTTCTGTTTTTAGATCTTTGAGGAATCACTACATTGTTTTCCACAATGGTTGAACTAAGTTATACTCCCACAGACAATATATAAATGTTCCTTTCTCTCCACAACTTCTCCAGCACCTGTTATTTTTTGACTTTAGTAATAATCATTCTGACTGGTGTGAGATGGTATCTCATTGTGGTTTTGATTTGCATTTCTCTGATGATTAGTGACATTGACCATCTTTTTCATATGCTTGACCTTGCTCATTAACATTCTTTTGTTTCAGATGAAAGAACTCCCTTTAGCATTTCTTATAGGACAGGCATGGTGTTGATGACATCCCTGAACTTTTGTTTGTCTGGAAAGGTCTTTATTTCCCCATCATGCTTGAAAGATATTTTTCCAGGATATACTATTCTAGAGTAAAATTTTTTCCCATCAGCACTTTCAATATAACATGACACTCTCCTGTCATGTATGTTATTTGTTTCTTTTGCTGCTTTTAGAATTATTTCTTTATGCTTGACTTTTGGGAGTTTGATTTTAAGATGCCTTGAGGTATCCTACTTTGGGTTAAATCTGCTTTGAGTTCTATGGCTTCCTTGTACTTTCTTTGATATCTTTCTCTAGGTTTGGGAAGTTCTTTGTTATTATCCTTTTGAATAAGCTTTCTATGCCTATCTCTTTCTCTACCTACTATTTAAGGCCAATGCCTCTTAGATTTGCCTTTTTGAGGCTATTTTCTAGATCTTGTAGGCATGCTTCAGTTTTTATTTTTATTTTTTGTCTCCTCTGACTGTATTTTCAAATATCTTGTCTTCAAGTTCATTAATTCTTTCTTCTGCTTGATCAATTCTGCTACTAACAGACCATGACACATTCTTCATTATGTCAATTCCATTTTTTAACTCTGGAATTTTTGCTTGATTCTTTTTAACTACTCAAACCTTTTGTTAAATTTATTTGATAGAATTCTGAATTTATTTTCCATGTTATCTTGAATTTCTTTGTGTTTCCTCAAAATAGCTGTTTTAAATTATCTGTCTGAAAGGTCATATATCTCTGTTTCTCTAGGATTGGTCCCTGGTGCCTTAGTTATTTTCATGAGGTCATGTTTTCCTGGGCGATTTTGAAGCTTGCAGATGTTTATCAGTGTCTGTGAATTGAAGAGTTAGGTATTTATTGTAGTCTTCACAGTATGGGCCTGTTTGTGCTCACCCTTCTTAATGAGGCTTTCCAGGTATTTGAAGGGATGTGGGCCCCAAGCCTAATAACACTGTGGTTTTTGCAGACTTGTTGAAGTACTTGGCGGTCTTGGATAAGACCTGAAAGAATTCTCTGGATTATCAGAAAGAGACTCATGTTCTTTTTTCTTATTTTCTCCCAGATGGAGACTCTCTCTCTGTGCAACTGGGGGTATGGTGGTGCTAATATCCTTCTGGCCACCACCACTGGGGCCGTGCTGGGTCAAATCTGAAGCCAGCACAGCACTGGATCTCACCTGAGGCCCTCTATAATCACTACCTGGCTACCACCTATGTTCACTCAAGACCTTATGTTCATTCAAGGGCTCTATAATCAGCAGATGGCAAATTCAGCCAGGTTCTTGTGCTTCTCTTCAGGATGGTGAGTTTCCCTAGGCCCCAGGCAGGTCAAGAGTTGTTGTCTGGGAGCCAGGGATTACAGTTCAAAACCTTAGTAATTGCTTGATGTTCTGTTTTACTGTGGGTAAGCTGGTACTCAAACCACAACACAAAGTCCTGCCCTCTCTTCCCTTCCCTTTCCTCAGGCAGAGGAGCCTCTCTCTGTGGCCACCACACCCGCTGGCCCATGAGGGGTTCTGCCAGACCACTGATGATGTTTACTTAAATTCCAAGAGCACTTCAGTCAGCTTGTGCTGAATGCTGCCAGGCCTGGGACTCACCCTTCAGGGCAGTACGCTCCTCTCTGGACCCAGGGCAGGTCCAGAAATGCCATCCAAGAGCCTAGGCCTAGAGTAGGGGACCCCAAGCACCTGCTTGTGGCTCTATCGCACTGTGGCCGAGCTGGTACCTAAAAGTGCAAGACAAAGTCCCCTTTATTTTTTTCCCTCTGCTCTTCTCAAACAGGAGTCTTTTGCCTGTAGCCACCACACCTGGGAATGTATTGAGTCCCACCTGAGGTCAGCATGTCTCAGAGCCCAGGGTCCATGGTGTACTATGTGGGTATCACTGCTAGTTATTCAGGGCCTGAGAGCTCTTTAGTCAGCAGGTAATGAATCCTGCCAGGACTGGGTCCTTCCATTCAGGACAGTGGGCTCCCCTTTAGCCCAGGGTGTATCTAGAAATGTCATCTATAAGCTAGGACCTGGGGTGGGGGCCTGATGACTCTGCCTCCTGCCTTCTACTGTTGCTGAGCTTGTATTCAAGATGCAAGACAAAGTCCTCTTTACTATGTACTTTCGTCTCCTTAAGCAGAAGGAAGGAACCACTTTCCTTGCTGGGAGTTGTGCAGCCTGGGGTTGGGGGAGGGGTGGCACAACCACTCCCTTAACTGCCTCAGCTTATGTGTCCCTAGGTCTTGTGCTGCCTTGGTCCTCTGTCTCTAAGCCTAGCTCAGAATTAGGAGTTGCCTAGGAAGTGTAGTCCTTGTGCCCTACACTGCTTTTCAAGTTTACCTAGGACCCTAGAGCACTTTGGCTTCCTGGAGCAAGACTTGCCAAGAAACCCAATTTCCGATCACTGGGATGGGTGATTCCCCTGTGGCTAGGGCTGGTTCACATGCTCCTTCCATGCGTGGGCACTGGCTGAACTCAGCATGGCTTTACTCTCTGTATGACAGGGCAGCCCTGAATTCAATGTAGAGTCTATAATTCACTGTGTTATCCCTGTCCCAAGTGCGCAGTTTCTCTGTGCTGCATGGCGTCTGCCTGGGGATGGGAAAGGGGCAGTGTAGGTGATTCCAGACTGTCTTTCTGACCCTCTGCGATGCCTTCTACAGCAATATGAAGTTAAAAACAGGTACTGTGATTGCTCATCGGATTTGTGGTTCTTGGGATGGTGCTTTTCTGTGTGTGAATAGTTGTTAAAATTTGATGTTCCTGATGGGGGGGATGAACAGTGTAGGCTTCTTTTCCACCATCTTGTTGAGCTCCCTTGCAATTGGTTTTGAATAGCAATGAGGCAGGATGCATCAAATTCTTTAAACTTGATCTAATCGTTCAGCTTCCAAGGACTATTTGCAAGGAAATAAGGGTCAACAAAGGTTTTTTGTTTTTGTTTTTATTTTCCTGTTTTATTTGTATTCCCTTCCAAGGATGTTTCTCATTTATTCCCTGTTGATGTCATTCTTTCTCATGACTTTCAATATCACTTATGTTGATAGTTTCTAGGTAATTATCTCCAGCCTGTTCTCTCTTCTGAGTTTGAATCAATGTGTCTGTGTCATATCTGATAGACACTTCACAACTAACATGTCCAGACCGTATTTCCGACAGCTCTTTCCCTCATCTTGCTCTTCCTGCAGTGTTCTCCAATTCAGGATACTCCAGTTTTTAGGCTGAAAATGTTGGAGTCATTCTTGACTCTTCCTTTATCTTTTTCTCATCCTATATCCAATTTGTCAGCAAGTGTCATAGGCTATACAGTTCCAATATAGCAAGAATTGGCACCTTTCTCATACCCTCTACTTGCACCCCCTAAGTCCAAATCATCATTAGCCTGGCTTAATGCAGTCAGCTGCCTATTGGATTTTCTGTGTCCATGCTTTTCTCTTCATTCATTCTCAATCCAACAAACAAAGTGATCACATAAAACATAAGTAAGTTGTTATTCTTTTTCTCAGAATGGTTTTCTATTTAACAAAATATTCAAAGAACTTATGTGGTCTGTAAGAAAGGCAACTATAATTTATCATTCCAACTGGGGTATGTTTTGGAATAAAAGTGGAGCACTATCCATAATTATTTTAGAAAAACAAGTGCAAACTGCTCCTTTACTCTGTTACCCCTCTGATCTCATCTTTTACCACTCCTCTTTTTATTTGTTCTGTGCCAGCTTCTCTTTCCTTCTCAACATGCCAGGGATGCTGTGCCTCAGTGACTTTACATTTACTGTTTATTTTTTCTATAATGTTCTTTTTAAAAATTGTTCACAAATTGCCCCCTTGTTTCCTTCAGGCCTTTTACAAGTGTCACTTTCTAAATGAGACCTTCTTTGACTCTCCTTTCCATACTGGTTTATTTTCTCCCTTTCTTTCTTACCTTTTTATTGTTCTTCTTAGCACTATCTAATATGCCATATATTTTGTTAATTTATCTTAATAGTCTGCCTCTTTACTGGGACATAAGAACTTCAAGGGCAGGGGTTTTATCTCTCTTTTGTAACTTTTTTTTACTGTAGTATTTTTTTGCATGTAGAATAAATATTTGTTGAATGAATAAACGAACGAGTGAAGAAGTCACTATACTTTATAAATGTAAATAATTAGGATATATTTACATGTTCAACATTAAAAAATTAGTTAAATTATGGTGCCTTTATATGATATAATATTGTTCAACCAATAAAAATGATGATATAAGTACATTCATTTAAAGGGAATGTTGCATTATTAAAATAATTTTGCAAAGCAGTATGCATTGTCTGGTATTTGCATACACATGTGAGCAAATATGCACAGTGCTACTTGTGGTTACCACAAGGCTATGAGATTATAGCTAATTTTTACTTAATTCTTTTTGTGAATCTGAAAATTCTACCTTCATTCCAATGTGCAGGTAGGATTTGTGTAATAAAATAATGAGATTAAATCATAAAAACTGGCCTCATTGTTGGTGAAAGTCTAGAGTTTTTTACTTATTCTCTGTATCATTTTGGATGTGAACTTTCATCATTGGGGCCATAATTTCACTAAAAAAGATAGCTTTCAAAACTTTTAGAGCCATGGAAACTATCTTCAAGAAACTTAAGCAACTAAAAGTGATGGAAAACGTCTCCAGTTGAAAAAGAGAGTAGCGAGCATAGATTCAGGACAATGAGAAACTCATTTTGAAAATCACTGAAAGAGATGATCCCTTGGGTCCCGTGGCAGAGACAGCAGCTCTGATTAGGGTTCTTCTTCCATAATGTAGAGTGTGGCAGGGATGCAGCTGCCAGCCATGGACTCCTTTGCCCAGTTTCTTTTACATCTAGGTGGGGTCATGCAATGTGGGTGAGAGGGATGATCACCACTACCAGGCCTGGCCCATAACCAACACTCTGAGACCCTCTACATTATTCTCCCTATCTGTCAGCTAGATGTTGATGCCAGAGTACTTTTAGAAGCCATGCATTGATGATGGCCAAAATTATCCTCATGCTCTGAATGACAACATGATGTACCTCCAGTTACTACTTATGACTTCTGTTGCATGTGAAATTTAGAAGTTTATCTATTATATCAACTAGACATTTTTTTCACATTCTTTAAAACTACACAGTTCTATTTATTCACACATCGTAGTAAAATTTAAGCAACTAACTGTATTTTCAGGTACACTTTTCCTCAGATGGTGTAATTTACAGAGCAAAAACAAGGAAATTTAATAATTCATTACCTGGACACTATTCAAAATATTCACCTATTATGCACTAGAATGGTTGTACAGAGCCATCTTAATTTATTATCCTTTGACAGGATATCTCAATACAAGTTTTTAATCTGTGTAGTTTAATATTTTGTTTTGATGTTTCAAGTACAAACTGGGTTGCATTAGTATGCTCCTAAGAAGAAGGGCACCCTTGTTTCAGCTAGGTTCTGGCAAAGTGTGAAGTTCAAGATCTTTCCAGAGGGGAGCATGGAAGCAGAGTAAACCAGAGTTTGTGCCAGTCCTTTTACTTCTTAAGCCCAAGTACCCTGTAAGTGCCCCTCTTTGACCATTTATCCATCTCAAATTTATATTTGTTTTTACCTGGTTTCTACTGCGTACAAATACATGGAGGGTAGGAGAAGGGGGGTGCCATGGAAGAAAGGAGAGCCTATGCTGTTTAGGAAGGCCCTGTCTCCTCGTTTTGGTACTTGTTCTCCTCTAGAATGCCCTCCTTCAAGGCAAAGCGTATGTGTGTAAAAGGCGATTCTGCTCAATCGTCCAAAGTAAGGGAGGTTGTTGGGGCTTCTGGACTCATTATAGAATGTGCATGTATGCTTTATATCATCCCCTGTATCAGGCCTCAGTGCCAAACAAACTGCTCCCCATCTTTGCCTCCCCAGGTGACAGTCCAGCTGCCTGATTCTTGAAGCCACTTGATTTTGGCAGGAGTGTGTGACTCCCCCTCAACCCACTCCCCTTCCAAGAAATAAAAATAACTCTACTGTGCTTGAGCTGTCACCGGTTCACCAGACCCCAGGGAAGCTCCTGTCCGTGATGTCGCATTCATTTCTGAACGCTGGCATTGTACTTTGAAATTCCCAAACAAAATGCACAGATGAACACTAGGTGAATAACAATGAAACCAGCAGCATTTATTTTTGTGCGTGGCAGTCTCAGTTACATTTTTGTAAAAGACCTTTTTGCCAAAATTAGTTTAGGTTTCAAGGCACGTTTCACCCTCAGTCAAATATAAAGGTCACTCAGTGAACAAAGGGGAGATTGTGTGTTCTTGGTGATCACAGATGAAGCTGGAAAGGCAGCCTCTTTCAAACAAAATGAGGTAGTTAAGTGGAAAATGAAGGCGGTGAATTCTATAGAGCAGCGCTCAACAACAAGGGATGCTGGCATTTTTTTTTCTTGACATAAACACAATAACACATAGAGAAAAGCCTATCAGAGAGGAGAGTGACCCAGGTGCTGTATAAACAGATTTTCAGACAGGCATTTGGAGCCCCTTGGTATCTTTAGTTTCTCCCACTCCCTGCTACTTTATCCTTTGTCAGATTCAATGCAGCCTTCAAGGGCACTGGAGGCAGAAGAAAGAGAAAAATGCCAGGGGAAGGGAAAAGGGAGGGGGAGAAAACAGTCTCCTCTCCTAGCCTTTGTTAAAGAATAAAAGCGCACAACGTGTAAAAATCATTTACTCTCTACCCGACAGAGCCAACATGTTTGACACTGGTTTGCTGAGAGCTTATAGAGAAACTCTGTTGACATTTTATTCGCATAAGAGTTTTGAATTATATAAGGCATTTTTGAGATGCGCTGTTGGATATAATCTGAAGAGTCAAGCTTGGAGGAAAAAAAACCACGTAACACCCAGTAACTCTTAAATGTTTATATAAATCCCAAAGTGGAAAGAAAGGATAAAATGTTAAGAACAAAAATATTTGCTTATTCTTAGACAGCAACCTAATACACCTGTGTCAAAAATAAAAATTATACTTTGAAAAGGATGTGCAAATGCCCAACTTTTTCCCAGAGCTTCTCTCTTATCCTTTAGGTAAGGGAACTTAGGACTTAAATATAATAACCAAACGCAGCAGGATTCAAGAGATTCTGTCCTTCTGCAGGTGATACATTTTGATACTTCATTTTCTTTTGACAAATGCACATATATTTTTAAGTACATATATTCATTGCAGTGAAATTAGAAAGTACAGATGAAGAAAAAACAAACACGTCTAACCTTACTTTTCAGATAATCATAGTTAAAATTATTCTATATTTTAAATACTTTTTCTATGTGCATACATATGCATAATACATGCATATACATACAATAAAATTAAAATATTCTGTTTATGTTGTTTTGCAATCTGTTCAATAAAATATGTTGTATACTCATTTTTACGTCCCACAGCTACTTCATCATTTTTAATGGTTGCATAGTATTTCATCATATGAATAGACCATAATATGCATGAAATATATTGTATTGTTGGATGTTTAATTGGTTTCTAAATTTTTTGATGTTGTTAATAATGTTGCAACAAACTCCATTATTTTCTTATGATAAGTCCTAGAAGTGAATTGCTGGGTGTAAACTCATGTCTAATTTCTGGTGACTTGCTTGTTATATTCATAACATTTTAAAATTTATATTTTGTATTTAAAGTTATACCAGATTACATCCCTGTTATTGTTCTTATTCTCTTCTTTTGAAACTCTTAACATATAAACACACAAATACACACATATATTTATTAACATATACGAGGTCAATAGAAGTAATAGCTACATAGCCATATATAGATACATGCACACTAGATATATTTATATGTATATGTGTGTGTAATCTGTGTGTATATATTAACATATATATACATGTATGCACAGACATATACATTTTTATTCCAGTATATTTACTTTTATCTCTGTACTTATCTCTGTCTGTCTCTATTTTGAACTTTAATAAAAGAAAAATAATGACCAAACTAAAAGAAAGGTATACTTTGATAAACATTGAATTTAAAGAATATTTTGAAAAATTTTATGAATGCATAAGTGAAAGAAAATAGGTTACCAAAGATCAAAACTGTATCTTTTTTACCCAACAAATTAACAAAAATTATTATTTTTGAAGATGTAAAGAAATAAGTGTGTATATATAGATTGGGGGTGTGTGTGTGTATGTGTGTGTACATATATATGTATATATTCTCTTCTGGATATTTGATAATCTCCCTTATTGGTTTTAATCTCTAAAATATAATAAAACTTCTTCCAAATTATTGAATATATTTTACTTATCTTGTAATTTGCTAAGTCAATTCCTGTAATATTTAATCTTCTGCTTACCAGCTCTCCTAAAAATTAAATTCTGCATTTGTGTTATTCCTCTTGAAGCAATAATAATCAATATCCAATTTTCCTTGCTCCACGAGTTCTTGCTTTTGTTCTATTAATAGAAAGTTTTTTTGGAATGTGTATAAGAATATGAATTAAACATTTTTCAAAATGTACTTCTGTATCTTGTAGTAGCTGAATTTATTAGAAACTGTTGTCATTATTAAAATTGGTCTTTTTCTTTGGAACTGTTGAATCTTATCATATCCCTAATAATTCTATTTTTTCTTTGCTCATTCTGGCACAGTTAAGTACTTGATTTTCAGTTTGGTTGCATCTATGATTGTATGGTTTGCACTTTGAGTGTTGCAAGTCCAGATGAAGCAGGATAGATGATGTTTAGCTGTAGTTCAGTTATCCTTAGCTAGATCGGATTATCTGAATAGAGGAGAGGAGAGGGTGATTGGACTACAGATGGTGGCTGCCCTGACAAAGAACTTCACCTCTGTGTTCAGTGGTTACATTTCCGTGATTGTTGTGGCTGTCTGAGGTAAGTTAGCTACTCGAGTGCTCACAGTTTTCTAATTGGAATGAAAATGCTTGCTAAGAGCCAACATCAGCAGTGACTCTACATTTTCTACCTCTGTTTTTTGGGAAAATCATAGCCAGGAGTAAGGTGGATCCTGACATCATGTTGTGTTGGGTATCTGTAACTAACTCCTTCCAGATGTGCTCATATGATTTAGGGTTTAAAAAATATACATGCTTTTCCTTAAATTGTTTTTTTTAAAGACAGGGTCTCACTTTGTTGCCCAGACTAGAGTGCAGTGGTACAATCATGGCTCACTGCAACCTTTGCTTCCTGGACTCTGGTAATCCTCCCACCTCAGCCTCCAGAGTAGCTGGGACCACAGACACACCCACTACACCCAGATAATTTTTGTATTTTTTGTAGAGACGAGGTTTCACCCACGTTGCCCAAGCTGGTCTCAAACTCCTGGGCTCAAGCGATCCACCCACCTTGGCCTCCCAAGGTGCTGGGATTACAGGCGTGAGTCACTGCACCCAGTCAATGTATACTTTTACTTTCTGAATAAATGTTAAGTTCACAAAAATTGTAAGACTAGTAATAGGGAGTTCTTATATACTCTCCACATAATTTCCCCTAATGTTAACATTATACCTAACGGTACAATGTTAACATTGTACATTGTTCACAGCCAAAAAATTGACATTGGTATGATTCAGACTTTGTTTGAATTTCATTGTTATTTCTACTGATGCCCTTTTTCTTTTCCAGGATCCAATTCATAATACCACATTGTATTTAGATACACAGTTAATCCTCGAACAATAGGGGCATTAGGGACGTTGACTCCCGGCTCAGTAAAAAATTTGTGCAAAACTTTTGACTTCTCATAAACTTAACTATTAATAGCCCACTGTTGACTGGAAGCCTTACCAATAACATAAATCGTTGATTAACACATATTTTGTATGCTATATGTGTTATATCCTGTATTCTTATGGTATAGTAAGCTAGAGAAAAGGACATGTCATTAAGAAAATCATAAGGAAGAGAAAAATTACTATTCATTCAACAGAAGTGGATTATTATCGAGATAATTATCTTTATCTTCATTGTCTTCACATTGAGTAGGCAGAGGAAGATGAGAAAGAGGAAGGGTTGGTTTTGCTGTCTCAGGGGTGGCAGAGGCAGACGAAAATGTACATATAAGTAGACCCACACAGTTCAAAGTTATGTTACTCAAGGGTCAACTGTAATTGAGTTTGACCACTTAGAAAAGGCCACCAAACATTTTATCTTTTCACTACTTTATGGAAAGTCACTTGAGCTTGATTTCCAAGCTGGTATCTTCTTTTGAAGTGAATTGTGGTTTGAATGTTTCTTCTCTTCTTTAGTCTTTTTTTATGTTTATTTATTTTTATAGAAATTTTCTGAAGTTTCTTGGGAATGTATGGGTCTCTCTCTATTTTCCAAGGATAATACAGATGATTTTCTGTTTCTATTCCTCTTTTTTAAAAATGCCCTTTTTTTGGGGACATTAAACTCAGAGGCTTACATAATTATCTTTAGCCAGAGGAACTAAATGTGTCTTTCAAATCCATTTTCACTTGTGACTACCAAATTAGCAATTTTGTAATATATGAAATGCATTATGTATGCTGGAATCTGGAATGGAGTCACTGGATAACTTATTTCTTTTCATATTCAAATGTTCTAAGCTCAAAAGAAAGTTATTTTAACAGAAGAGCCCATACTGCTGCAAAGTCCATTCTGAAGGAGGAATTCTGAGGCTTCAAATCTAAGTCCACCTTTATTTGCTCAAATCTTCCAAGGCCCTGTCTCTCAAGACACATAGAATTTTTAATATTTGATCACAATTCATCATTTCATTTATTACCCTTGTAAAGTTCATGGATCCCTTCAAAACCTGATACAAGTGTCTTTCTCCAACATGCATGTGGCTAAGTCATTGTAGTCAATTTCTTACGGTTGCTGTGAGTCATGGAGTTGGAACAGATCTATGTTTCACTTTTGTGTTGCTTTTCATTATGTTTTCAGATGGGTGCCTTAGTGTAGTCACTGATTTCCTCACACACTCTCAGAAGATAAAGTGTCCATCTTTAAATTTGGTATGCTTATTCTATCACATACATCTGAATAGAAACCTAGCAGAAAAACATGCAGGCACGGAACCCTTATGTTTCTCTGAGTTAGTTCCGTTTTATGTGAGTTCACTTCCTCTATAACCACTATACTGTGGTTAAGGAGTTGGATTTAAGATTAGCATTGTTCTCATTTTGTGTTTCTTCCTTCTCTCTGGGAATATGCCCTCTGACTTGGCTACAACCTTTCAGACAATTTCTCTTTATATTCAAGTCCATTAAATTATAAATACATTAGATTCCCCAATCTATTGTTGTGTTCAGGAAAGACTAATGTGGTTTTCAATGAGAATTAATGTATAAGTGAATCGTAGGGTATGTCCGGAACAGAGGTGGGCTGTCAGGAGATTACGAATTAATGTTTAATAAACCTTGCAAAGTGTCTCAGGATTCAATTGGTGTTTGTGTTCATGTAGCATCCGGCAAACACAGTAGCACAAGCAGTCCCCCAAAATAAAAAAAAAACCCAAACACTCAACCTTTCCCCAAAGAAACATAAAGGTTCCAAAAACACAAGGAACACCGAAAATATCCTGGAGGAAAAGATGAGCTTTGAGGAATTGCCAAAATCCTGCTGTCATTCTTCTTTCAGATAGTTCAAGACTTGTACAAACCAAGCCCTCTCATTGGAATCCTGCAATTGCATCCTACTTTTTTTTTCCTTATCTAACAGGTGGCATCTCTCATCCCTCTGTGATTTGATGTTCTGTTACTGAACATCCCCATTTCACCTCTGGAAATCTTATTACAGGGTTTTTCAACATTCTTCATTTTATTCTTTTAAAGACAAACTGCATTTAGTAGTCCTAGTATATTCCTGAACATAGTAATTTTTTCCCTATGTGTTGGGATTAAGTACTACTTTCTTTTCCCAGGTTTCTGGTCCTTTGAAGAAAAGATTCCTGCAAAGGTTAAAATCTATATCTCAGAAACACACAGACAAATTTTCCTCTGTGGAAGATTTTAGTAAGCAGAGTGGGCCATAAAGGGTAACAGCCAGAGATTATGCAAGAGATTCCCTGAAATGGTTCCTCTTTGGAATTAAACAACAGTTCACATCAGATCAATGATAGATGAATTGTTTGTGGACATTGAATGTTCATAGATAAATTTCTAACACAACTTCAGTGTTTTTTGGCAGATTTTGGGAAAGATACCCTTGTCTCAATTTAGCACTCATAAATATTTTGAAAGATAAAATGGTAAATATAAAATATAACTTTGGTACATTAAAGATGATTGCAAATTCTTTGCTACATACGCTTCTATTAAGAAGTGGAATCAACTTGTCTTCCCCTTGAATCTGGGCTAAATTTTGTGATTTGCTTGATTAATAGGACATGATGGAAAGGCTATTCTGGAACTTCTGAGGCTGAGTTCAAGGCTCCAGAAACATGCATGAAAATGCTAGACTGGAAGGGGATCCTCCAGCCCCAGTTGCCTCAATGGATGTCATATGAATTGGACATCATCTACCCAGAAGAGCCACTCCTGAGTTCCTTAGCCACAAAACTGTGACCAAAGTAAAATGGTTGTTTCAAGCTGCTACAAGTTTGTGGTGGTTACCTATAGACAATAAATTGAAATTGGAACCAAATAAAATGCAAAAAAAAAAAAAAAAAAAAAAAAAAAAAGCATGCATAGATATTTAATGCACTGAATCAATCAGAATAAGCTCACAGTTTGTAGAAACTCATTTGTTTTAATGCTATCACTCACATCACTTAGGATCAAAGCACAAAATTTAGTTAAAACCCAGTTTGGAAATCCTTGTCCTTCAGAGAAGATCACAAGTGCAGCTGCAATCTTGACCGGAAATTGTGTGCTGAGCCAGGATATCTATCGGCGAGCTTTACACTCTTGTTACATTTAGATGTCACCCAAAATTGCAGTGGAGAGTTCCTAGTGAAGCATGACATAATCTCAGATATATTGGCCGAGCATAATGAAACACCAGAATTACAACCTGACTATTATTTAGCCTTTCTTTATCAAATCCATTGCAGTTTATGTACATGTAGTCATATAGGTTGCATACTATACTGAAATTCCAACCCTCAGATTTTAAGGCACCTGTATGCTTTCCTCTAAGAACATATATTTAGTAATAAAAATTTTTCTACTTTGTAAATGAACATGAACAAAGAAATCCCTTAAAGGAGCATAAAAGAGGAATTAAATATTACACTATTCAAAACTCCAAATTTAATTTCATTATTTCTTCTATTGTTTTGTACTTTTTGCTAAAACATAGAGCAAAGCCAATTTTAAACAGTCACTGAAAATGTGTGTAACAATTAGTCTTCAATTTCCAATATGCAGTGCTGCTTTACTGTGCTTTAAATGAGCATAATCCTCCGTGTGACTTTTTGAAAGCATTTAACTGCTACCTTGACTGGCTAGAGAAGAAACACCCACTTACTGGGCAAACAGGTCAAAAAAAGTAGATTTTTTTTTCTTTTGCTCTACTCTAAGCAAAGAGAAAATACCAGGAAATAGCTAGGTCTCAAACCACCTATTATGCTTTGACAATTTAGTTATGGCTTTGAAAAATTTAGATTCCCAATCCCCCCACCCAGTTTAGATCTCTGCTAGCAGAAGTTCCACCATCCTACAGCTCTCATCCATCTCAGCCCTCAAGTTCTTGCAGTTGAAGGATTTATGTCAGTTGGAAATGTTGCTCCTCTTTTGTCATTTGTCGGAAGGCTGTTTATTTCCTGTTGAGTAGGTAAGAAAAAATATCACTTATGCAAAAAGATAATTATAGATTATAGACATTTAAACGTCTTCTGATACTGTATTGTTTGGGGGAAAATATGTGTTAGAATTAATAGGAGAACAAGGCACATTCTGAATGATAATCATAGACATGCCTTGGGAAATCACTGCGTGTGTGTGTGTGTGTGTGTGTGTGTGTATTTGTGTGTGGGCATATGGATTCATTCCAGTTATCTATTGCTGTGTAACAAACTAGCCTTAAAACTTACTGGAGTAAAAATGTCATTTTATTATGCTCATTAATTTGTGGATCAGAAATTTGAGCAGCTTACAAGAGAGATGGCTTGTCTCTGTTCCAAAATTAGATGAGGGTAGCTGGAGGTAGCTGAGACAGCTCCATGAGGGCCATATAAATGGGTCCAAATTCTCTCCCTCGTAACTGATGCGACTGGAATGTCCAAGGCGGTATCCTCACTCGTGTATCCAACACCCATGCTAGGATAGCTGACATCACTCTGTCTCCATATGTCTTCTCCATGTAGCTACCTGGACTTCCTTGCAGTATGACAGCCGTAGAATGGCTGGACCTTTTATTTAACTATTGGCTCTTCTGAGAGCAAGCATCCAGAGAACCCAAACAGGAGCTGCAAGACTTTTAATGACCTTGTCTTGGAAGTCTCAAAACATCACTTTTGCAGCATTCTGTTGATCAACCAAGTAACCAAGGCCAGCCAGAGTTAAGGGGGAGGGGAGAATTTGATTGTGCCTCTATGAGAGAAGTAGCAAACAAGTTGTAGCCATTTTAAATCTGCCATGATGGGTACATTGAAGAGGCAGTTTCAGTTGCATTGGGAAACCAAGCATCACAATGTGGGGTAGCTGTAGAAGAGGGTGCAGTGGGGCTGACCTCTTCTTTCTCTCTTTGGCTGCTAGACCAGAGTTGGAGGCATGCCTCAGACATTGCATCAAGAGGACCTAGAAGTCATCGAACTCCATGGGATTCACTGGTAGAATACCAACTTGAGGAGGCAGAAACAAAAAAACAGAATAAACTCTTGGACAGAATTGGTCCCTCGGGTTCACTAGACTTATTGACATAAAGCTGGGAAACGTTGGAAGAAAAAAGAAAAAAATCACATTTTAGCAAGCTTGAATTCAGAGATGTAAAAAATATTTTAAAAAGACATTTGAAAACATTTGATAAACCAAGTTGGCAAAGTAAGATAGATGGTTGTCATCATCTTCCAAAGTCCTTGTATCTGTGTCATTTGTTCACATATCTAATTACTAGCCAGAAACATTTATTTTCCTGAATATTGAACTTCTAATAGCAATTTATATTCAGTCACCAAGTTTTCTTTTTTTAGTGAGATCTTTAGTAAAACATATGGTATTTGAAAAGCACATAGAAAAGGGCACATCTAACACTGCATGTGTATATATTAGTGTGTGTATATATTTATGTTTGTATATGTTTGTGTGTGTGCTGTAGGAATGCACATATATTTAAGACATTAATGCCAATACCAGTGTAGATACAGAACAAAAATTTCTGGATTTTTTTTTTTTAATTCTCAGTTTTCTTTAACCTTTTTTCCCCACAGGCAATACATTATTGTAATAATTAAAATAATGTGGATTCCTGGTTAGGACTCCCCAGCTCCCAAACACCAAAGTTTCTTGCGAATACTTCCAGCCATTATTTGTTTAACTCAATCACTGCTTCTACTATTGAAGGAGACATCTAAATTTGTAAGCAAATAAACCATCGAAGTAACTTCTAAACACATATTTTTGTATTTGGCTGAACACAATCATAAAATTTCATTTGTAGTCTTCTTTTCAAAGGACAGAATCTTCATCCTCGATATTCTAACCCCAATTTAAAGAAGAAAATTAAATTATATGAATATTTAGAGAAAATTTTATACTTGCAGAGTCCCTGATATTAGCAATTCTCTGAAAATTTGGCTTTTACTTTGCCTGCTTTTTACATGGGTAGTATACAATTTTTCATAGTTTTCTCCTTTCCTCAGGTCCAGAGACACCTTCCTTCCTAAGCTGGGTTGGCGAGGGGTAATCCTAAAGCAATCATTAGGAGAGTCAGTGTTCTACAAATAAGTAAGGATATAGAATATTTTTGTTGCTTGATTTTATAAATTTTATGAGTCAAGTTCAAATCTCTAAAGTGGATACATATATCTTTTCTAATATGATGTTGTTCAATTTCACAGTAATTGACAACACCATTTCTTTGTGGTTAATCCTTTATGTTAAATCACCACCTTCCACAAGGCAATAGGTCTCTATGGCAACCCACAAGCTCCCACTGTGAGAACTGTATCTCACCCAGTATGGCCAGAGGATCATTTCGTTCCACTTGGCTTCAGAAAATTTTCTCATACAATTTCCTTGACCCCTTCATCGATGAAGATCCTCCACTCACACCGACCCTCTCACCCGTGGGCCCTTGCTGGGACTTAACACTTTTTTTTTTTTTCTATAAAGAGATAAGGAAAAACATCACTCAGTCTCAGCGCCATTTCAAAGTGTTTTTCTAACTCTATTTTTGTTTCCAGATTTGCATTCTATGTTCTTCTATTATTTATGCTAGGTCAAATGGATTGAATTTAGTTACTTTCTCATAGATTACTCTTTCCGGGGAGGGGTTTTAGGATGCTTCTATCCTTTTCGTGTTGCCTGGTTGTTAATTCTCAGAAGTGACTACTGGACTCAACTATTTGTATGGTTGGTGATAATTAAGATAGAAAGGTGTATAAATAGAGTCCAGAGCAGAAATCATCTCACCCAATTCCTAAGTCCACATTTATCATGGTGATGCCCTCAAGACTGCAGCTTCCGTGATGTTTACATAAGACTCCTGTTATTCAATTGCATATTAATGGTTCAGCAAATGTCGTGGATCATTTTAAAATTGCTTGCTACGTAATTTCTTAGTAGAGCATTTCCTTGAATTAAATCTATTGTATCTGGAGCAAAATGTAATTTTTCCTACTCCCTATGTTGGGGTTAGCAGTTGCCTGCACAATGCCAATTTCAACATACAAACTCATGCTCTTATAATAATGTTAGTATAGAACTAACAAATTCTATAATGATTTGCCTATTGGCTTAAGGGGTGCCAGAAACTATTTTAAAGTTTGTAGGTTGCCTAAGAATACCCTAAAGATGCTGCATCCTTATGGGAGTGTGGGGATATTTTTAAGGAGTTAATATGCATAAGAGCTAAGAACTCCTGAAACATAATGGGAACTCAAGAGATATTAACTACTACTATTATTATTATTGTTACAGCTATATCAGATTCTCTGATTGGTGCCAAAGGTGGTGGTTAATTTTCGTCATCCTTTCGTGTAGCTGTTCATTTTTATTTTTGGTATGCAAATACTGAAACATATTTCTCAACAGGAGCCAAAACCCATCAAGCATACACAGACTTAGACTCAAATTTGCACTCTATCCCTTTGTCAGAACTGGCTGTATGAGAATACATTAAAATCCTGGAGAATAACATAATAGTATGGATAAATCATTAATTATTAAACAATATTTCTGTGTGGAAAGGTACATAGGAAAAGGAGAGAAAAAAATTAAATGTCACTTTGTATTCAGTGAGCTTAAGGACTCGCTCCTACTCTGAATTTCCTTATGCATTAGACAGAAAAACAGAGATTAAATATTCACTGAATTGAAGACAAATATTAGAGCTGCCAAATGAAATTTCATGGCATATTTGTGAATACGTTTAAGTTAGTAAGCCTTGATTCAGAAATATTTTGTGGGTATGCTATAAGAAGACTTTGAGGATCAGAAGCTCAAAATTTACTTCAAAAATTTAGGTAACTGAAATTGGACATCTATTAATCCCCTAATAATGTGTCAGACATCATATATATATATATATATGTAGATACATATGATATATACATAATATTTGTTACAGAAAATTACATGTACACAAATAAAGGGCACCATCACCTAATTTCCTTTCTTGAAGGCTTTAAAAAGTTTTATATTTATGAGGCAAAATCCCAGAAATGTTACATAACAAGTCCTGGACAAGCTCTCAGCTGTTTACAGCAGTAAGCACTGCTATAAATGACATCTCTAAAGCAATTCTGAATCCTGTGGCTCAAAGGGCAGAGAGCCCTGGAACATTTTCCAGACTTGAAGCTGGGTATTGCTTCACAAGGTATGCCTTCCTAATGAGAGTGTTCAACCTAAGCTTTTATGAAAATTGTTCCAATTAATAGTCTCATATGATGGATATGGGATTGTGGTTATGAATTTCCATTTCAGTTCACTTTGTGCAAGAGCAATCATCCTTAAAGGCTCATAATTTCTTTTAATTGGATATTTCATTACCAGGCAAGGGTACAGAGAGCAAAACTAATTTTCCTTGCCTTTTATTTAGCCCATTTTATTTGGGAGTAAGCGCTTATGATATAGGCCTAAGAAGCAATCATTATTCCTGCTTCTGAAACTAATTTGCTGAACAATGGATTGCAAATTATTTTATGTTCTATGCCTCAGTTTCTCTTTTTGCAAAATGGATTGTTGACAGTTAAACTTCAAAAATAAAAATGGTACATTAAAGAGAACAAAATCTTCCCCATTTAGGTTCTAAATATATTGCCATTCTCATTAAGAAAACCTATGCACACTTCACTTCCTTTATCTCCCTTTCATGTTCAGGGCTGGCTGCACTTTTCTCAGCAAAGTTTAGGATGGTGGGAAAAGTAGCTGATTAGGATTAGATGATGTTCAAATTAGTACTGGTTCTCTCATTTACTTGGCCACACAATCTTGACACCATCATGGAACTGTTTTAAGACTTGACTTCCTCATTTGCCCTTGTGCCCTGTTGGCTCTCACCACACATCAGGGAGTTGCTGTTTATTGTCTGCTACACCACCAAAGAAGCATTCCATCCCTAGCAATATGTCCTTAAGGAGAAATTAGACCAACTCTGCCATGTGTCACATCAGTGCTTACCTTGGTCATTCACTGCCAGGACACAGGTCACTTCAGTCATCCATCATCATTCTGAACCTCATTCTGATGCTGTTCTTTACCTTCCCCCGTCCCTCTACTCTGTACTCCTAAATCTCTCCTCTACTCTTTTTGTGATTTGCAAGATCTCTCATCCTTTAGTTCAGCCATTTTCTACTGTCTATCCATACTCTTCTGAATTCATTTTTCTCCTTGCTCAGATCAAATTCCACTATTAGAATCATTCTCTTGCAACTAATCACAGTTCTGTTGTATCCTTTCCCTTCTATTTCTTATTTTTCTTCTTATTTCTTGGGAAAAACTCAAACCTTGAATAAACATTACTTTCTCTATATATTCTTCATGTCAGCACTTGTGCAAATTAAACATTGCTGGGGAAAAATCACATGGTTAAGGCTTCACTCTAATCATCTCAATTCTCAATTTGGGAGTATCTATCTACTAAAACCTCCAAAAGCTCTTTTCTACTCTCACATTCAACTGGAGACCTTGCCTCAAACTTAGTGGAGAAAGTAGAAGTCATAAGAAGCAAACTCTCATATTTTCCCACCAGAAACCCTATAAACCTTCATAAAATTACTTTTTTCTTTTCTTTACCTTCTTATCTTGTTTAAAGTCCATTCTTTCTCTTTTCTCTATGGGATCATTCTAATTTTTTTTTAACTGCTAAATTCAACAGACATGTTTCTTTCCTCACTTTGCTCCATCTTTTCTAGAATTCACAACAGTTAACCATATTCTCGTCGATTCACTCTCTTCTCTTAGCTTCGGTTACGACTCCGCCTTATGCTTTTCTTTCCATTTCACTGACTATTCTTTCCATGCTCCTTTGTTAGCTTGTCTTTTCCCAATGATCTCCAGATGTGGAAGTGATTTAGAGTTCCATTCTAGTCCCTTTTCTTAAGTGATATTTTCTCACTAGGTGATTTTCCCCTTCCTTGCATTTATCTGTCATATTTGTGTTTATAAATTCAAAATGATCAGCAGAAATTTTAGGTTTACAGAATCAGCTTTCTGCTTTTTCATCTCAACTTGAGTGTCTTAGAGATATCTTTAATATAACAGGAACATTAAACTCTAAAAGTAAATCCACGAAACTAAACCCTTGTCTCTCATCTTCAACAGTGCTATAACTTTGTAATGTCTCTTCTTAATAAATGGCAATATCATTTTCCCTGTTCTCAGATCAAAACCTAGGTACCATATATGTGAATCTAAGCCTTCAGTAAATCCATGTCACTGTCTTGCTGAAGAATTTCCATTGGCTTCCATTGCACTGAGATTCACTCAAACTGTTGAACATGGTCAATTAATGGATCAACACTATTTAGCTCTCCCACTGAATGTCACACCATTGTCTTCCCAGATCCAGTAATGCTCTAGGAATGCTGATCTGTGTTTACTTCCTAGATCATGCTAAATTATTTCCTACCTCAGAACCCCGTCATGTTCTGTTGGCTTGGAATTTCTTCTGTCACTTATTTCGTAATTGTTTTTCCTTTTCCTTTGGATTTCAGCTTAAGCAAATCTCCTCAGAAGGGTGTTTCTAGCTGCCATATCTGAAATAAAATGTACTTTTCATCCCAATTCCATTATTCTCTGTCTCAGCAATTTATTTTTCCTCATGGAAAAATGATAACTTTTTTCTTTTTAAATTTTGAGATTGAGTTTTACTCTTGTTGCTCAGGTCGGAGTGCAGTGGTGCAATCTCAGCTCACTGCAACTTCCGCCTCCCAGGTTCCAGTGATTCTCCTGTCTCAGCCAACCAGGTAGCTGGGATTATAGGTGCATGCCACCACGCTCGGCCAATTTTTGTATTTTTAGTAGAGATGGGGTTTCATCATATTGGGCAGCCTGGTCTCAAACTCCTGGCCTCAGGTGATCCACCCGCCTTGGCCTCCCAGAGTGCTGGGATTACAGGCATGAGCCACTGCGCCTGGCCAAAACGATTGTGCTATAGTGATTTATTGACCCTTTAACCTATCTTGCATATCATTTCCCCTCTAGTATCTAAGCTTCCTGTGGCAGAAACATGTTTGTCTTGTTACTGTTTCTTCTTTGCTGCCTGGCTCATTTCTGGGCATATATTAGTCACTCTCTAAATATTCATTAATGAATGAATTAAACAATAAATGAGGAAAGAGGCCTATATAAGGTGAACGTGAGGGTCAAATAAAATTATATAGGCCAATCACCTTGGAAAATATTAAGGTGTTAAAGCAAGGCATTTTTATTCCATTTTGTTCTTTAGTGTGTGATAAACCTGACTATTTCCATCCTCCTATCTTCCACGCCACCTTTCTGCCCTCATTCATAAATCTTCTTTCTATCTCATGCAGGAAGCCTGCACAGACCAGGTGGGTTGGGAGAAAATTCTCACCTCCCTCACATATTTATGCCTAGCAACTGTCTTTCCCATATGTCCAATTATGTCTACATGATAAGAAAAGTAAAAATTATGTGAAAAAAACCCCCAAAACCTTAATTAACTCTAAAGGATAAATGTTGATTTTTTTCCTTTGTGTATATATGTCAGTGGAAGTGTGCTATACACGAGGTTGCAACATGGGGTTGGGTTAGTGTTGAGCTGGATGACCTTAAAGACTCCATTCACTCTGTGATCTTTGTTCTTTTAGGATTATGTAGGTTGCAGGCTTAGAAGACAGGCTTAAATGTTCAATAAGGGAAGCCTTTTCTTCCTTGTTTAATAGGTTAACTTAAACCAGAATATCCTGCTTGTGATGTCCTTCAGTTTACGTGTTGGTTAAAATCATGTCATCGTTTTTCCCCTTCATGTGGATAATTTTTTTTTACCATTAGCATATCACACACAAGGTACCCTGTAAACCAGATCTTAACTATTCAGCTTTTCATTTTTTTTTTAAACCTCTGTCCCGTCTTTTCCAAACTACTCTGAAGACATTGCAAAATTCATGGTTTACTGACTATTAACCTCATGTTCTCTCATTTCTCTATCACTTTGTTCATTTCATGGCTTTTTTTCTGAAAGCTGTTAACCCTTTGGTTTTTTTACTCTAGAAAACATCCATCCATTTTTCAAAAATCAGCACAAACTTGACCTCCTCTATGAATATTTATTTAACCTCTCTAGAAAGAGTTAGGCATCTCTCTCTTGAGGTGTCATGTCTTCAGGATATTTTTTAGGAATATCCATACCCATACTTATATTTATATTTGTCACTCCCATCCTATTTTGTGTGAATTATTCTCTCTGAAGTATACAGTGCACAGTCTTGTTGGCAAAATGTGGTGGCTGTATCAATTTTTATGTTTCTAAACATATTACGTCTCTAACCTTACATCACAGCCTTTAATCTTAAATACGATTTTGAACTTTTCAGTGCATACTTAATTACATTTTGGTTTGATTACACCCTCCCTCTGTACATACTACTTTCCTTATCATTGTAAGGAGCTCTACCATTTCCCTTGCCGCCATTTAAGTGTGGTGGAATTTTTAAAGCAATATACCTGTTATTTACTCATTTCTGTTTCTATCTCCCAGTTGGTTATAAATTTGAGAGTAGAAGACAACTGCTACTTATATGCCCTTTTCAAATCTCAGGACTAATCTATAAAGCTCAGTTTTGCTTTGAGACACAGAAATTATTGTATTTTATTTCTTATAATTTCAACTTCATTTTAGATTTAGTCAGAATAGTAGCCATTCTGACTGGTGTGAGATAATATCTCATTGTGGTTTTGATTTGCATTTTTCTGATGATTAATGATGACCTTTTTTCATGTTTGTTTTTCATGTTTGTTTCTCATGTTTGTTGGCTGCTTGTATGTCTTCTTTTGAGAAGTGTCTGTTCATGTCTTAATTCATTTTTTAATAAGGTTATTTGTTTTAGTTTGGGTTCTTTATAGATCTTGGATATTAGTCTATTGTCAGATGCATAGGTTATGAATATTTTCTCTTATTCTGTAAGTTGTTGATAGTTTCTTTTGCTGTGCAGAAGCTGTTTCACTTAATTAGGTTGCGCTTGCCAATTTTTGTTTTTGTTGCGATTGGTTTTGAGGACTTAAGTCATAAATTCTTTTCCAAGGCCAATGTCCAGAATGGTGTTTCCTAGGTTTTCTTCTAAGATTCTTAAAGTTTGAGGTCTTACATTTAATCTTTAATCCATCTTGAATTAATTTTTGTGTATGGTGAAAGGTAGGAGTCCACTTTCATATTTCTGCATATAGCTAGACAGCTATCCCAGCACCACTTATTGAATAGGAAGTCTTGTCCCCATTGCTTATTTTTGTTGACTTTGTCAAAGATCAGATGGTTGTAGAAATGCAGTTTATTTCTGGGTTCTCTAACCTGTTCCCTTAATCTGTGTATCTGTTGTTGTATCAGTACCATGCTGTTTTGGTTACAGTAGCTTTATGCTATTGTGTTAAGTGGGTAATATATGCCTCTGGCTTTGTTCTTTTTTGCTTAGGATTGCTTTGGCAATTTGGGCTCATTTTTGGTTCCATAGGAATTTTATAATAGTTTTTTCTAATTCTGTGAACAATGATGCTGGTAGTTTGATAGGAATAGTATTGAATCTGTAGATGACTTTGGGCAGTATGGCCTTTTTAATAATGTTGATTCTTCCAATCCATGAGCATGGAATATTTTTCCATTTGTTTATGTCATCTATGATTTTTTTCAGTGTTGTTTTGTAGTTTTCCTTGTAGGGGCCTTTTAACTCCTTGGTTAGATATATTCCCAGGTATTATTATTATTTTTGGTGTGGCTACTGTAAATGGGATTATATTCTTGATTTGGCCTTTAGCTTGAATGTTATTGGTGTATAGAAATGCTACTGAGTTTTGTACATTGATTTTGTATACTGAAACTTTACTGAAATCATTTATCACTTCCAGGAGCCTTTGAAGAAGTCTTTAGGATTTTCTTTGTATAGAATCATATCATCAGTGAAGAGAGATTGACAAGCATTGCCTTAATGGTCAAAGACTCAAGAATAAAATTCAGGGCAGCCAGAGTTAAAATGTGGCAATTTTGCTAATAAAAATGTTTCATTTTTTCCTGTTATAAAGTCTCAAATCATTTTAGTTCAGGTTAGTCTGCAGTGGTCCAATTCTATTGCTTTTTCTCACTGAAATGTCATCTATAATTTAAAGGAATAAGCAAAGAATTAAAATACAGTAAAGTAAGTCTAGATCTTGTGATCAAGATTTGAGGAGCATTTGTAGTTTATTAAAAATTATGTCACTTCTATTTAAAAGCAACAGGGTCCCTCTATAAATTCAGAAATCAATACTTTCTTGTTTTTGCTTATTTGAAAACCCTATTTAATGATAATTGCTCTTCTGTTGGTTTCGGTTATTTAAAAGCTAAAAAGAAAAAATACTTCCCTTAAGAAATTTGTCTGCATTTAGCACTGTTGATTGACTAGAGGGTAATGTTCATGAAGCCAAAATCACAGCTTTGATGCAAATATCCACCAGAACCTTTGCTCTGGTAAATGGCCTCCATTACACTTTTAACCCCAGAAAGTTGTCTTATGATTATGGACCAATTACCTCAAGAAACCCTTAGATGGAATCAGAATATATGGATGAAAGATCTACTGCCACTAACATAAAAACAACTTATGGTTTACTTTATTTTTCAAAAAATTAGGTGAACTTCACCAGTCTCATAGCATTAAGTATAATTTTTATGATGTTGACAGTGCTCTAATTTATATTTCTTCTCTTGATTCCAATTTCTTTCTTTTTTTTTTTTTTTTTTGAGACGGAGTCTCACTCTGCCGCCCAGGCTGGAGTGCAGTGGCCGGATCTCAGCTCACTGCAAGCTCTGCCTCCCGGGTTCACGCCATTCTCCTGCCTCAGCCTCCCGAGTAGCTGGGACTACAGGCGCCCGCCGCCTTGCCCGGCTATTTTTTTTTTTTTTTTTTTTGTATTTTTTAGTAGAGACGGGGTTTCACCGGGTTAGCCAGGATGGTCTCTATCTCCTGACCTGTGATCCGCCCGTCTCGGCCTCCCAAAGTGCTGGGATTACAGTCTTGATTCAAGTTTCAACTCATGTAACTGTTTTTGTCTTCATTGGATATCTCTTTAGCGTTTCATATTTATAATGACCAACAAACAAAACAAATGAAACCGTCAAATTAAAAATAAAAACCTTCCTGCTTTCACTTCCTACCCAACTTGTTTTTTCCTCAAGGCTTCTCCATTTCAGTGAAGGACATTAGCATCTACCCATTTGTTCAAGCTCTAAACCTAGGAGTCATTTTCAGTTTCCCTCTACTCTCCTCCCTCAATCTATCTGATATGCTTTAGTTCTGTGTCACCCCAAATTCATCTCGAATTGCTACATGTCAAGGGAGGCACCTGGTGGGAAGTGACTGGATCATGGGAGTGTATTTCCCTTTTGCTGTTCTCATGACAGTGAGTGAGTTCTCACAAGATCTGGTTGTTTGATAAATGTCTGGTGCTTCCCCCCTTCTCTCTCCCCCTTCTCTCTCTCTCTCTCTCCTGCCGCCATGTAAGACATGCCTTGTCTTCCACCATGATTTCCACCATGATTGTAAGTTTTCTGAGGCATCCCTAGTCATGTGGAACTGTGAGTCAGTTAAACACCTTTTGCTTATAAATTACCCAGCCTCAGGTAGTATCTTTATAATACTGTGAAAACAGAGTAATACAGAGAATTGGTATTGGAATAGTGGGGCACTGCTATAAAAGATACCTAAAAATGTGGACGCAGCTTTGGAACTGGGTAACAGGCAGAGGTTAAAACAGTTTGGAGGGCTTAGAAGACGACAGGAAGACGTGGAAAAGTTTGGAGCTTCCTAGAGACTTGTTGAATGGTTTTGACAAAAATCCTGATTCATATTGGCAATGAAGTCCAGGCTGAGGTGGTCTCAGATGAAGATGAGAAACTTATTGAAAATTGGAGCAATGATGACTTTTGTTATGCTTTAGCAAATAAACTGGCAGCATTTTGCCCCTGCACTAGAAACCTGTGGAACATTAAACTTGAGAGAGATAATTTAGGGTATCTGGTGGAAGAAATTTGTAAGCAGGAAAACATTTGAGAGATGACCTTGCTTTTCCTGAAAGTGTTCAGTTATATGCATTCACAAAGACATGGTTTGAAATTGGAACTTATGTATACAAGAGAAGTAGAGCATAAAGGTTTGGAAAATTTGCAGTCTGACCATGTGGTAATACAGAAAAAACCTATTTTCTGGGGAGGAATTCAAGCCAGCTGCAGAAATATGCATAAGAGATGCTGAATGTTAATAGCCAAGATAATGGGGAAAATGTCTCCAGGGCATGTCATGTCAGAGACCTGCATGGCAGCCCCTCCCATCGCAGGCCTGGAGGCTTAAAAGAGAAGAATGGTTTTAGGGGCAAGGTCCTGGGCTCTGCTGCTCTGTGCAGCCTCATGACTTGATGCCCTGTGTTCCAGCTGCTCTAGCTCCTGCTGTGGCTAAAAGGGGACAACTTGGAACTTGGGCCATTGCTTCAGAGTATGCAAGTCTCAAGCTTTGGCAGCTTCCACATGGTGTTGGGCCTGCAGGTGTGCAGAAGGCAAGAATTGAGGTTTGGAAACCACTGCCTAAATTTCAGAGGATGTATAAAAATGCCTGGATGTCCAGGCAGAAGTCTGCTGCAGGGGCAGAGCCCTCATGATGAACCTCTGTTAGGGCAATGTGGAAGGGAAATGTTAGACTGGAGCCCCCACACAGAATCCACACTTTGGCACTGCCTAATGGAGCTGTGTGAAGTGGACCACCATCCTTCAGACCCCAGATCCACTGACAGCTTGCACTGTGTGCCCGGAAAGGTTGCAGCACCCAATGCCAGCCCATGAAAGCAGCTGTGGGGCTATAGGGGTGGAGTTGCCCAGGGCCTTGGGAGCCCACCTCTTCCATTAGCATGGCCTGGATGTGAGACATGGAATTAAAGAAGTTATTGGAGCTTTAAGATTTAATGACTGCCTGGCTGGGGTTTCAGATATTCATGGGGTCTTTGGCCCCTTTGTTTTGGTCAATTTCTCCCTGTTGTAACAGGAACTTTTTACACAATGCCTGTGCCCCCTTTGTATCTTGGAAGTAGCTAACTTGTTTTTTATTTTACGTGCTCATAGGCTGAAGGGACTTGCCTTGTCTCAGATGACACTTTGGATGTTGACTTTTGGGTTAACATCCCAAAAGTCATCATTTTTGGGTTGATATTTGGGTTATCATTAATGCTGGAATGAGTTAAGACTTTGGGGGACTATTGGGAAGGCATGATTGGTTTTGAAATGTGAAAAGGACTTGAGATTTTGGGGGGCCAGGGGCAGAATGATATGGTGTGACTCTGTGTTCCCACTCAAGTCTCATCTCAAATTTTAATTCCCTCATGTTGAGGGAGGAACTTGGTGAGAGGTGACTGGATCATAGGGTCAGAGTCCCCCTTGCTGTTCTCATGATAGTTAGTGAGTTCTGACAAGATCTAGTTGCTTGATTAGTGTCTGACACTTCCCCCTACTCTCTCTCTCTCTCTCTCTCCTGTTGCCCTGTAAGATGTGCGTTGCTTCCCTTTCACCTTCATTATGATTGTAAGTTTTCTGAGGCCTCCCCAGCCATGCAGAAATGTGAATCAATTAAACCTATTAAACCTCTTTTGTTTATAAATTACCCAGTCTCAGGTAGTATCTTTATAGCAGTGTGAAGATGAATGAATACAGGTAGTTCTGTTTTCTATCCCCATAATTACACTGACTTGCCTCTGAATCTCCATTGCTATCACCTAGCCCAAGCCACCTAAATTATTGCTGTAGACCCCCAACTGGCCACCTGCTCTCACATTTGTCTCTATTCAATCTGTTTTCTACAGAGAAGTCAAGGAATTAAAAAGTAATAATGCAACTTTGTAGTATAAAACTTTCTTCTTCCTCCTCCTCTCCTTCTCCTTCTCCTCCTTCTCCTTCTTCTTCTCCTTCTCCTCCTCCTCTTCCTCCTCCTCCTCCTCATCCTTCTCTTCCTCCTCCTTCTCCTCCTTCTCCTTCTCCTTCTTCCTCTTCTTTTTGAGACAGGGTCTTGCTCTGTCACTCAGGCTGCAGTGCAACAATCATAGCTCACTGCAATCTCAAACTCATGGGCTCAAGTAATCCTCCCACTTTCAGCCTTCTGAGTAACTAGGATTATGGATGTTCACCACCACACATGACTCATTTTAAAAATTATGGTAGAAATGGAGGTCTTGCTGTGTTGCTTAGGTTGATTTCAAACACCTGGCATCAAGATATCCTTCTGCCTCAGTCTCCCAAAGTGCTGGTTTGAGCCACACACACCCAGCCATAGATAGCTCTTTGGTGACTTCTCTTTGTACTTAGGATACAATCCAAACTCTAATGATTGTCTGCAAAACCCTAACTGTCTGGTCTCTGCCTACTTTTGTGACTCAGCTTACGGCTCTCTCTCCCTTGCTCAATGCTTTCTATATGCACCAGCCATGTTTCTGTTTCTCACACCCACCAGCTCTTTTCCATCACAGGCCTTGTATCTGCTATTTCTTTTGCTTTAACTTCACTGTCCCCAGATTTGATTTCCCCATTCCAGGTTTCTCATCATTTAGGATTAAGTTCAATGTCACCTCCTAAGTGAGATATTCCTCTGAAGGCCAGATCTATATTAGCTATCATATTTCTCAGTCAACTCTCTATTATGTCACTCTATTTTATGGTCATCATTAGAACATATTCTTATCTGAGATTATTTTGTTTATTTATTTGTTTACTCATTTATTTTCTGACCCCTTCAATGAGATGGTAAGCCTCATGAGAGCAGAGACTTTATGTGACTTATTAATATTCACATTTCTGCTGTATATCGAGAATTCAGAGTAATAGTCAAAATCGAATGGACCATTAGTGAATATTTGATGAATAAATGAATATTGATGTGCTGCAGGAAAAAAATAGATCATCAATGACTGGTACATTGCTTTATTAATAGTTCCCTTTACATCTTCGACTATTAAGATTTTGAGGCTCCAGAACTGAGTCCTTTGAGTAAGGACGATGAGAAAAATTAATATTTTTTGAGAAGATAGATGGTCCAAAATAAGCTAAGCATAGTTTCTTATAACTTCTATGAGAAATGTCAGCTGAAATAAATATAATTGGAATAATAAGTAATAATAAATATTGTCATAAAATTGTAAGAGACATGCAGAAAGTATAAGAACAGGAAAAATATAAAAAAGCTTAACAATAGATGTGAGGTTAAGTGAGACTTAAATAGAAAAAGAATTAGTTATTAGAAGATTGTGTGTATTTGTCAGTTTTGAATGGTGGAGAAAAGAGTTTATGGCTATGCCTCTTTGCAGAGGAATAGGAGCAGCAGACAACAGTATCACTGCTTCTGAGAAACCAATGCCTTGGTGATGTTTATTTTCTCTAACTTCTTTTGGAATATTTGACTAAAATATGTGCTTTCTTATTCTAATTGTCTGTTCTGTGGTTTGTAACTCCAAGAGCACCCCAAATGCAAAAACCACACCTTATGCTTGCCTTTGCATCCATTTATCAGCACGTTCAATGCTAGGCATGTGATAGGTGCCATCTTTCTCATGAGGAAGCACTCAAATGTCCTGTGGTGGTGAAAGTACAGGCATGGTATCATGACATCTGTGTTCTGCTACTCTTGCTTCTGCAGCACTCAGCATTGTAACCCCTCCAAGTTTTTCTTTTTGCACCAGTTTTTATACACAAGTTTGAACTATTTAGTAGCTACAGAATCTTTTTTACCTTCAATGAAATTGTAAGGATAAACTTGAATCTAAAACAGAAAGTGGCTTAGCTTGGCTGCAGAACCTCTTAATATCCCAAGTAACACTCTCCAATGGCAGGTCTTCAAATTTCTCCAAAGTCTTACAGTAAGAATTCTGTAGGTAGCAGGCTTTCAAGTGGAACTTTTCCTATTTGACGATTGCAGCTAAGGCATTGTTCAGTAAGGGATTAACCTTGCCCAACAAAAGATTTGGCCGTTGCCTCCAGCTCCTTAGAGGTAAACTCTAAGCTCTTGGGATATCCTGCCTAGTAAGAGTGTCTTGATTTACAGTGCCATTTGTCATGCCAGATAGTCTATGCTAGCAATGTGATTTATGCTGGGAATGAGGATACCAGGTTTACCTCTGCAAGGGCTGGAGACTCAGGTCAGCTGTGCCTGCTTGACCAATGCCCAATAAAAACTTTGGACTTCAAGGCTTTGGTAAACTTCCTTGGTTGACAGTAATCTGTGTATATTGCCACACATCATTGCTGGGAGAAGTAAGCACTGTCAGCACAGCTCAGTAGAAGAGAACAACTGAAAGCTTGTGCCTAGAACTCTCCTGGACCCTGCTCTCTAGGCCTTTTCCTGTTTCTAATGTCATTCTGTATCTTTTTGCTGTAATAAACCAAAACCATGAGTACAACAGCTTTGCTGAGTTCTGTGAGTCCTGCTAGTGAATTACTGAGTCTGAGGGTGGTCTTGGGGACCTCTTGTACTGTAGGCACAAAGCCCCAAACAAAAGGCACTAATACTGCCCTGCCAATCTGCCAGATACTTCCTTTGTAGGACTTACTGAGAGGTGAGGAGTGTGTCCAGTACCATTAACCACCACCCTGCCACCCCTCCCCAGGCCACACAAGGAGAAGACTGAGAGTTGGGGGATGTGAGGTTGTGTAGAAGTGAGGAGGCATTGCCCGTATATGGACTACAGTCCTGTAGTGAAAGACCTCTCTCTTCTCTAAAGCAAATGAAGGGGTTTCCAAGAGAATTATGCATGAATGTTTAGGGTGCTGCCAGATACAGAGATTGGCAACAACCTCTAACCAATTGCTTCTGCATAAATGGTCTACACCTACTCAGTGCTGCCTCAGCAACAGTTAGGTGGTGAGGAGGGTGAGAAGACTCTTTATAGAGCCTGATATGAGCATCCTTAAAGTTTGGTGGTAAACATGAGCATAGAGATGAATGCTGATATCTACTTCTTACCTAAATGGCTCTGAAGGAACCTGTACTGAATAGCTCATAGGGAAGGGTTTAACAAGCTGGTGGCGTACTGTGTCCAGTCCCTGTGGCTCTCAAAGGATGGAGCAGAGGACTCTAGTGTTTCCAGAGAGCCCACATGAAGGAGTAAGGAGGTTACAGAAGGGCCCTGGGCCATAGGACAGTCTGGATGGATGCTCAGGAAAGCAGTGGTTTCTTCAAACCCTGAGATTTATGGGTACATGCTTTTGGCAGGGCTGACAGAAGATGTAGTGTCTCTTCTCTGAAAATATCCTCAAAGAAAGGGGAAGCTGGAGTGATACTGAACATTACCCTAAGAAAACATTTGCATCCATATGGAGCCCACCACCTTGGGCCCCCGGCAGGAGATGGAAATCGATTTAACCAGCGGAAAGCCAGCACCATCCTGCACCATCATATGGCCAATTATACAAGCCCACCCTGTTTATCTTATTTTCTCTCAGTGCCCGTTTCTAATAACAGTGGGAAATGGCTTACGTGATGAAGTGGAGGTTCACTGTGGGCAGTCGCGTCCTCTTTCCCACCTCATATGCCTACTTTGCACTGGGGGTTAAGAAGGACCTTGGAACAAAGAGGGGACCAAAGTTTTCAGCTGAACCAAACAAATTCAGTAACTGCATATAATTGGAAATATATGAAATCCAAGCTGTCATTTAAAAAACAGAGAGATAAACCAGCATAAAATTAATGAATATTGTGACAAAATTTATATTTATGTTCTCCAAGGTGGAGACTTCTAAATAAATCCAGAATATTTGGCCTCTCTTCTTCCTTTTATCACTTTTCTTCTTTCTCCTTGGCTTTCTTCCTATCCTTCTCTTTTATTATTTATGCTGTCTGTCTGTCCATCTACCGTCCATATATCAATCATCTGTCTCCCAGATCCCTGCTTCTAAAGGTGAGATGTGGCAAAACACATCATACAAGAATTTACATCGGCTAGTGATTGAATGAATGAACTGTGTCATTATTTTTGTAGATATTAGGTCAGTACAAAAGTAACAATGGCTTTGCCATTGAAAGTAATACATTTTTTTCTTTTTAAGAAAGTTTTTTTTATTTCCATAAGTTTTTGGGAAACAGGCAATATTCAGTTACGTGAGCAAGTTCTTTTTTCTTTTTTTTTTTCGAGATAGAGTTTTGCTCTTATTGCCCAAGCTGGAGTGCAATAGCGTGATCTCTGTTCACTGCAACCTCCACCTTCCGGGTTCAAGTGATTCTCTTACCTCAGCCTCCCGAGTAGCTGGGATTACAGGCATGCACCACCATACCTGGCTAATTTATTGTTTTTTTAGTAGAGATAGGGTTTCTCTATATTAGTTAGGCTGATCTTGAACTCCCAACCTCAGGTGATCCGCCTGCCTCAGCCTCCCAAAGTTCTGGGATTGCATGCGTGAGCCACCGCACCTGGCCATGAGTAAGTTCTTTAGTGGTGATTTGTGAGATTTTAGTGCACCTATCACCTGAGCAGTGTACACTGAACCAAATTTGTAGTATCTTATTCCTTACCCCTTTTCCTCCCTTTCCCCTTGAGTCCTTAAAGTTCATTGTGTCATTCTTATGCCTTTGCATCCTCATAGCTTAGCTCCGACTTATGAATGAGAACATATGATGTTTGGTTTTCCATTCCTGAGTTACTTCACTTCGAATAATAGTCTCTAATCCCATCCAGGTTGCTGTGAATGCCATTGGATTCCATGACCAAGAACCCAAAAGCAAATGCAATAAAAACAAAGGCAAATGGTAGGACTTAATTAAACTAAAGAACTTTTGCATGGCAAAAGGACAGTCAGCAGAGTAAACAGACAATCCAGGAGTGGGAGAAAATCTTCACAATCTATACATCTGATTAAGGACTAATATCCATAATCTACAATGAACTCAAACAAATTAGCAAGAAAAAAATAAACAGTCCCATAAAAAAGTGGGCTAAGAACACGAATGCACAAAAGTAATATTTCTTGATGGGCAAAAGTACAAATGACTATACACTATTCTCATTACATTACTTTGTAAAAGGCATACTTAATGTTCAAGGGCACAGATGATTCTTTGGATGGCTTACTCTCAAATATCCTGTTGTTAAGGTTGCAGAATAGATCTGACATCAGGATGGATATTTTCAGTATTTCTTCAGTAATGATATTCAGCGTGAAAGTTTAGCAAGTGTATACTCTCAATGAGATAGCCCAGACAGGTGGCTAGGGCCATGGGTAAAGAACTTTCTGTTTGGGTAAAAATGGCATTTCAGAGGTCGTTTGTGATGCCATGATCCACATGGAATCAAGTTCTGGAAAGATTATACATACCTTAGGAGGTACTCTTCCATATACCTTAAAATGGTATACTTCATGTCTTCAACTTTTAAACAAGTTTCACTCATTAATAAATCACATTGCATTGAAATTCTGTTTCTTCATCCCTTAAATGACATTTGTCAAATGTAAACCATTGAGCTTTTTAGGGTCTCATTTTTTCTGTTTTTTTTTCTTTTTTTTTTTAATCAAATATTGGGGTTAAGTCAGATTATTTATCAGAACTTTCAAGTTCTAAACTCTGTAATTTTTCGAAAACGGGTAGGTATGGGGGCAGCAGGAATGTTTAGCTTCTGGACCAGCCCCGATAAGAGCCTGTAATATCAGTAAGACACCAGCTTCGCTGCAGCAGAGTCCAAAAACTCCCAGGCTGGGTGGTTTGCTTCTAAGTTTTGGTCACCAATTGTCAAACAAGAAATCACAGAAAAACTATCTCATCATCTTCACAGTTGGAGAGAATTATTGTACTACCTAAATTAGGCCAAGGACTGAGCCACAGTGGGGAATGAACTGCCTCTTTAAAAGCTGCAGTCTCTCCAAGTCAGGGTAAAGGGCATTATCAGAAGAAACCCACATCAAGGCTAATGAGGACTTTACTGAAAGCAGCCATGGGAACACTTTAGAAAAACTACCTTCCTGCTAGTGCCTGAATTTAAACTCTGCCATTCTCGAACAAAATACTTTACTTGTGTCTCCTACCTGCCACCAACCCACTAACTTAATTCAGAGGAAAGGTGAATCGGTGCTGACTGTGTTGTCCCACCCTTCTCTCCCCTTTCACCTTCAGGACAGCGTGGCAGGACTTAACTGCAGACCAGTGTTTTCATTAGAAGGAACGAGCTGCCTGTAGATGTGTCCTTACAACTCCATTGTGCTCTGAACAGCTTCTTGCTGACCGCTGCCTCAATATCAGTGATTCCACCCTAGACCATAAGCTCCATGAGGGTAAGAATCAAGTACTTGTTTTGTTTTGTTTTTGTTACCGTATGGACTCAGTGACTAGCACAGGCTGTGACACTTCACTGAAACCTGATTCATGTTTTTTTTTTTGGGTGAAATAACGGTCTTCTATATGAATTGTCAGGAAGCATTGTGCTAATCTAGGTTTTCCATGTACCATTCTTGATAGGGGGGACTATACTCTAGGACAGGGTGCAACAAGAATTTTCTGTAAAGAGCTGGACGATAAATATTTTCAGCTCTGTGGGTCACATGGTCTCTGTTGCAACTACTCAACTCTGCCATTTTAGTGTGAAAGCAGCCATAAGACAATATATAAATGAAGGAGTGTCACTGTGTTCTGATAAAACTTTATTTACAAAACCAAGAGGCAGGCTAGTTTTAGCCCATGGGCTAATGGTTACAGTTTCCTGTTTTAGGTATAACAAAGGGCATGAAAATAACTTGGTTGAAATGTGTAAGAGGCATATAGGTATAGTCTTATTTCATCACCATTCTGAGGAAGTATTCAGGTCCCATATAAGGCTTCCCTCAAGCCAGACATGCAAGACTTTCATATCATAATCAAGATGACAAGATGATCAATTAATCAGTCAGCCGTATACTGATTACTTACAAGTACTCAGTCCCCATGTTTTGTCACACTTTGGCAAAAAGTTGTTAGACTCTATATCAAAGTGCTGAGAAACAAATCATGTCTTACGAAAATTTTCATTTCAATTGTGGGGAAAAACAATATTTAAAAGGAATTTATAAGAAACCAAATTAAGAGTCTGTCAAACATGTTTTACAACTGTGAGGTTCAGTTCATAAAATCTTTTTTAAATTAATTTTTTTCCTGCCAAAAGAGGTATGAAAAATCTCCAAATGAGTCAAATATTATACTATTCCTGAATCTGAAATAAAAATAGGTTAAAATAGTGAAATTTTAAGCTTACCTGGATCTTGCAGATTCACCTTAATATCCTAGCGGTTTTCAACTTCCATTCAGGAGGTAATATTACAGCTTGACAAGGTGTGTGAGAAGGAGGAGAAAGAAGTAAGAATTTCAAAGGGAAACTCAAGGAGTTCTGTCTCAGAGGGTACTTGCTTCACTTCTTTTTTATTTTTTAATAAGGTTTATGTTTTAGAGCAGTTGTTTACAGCATAACTGAACAGAAGATACAGAGATTTCCCTTCCATATTTCTCCTGTCCTCCAACATGCACAGCCTCTCCTATTGTCAACATCCCCTACCAGAGTGGTACATTTATTACAACTGATGAACCTACACTGACACATTGTTATCACCCAAAGTCCACAGTTTACATTAGGGTCCACTCTTGGTGTTGTACATTCTGTGCGTTTGGACAAATATATAATGGCATATGCGCCTTTATAATATTAAAGTAGTTTCACTGCCCTAAAAATCGTACATGGTCTGCTTTCACTTCCTCCTTGTTGCCATTGCCAGAAAGAAGAGGGTACTATCAAGGAAAGATAGTGCTCTTACATGTCTTTACTGCTCCAGGTCACCAGATAGAATTAGCAGCAGTCTGTACTTACTTTGTAAGGAAAGAATTATGTCTATACAATAATTAAGAAAGGGAGACATTTTATTTGAAATCATCTTCATTTTCTTGGCTGTTACTGACAACTTTCTATAAAGCTTCTTTAATGAGTACTCAGAATATGATAAAAAAGAATTACTGAATAGCTGTAATGTGCATGGAATCATGACATCATTGGTTCCTCGCTTTGCAAACTACAGCCTGGAAACTTTAACATAATAGTTATTATTTGGAAGGCAGCATATATTCTTGTAAGAGTCAGAATAGTAGCTACACATTTATCTGAAGAAAATAAATATACATGGTGTATTAGGAAAGATTCTTAGTTGTAAGCTATAAACACCATCCCTAGGTAATAAGAACAAATAAATTTGTTGGAAGGATATTGGCAGGTTTACAGAGGCCCTGGGTACTTGAAAAAGGAGGCATGAACTTAGGGGAATCTGGAGAACCAGGAAAGGTACTGGGGGCGTAGCAATGGCTTTGGGGCTGAGCACTCTTGCCAGGATGCCAGTATTATCACCATTGTTTCATTGCTTCTGCTACAACCACATAATGAATAACTTCCAGTCTTCTCCATTCTTTCATCACTGAATTAAGATTTAAGCACCAGGAGTGAGCATCCAATAGGCTAACATTAGGCCATTTGCCCTTGCTCAGATACTGTTAGGGGGAGCAGAGAAGCCAAAATCTTGAATTACCCAACTATGAAGACTGCATATAATGGGGGGCTCGGTGATTCCTCTGAACAATCAAAGTGCTGGTAGGAAGGGGGAAGATGCAGAGTAGCCAAATAATGGCAAATGTCCTCTGTATTCACATACTGAAAATACCAGTAGAATTTTGGAAATTGTTTCAGTTTATTGACCAAAAACTGCCTCTGTTGATCATTTAAAGGTCCATTTCCTCCTACTTTAACATCCAACCTCAATTCAGCAAATTCACTGACAAATTTTGAAGAGAGAATCACTGAGACTCAAAATTAAGTCAGAAACAAATTTTGTTTATAAGAAATTTTTGGTCTGGTAGGCATAAGAGGAAATTGATACAAGTTATTATAACACAGTGAGTAGTAATTGCTAAATTGATGGATAAGTTATAATAGGATTACCTAAGTGATAGATAGCTATTTCAGTTGGGTGGGTCAATGTAGACTTCATAAACGAGGCATTTTGAGATGAATCTCAGAGGAAGCAAATATTTCGACACACAGAAATGGAGCCCAAGAGCCTTCCAGTCATGAGCTAAGATAAGAATTTGAGAAAAAGGTAGAATACCATTGCAATGCATCATATGATCAGCTAGTTACTTAAAAATATGCAAGGTGAGGCGCTGTGGGCATCAGCATCATGAGAATTCAGTGGGAGCTGACCACAGTGACTCTGGTAGAGGATGAAGCACAACCTTTATACTATAGGTGGTCAAAAACAGTGCAAGATCAATATTAGCATGTGAGCAGAGTAGGGACCTGATCATCAGTACACTGAAGACAATTTACTGTGGAATAGTGTACAGGATGGAATGAGATTGGAGAATTTAAAGGCAAGAAGTCTTTCAAAGAAGACATTGCAAAACCTAATCTGAGAATGTTTGATAACTAAACAAAGGCAATGTGACCAGAGAGGAGAACATAGATGTGCAAGCCATTATCAAGAAAGCTGGCTGCACTGAGTGATAGAGAAGGAAGTATATTCTAGGTGAAATGCAGATTTGGAATCAGTTTGAATGTAATATCTGGTTAAAGGTGCTATCTAAGGAACTTGAATTACTGAGGCAAGTCTTCTAAGTTCAGTTTTAGAGATGTTGAGTTTAATATGCCATAGACATCTAAAAATATTGGTGTCTAATAGATAGTTGAAAATGTAGATGAGGAGGTAAAAAAAGTGACTGAGACTACTGGTATGATTAAAAGAGTCATATAGGTAACATAAGTGATGCAAAATGAAAACATGTAACATAGACACATATAAAATTGAGATAATTTTTCTTAAATTCCAAAATAAAAATTGCAAATAGAACATCATACTCATGTATTATCATTTATAATTTTTATTTTGTTGACTTGGAACCACCCTTACAGTGTTGTTTTATGGGACAAAAATATGACTGTATGTCTTGCATTTTCAATTTCAATATACAAAAAAACATTCAACTGTGATATTTTTAAATGGGGCAATGTTCAGTTTTATTCATTTTCATAATTTAAAAACAACTAAAATAGGGAATTCTGAATATGGATAGTATTTTGGCTTGGTTGTTTTTGCATTTAGCACAACTTTATCTGATGTACTTGTAGACTTCTGATTTTTTAATATCATCATATTTGTTTTTCAGTTTTGTTGTACTCCAGCTCAGTATCTCTCACTTGCTTCTTCATTCACAGAGGAAAGCGAACTGCAAAATATCAGGTAATTTTTATAAAATGTAGAGTCAGGTAATATACTTTGAAAGTCAGTTCTTAACTGTACAATTTTGAGAATGTAGTTGAGGCTATACTTTCATTTCTGAAAACCAATTTTGGGGCAGAAAGGTGGGCTAGTTATAATTATTATACCTTAGCTAAGATCTTCCCAAAGTCACATTTTTTCTGCAAATAAGTGAATAGAGTCATACATTTTGTGGAAAGTATATTTGAACACTGATTCAAAAAAATATTTAGGATTTAGATCCGGCATAATATCAACCAAGAAGATCAAGTCTGATCCAGTTTTGACTGGGGAACAGAGGCTGGAAGTTTTCCTTGGGTAACACAAGCAAATTTCTTTGAATAGTTAAAAAGTTCTCTTTAGTCTCATGTCACCACTAAGCCAGCTGCTTTCAAGTAGTGCAGGCTCTAATTCATCAAGCCAATCACCGTGTTGCCTGTGATTCAGACAGTCCATATGGTAATGGGTACCTTTACGATGAGTTTCATTTTTAACTTTAAAGATCTCCCTGGTGAGTGATGCATTGGTCAGGCTTATGTTCTATAACCTAGGAATATGTTGTTACCTTGAATTAAACTTGTATATCACTGACCATTACAGGATCACTGGCTGTAGTCTTGACTACTAATTTTGAGTAGACCAACATGGACATTTTCCTAACACACAAAAGCAAGTCATTTCCTGATATTATTTCTAGCATGGGCATCCTGCCCAAAAGTCCTTCGGTCACATCAAAATTCTCTTCGACATCATGAATAAATATAGCTAATTGGGTGGTATTATTTATATCTGTGCTTTCATCAGCTGCCATAGAATATGCCACAAAAGATTTAACTTTTTCACGCATTGTGTCCTGTAAGTTCTTAGCTAAGTCTACAATACATTGAATTACAGCATTTCTGGCTAGATATATTTTTGCAATTGATTGTTTCTGGTTGATGCACATAATTTCTAATGCATTCTGTAGACGGTTTATAGAAATAAGCTTACCAACTGCAAAAGGTTTTGAAGTCCCAGGAAACTTTCACTTAATACGTAATGGCATTGCATGATAGCATGCTTATTTTCTCTACTTTAAAATGCTTAGAAATTTCAGTCCTTTAAAGTTGATTTATTTTTCATCACTCATCATTTCTGTTTATTGATAATAGTTCTTATCTTGGGTCATCTCATAATGATGCATTAGTCATATTCTTCTGATACCTTCTTTGCATAATGAACATATTATAGTCACATTTTTTAAAAACACATATTCCCCTTGGTTTGTCCCTCTTCACCCCATTTTATATAGTGATACGGGTATCAAGAAAAACTGTTTACTCTAAGAAACCAACAGAACTAGTGGCATAATAATGAATAGCCACTTCATTCTGCCTTCAGTTCTGGCTCAATAGGGATTAATGGGGACGGTCGTAAACTAGATCTGGAATTCTCACATAAAGGGGATTCCAAGTATATATAATTTATCTAGTTATCATATAGTTATTGATTTTTTGTTTAGTTGCAGTTTGGTCAGAGAATGTGGTCTGGATGATACCAATCCTTTAAAATGTAATGAAACTTGTTATATGTATGGTGTAATAGTAAGGAAATTTTTATAAATGTTCCATATGTGCTTCACAATGATGTGTATTCTACAGGCATGGAGTGCAGTATTCCATGTAGCTTCATAGATCAAGCTTGCCAGTGTTGTATACATTTCCATGTACTTACTGACTCCTGTTTGCTTGACCTATTGGTTTCAGAGTGATATGTTAAAATCTCTTTCAGTGTGAACTTATCTGTTTCTACCTGGAGTTATGCAGTTTTTGCTTTATGTCTTATATTTTTATGCTGTGGAATTAGGTACATATATATATTTAGAACTGATGAATCAATCATTCCATTATAACTCCCCTTATTTCTTACAATGCTTTTTATTTAATGCTTTCTTTGTCATTAACATACCTAAGCTTGTTTGTTTTGGTTAGTATTTGCCAGATAATATCTTTGACTTTCAATGTTTATGACTTTATACATGTATTTATTAGATGTATCACTTTTATGTTTCATAAGGTTGAATAAATAGAAAACCTGGTGCCTTACTTCCACCAGGGATTCATGTTGCTGTTTTATAATGATGAATTTGGAATTGCTTTCTCTCTCTCTCATTCTCTCTCTACTTTTTATTTTGAAGTAATTTCAAAGTCACGGAAAAGTTGTACAACAGTATAACACCTACATACCCTCTACTCAGGTTCCACTGTTATTAATATTTGGCCACATTTCCTTAACATTCTCTCTGTGTCTCTATCAGTCTGTCTGTCTAGCTTTTTCTATATTTTTGTACCATTTGAAAATGTTTTTTGATATGATGTCTCATTATCTATAAATTGCTCAGTGTCTAATTTTTTTAAAGATACTCTCCTACGTTACCATAGTATATCCATAAAAATCAGAAAATTAACATTGGTAGAATACAACCACCTTACCCTAAGACTCCATTCACATTTTTTCTACTATCCTAATGATGTCATTGATTGAACAAAGCAAATAAAAAAATCAATCAATCAAACAAAACCTCTTCTTTTGTCTCTTTCCTTTCTGGTACAACGTTCAATCTGGGATCATGCACAGGATTTAGTTGTCAAGTCTTCTTAGCCTCCTTCAGTCTCTTCAGTCTAGAACAATTTATCAATCTTTCCTTGTCTTTCGTGACTTAATATTTTTGAAGTGTGGAGTCCGGTTAATTTTATTACATATTTGTTAAGTATTTCCTCATGATTCAATTCACATTATGCAATTTTGGCAGAAATATCAGACTTGAGGCGCTACTTAATATGATGTTATTTGTCTCATTAATGTTAATGTTAAATTTTAGAAGTTTAAAAATGGTGTCTGCCAGATTCTTCACTGTAAAGTCAATTAAAATTATTTCTTACTTATACATTGTTAATTATTATATTTCCTACAGATCTGATTTGAGATTAGGAAAATAAACTGTTCCTTATCAAACTTTTATCCATTGATTTTAACATCCATTATTGATTCTTATTTTTAATTTATTGTTTAGTTGAAGAATTATGGGGTAAAATAAAAGTTGAACAATTAGGATCCAAATGAACTTCTAATTTTTCTCTTTAAAAAATGGATGAGCAAAGACTCTGCTATTCGCTAGGGTATGGCTTCAGTCTGTGGACCATCTGGTTTTGGAGTCACTTCAGGTTGGGTATTTCTTAACTATGCCCTACCTTGGAGTTACTGAATCAAAATTCCTGGAGGTTGGGAAATAAGAATCTTCCTTTTTAACAGATTTCGAGGTGATTCATAAATATAGAGAACTGCTCTAATAAGAGTCAAGTGACCTTTGGTTTAAGGATGCCTAACACCTGCAAATTGTGGATAAAGGATACAGAAGTTTCTTTTAATGTAATGGGTTATAAATATTACATCAGACACGCCATTGAGACAGGATGAATTTATCCAGCTTAGAATGTTCATATTCTTCCCCAAAATAGATGAATGTGCAGCAAACCATTTAAGCAGAAGGCTGTTCTGCTCTACATAATGCAACAAGTGAAATGGAAAGAAAAATCCCTTTCTCTGTAGTCCTAAGGTCTCCACACACAGTCTAAACTTTTAATTTTTCTTAGTGAATATTAAAGCAGATAGCATTTCAGTCCTTTCTACTTTATTCCAAGCCTCCCATCTTCAACCCCTTATTTCCTCTGCTTTCCAGTAGCAAACACACTATTATCCATTCAGTTGCTAGGTTCTTTGTCTCTTGAAAGCTTCTGCTGCTGTGAATCATGAAAGAAAATTCTGTCTTTGTGTATATCACCTTTTTAGTGCTGTTTTACCTTGGAAAATTTATCTGAACCACGGTCCCAAACCTGTTACTTCTGGCCACTTTTATTATTGTCGCTAGTATGAATTGGCATCCCATGAACTTTTCACAATTATAGTCCTATTTCAAATCTCCCCCAAGTGCCATAACTTTGCCCAAGTGAATTTATTAAGTGCTCTTTAATCAGCTCAAGCTTAAATCTCATGAGTAAAATGCAGTCGGGGCTCCTTCAGTTAATATTAATGCTTTTCTCCATTCAGACTTTCCTGTAATTCAACCATAGGGTATTTCATTGCAAGAAAATTGCCTACCAAACATGAGCGCTCACAGTTTTCCTGACTTTAGGGAGAGTGACATTTTTTGAGGTCCTATTTATTTAATATGACAGACACATAGAATTATGTTTTCATTTAAAGATTATTCTTCACAATTCTGAATATAAATATTGTTATCTTAAATCAAAACATATGAAAGACGGTAGTGTGAAAGTCTCCTTAGAGTACAAAGATAAGAACTTTAAAGACAGAAAAATCTTGCCATTTCTAGAGTTTTAACCAAAAAGCAGGATGATGAAATAAACAGCAAAAGTAAGTTTGGTTTTAAAATTTTTATATTTACCTAAGAGTTTATCACTACATTAACTGGTTTTCTTTTATGGATTTATCTATTGTATACCAGAAACTGAAACTTTACCCACATATACCATATGACTTTGACATAGCTGATTTTACAGGTGAAAATGAAAGCTCTGGAAGACTAAGTAACTTTCCATAATATTAGTAACCGCCACACTAGTCTAACCCTGAAACCATGCCTTTCCTTTTCTATCATCCTACTCAGTAAGCCTTCCATGATAGCAGGTACAGAAATTATGGTCCTTGGTGATGCCCAATATTGGCATAAATCCCACCCTATTAGGTTAAAGTGACAGAAAATGTAAATGTTCTTAATTTCTAAAAGAAAAATGAAAAAATAATTATTGTTAGATTTTCCTTTGCATCAAAAACAAAAGAAGATTCTTTGCAAACAAAATATTTCCCACTTCTTGTTTAAGAGATTATGATGACGAAATTATATTTCTCAGAAGAATTCGTAAGCTTACAAACTCCATGTGCCTTGAGTTATGTTGGCAAACCCAAGTGCTTATTGGTTTTCTTCCTATGCTGACGAACAAGAGCAGTGTTAGAAAAAACAAATAAATACTTTCTATTTTCTAAATAAAGTAGAAAGGTTTTAAATGTTCCATTGTTTTACAGTATTGGCAATTTGTAAATCTTGGCACTATGTATGGTCAGGCTTATGTGAGCTGAAACTTGTGCACCAATATACCTATTCCCTTCTTTCCTCCCCTCCTCCACTCTCCCCTTCCCTCTTCTCTACTTTCCTCCCATTCCCTTTTTTGTCTCTCTCACTCTGCATTGTATTTCTAATCTTCTTGCTTGCCACTTAGAAATACCCACCTATATTCAATGTGAATTGTGCCCATGCCAACTACCCTCACCTCCTTTCAATATGCATAATGTTTAGTCATTTTGCCAGGTTTTGATAAATAAAAAATAATTTTTTAATTTCATCAAAAATCTTGTTTTACTTTACAATTTATTAATAAAACCAGCACCTTACAAGATAAACTCCTAAGAAATAATTACCTTTTAATTTGAGGTTTGAAGGCTTTTAAAACAAAATACATTTGTGTTACTGAGAAAGAAGCTATAATAAGAAAGAAAAATTAATTTCCAGTTCATTTTTATATTTTAATTTTTATACCATGTACTTTTTCAGATGATAAAAGTAATTCAATATTCTGCTTGAAAGTATGGAAAAGTGGCCGGGCGCGGTGGCTCAAGCCTGTAATCCCAGCACTTTGGGAGGCCGAGACGGGCGGATCACGAGGTCAGGAGATCGAGACTATCCTGGCTAACACAGTGAAACCCCGTCTCTACTAAAAATACAAAAACTTAGCCGGGCGAGGTGGCGGGCGCCTGTAGTCCCAGCTACTCGGAAGGCTGAGGCAGGAGAATGGCGTAAACCCGGGAGGCGGAGCTTGCAGTGAGCTGAGATCCGGCCACTGCACTCCAGCCTGGGCGACAGAGGGAGACTCCGTCTCAAAAAAAAAAAAAAAAAAGAAAGTATGGAAAAGTATATTGAATAAAATACAAATTTCCTGCCATCCCATGAATGAGAAAAATATACTCTGATCTAAGTTTTACTTCATTTTTCTTTTAGTTAACTCTCAGTCACTCCTTAGAGTTGTCAGCTAAAACAATCAAGTCATTCTTCCTTATTGCCCCCTTCCTAATCCAATTGGATCTGGTTTCCTGTTAGATAACTTTTCATGCTACTCATTCATAGTTCATAAGCACTTTAGATGTAATGCATTGTTTGTTATTATCTGTCTTCATCTAAGGCATAGGCTCTGAGTTGTTTAGTTGCAGTGACCCACCTCTTAGTAAAATGAACAAATAAATATAAATATATAAAATTTTGAATTATGCTCTATTAGTTTTATAATCTGTTTATAATTTAACATATTACAATTAACTTCCCTTGTTATTAAATATTTTTGAATCTATACATATTTGTTTATCAGTCTCTCTATATAACTATAGGTAGATATAGAAGTTTTCCACTTTAGTCAAATATGTTAATTATTTTTGGATGGATTCTGTCTGTATGACAATGCATTAGATATACACATATATTTACCAACTTTTTTCCTAATATTTTATGGGGTCATTGTTTATATTTAAACCTTTAATTCTTCTAGAATTATTTTTTTCTTAAACTTCTTGTTATAAAAGTGTAGAAAACAGTATAATGAACCTTCATGTATATTACAATCCAGATTCACAATTATAAATTTATGGTTAATTCTGTTTCATTTATACCCCTACCCACTCCTTTCCCCTCAATTATTTTGAGATGAATCCTAGACATCATCTTATTCATCTGCAAATATTTCTTTAGGTATCTGTAAAAGATAAGGGCTCTTTAAACTGATATAATCACATTACTTTTGTCACATCTAAAACAATAAGCAGCTATTCCTCATAGTATTAATTTTTCTCTTATTGAACGAAGTAGGAATTTCTACCATTTCCTCATGGCTTCTTAGCATCTGTCTCATTACCAGTGTTTGAATGACGTGTATTTTTCAGTGTAGTTATCTTTCTCTTTACAGAAACTCAGCAGGAGAGACCACCATTCTTTCTTTCGTTATTTCTGTCCAGCTTGGCATTCATGTGTTTGGCTGTACTATTTATCTGCCTTCTTCTTGGTCTTCTTTCTGTGGATCCCTGCTGTCTTTCAGCTGACAGGAGCAGTGTTTACAAACCTGGGGACTTGGGGCTTCTGTTGAGTGCTGTTAATAAGCTGTAACTTACATGCTTTATGTAGTGTTGATTTGAATTATAAGTTGAGCCATGTCCTTCTCTACCATGGTCAACACTCTTTTTGATACACAGCCTTCCAAATTAGGAAGGTTTGATTCCAGTTTCCTTGATACCTTCCTGCTACACTGCACAGCTGTCTCAGGAAGAGTAAATGCAGATTGTACCTCAGTGATTTTCTTCAATCAGGTATATTTGTACTTTAACTTGCATTCTCCAGAGTTTCCTGTTTGGGTTGCATTTTTCCTTCTCTTTTATATCACATGCAGGCTTGTCTCTGTTGTAATATTCTCCTGGTGATTTCAATAGAATCTTGGGATGGGGGAGCTAGATATCCACACTCACATGGATGTTGCTGGGAAGTCCTGAATGAATTTTCTTGGGGGAAATACCATAAAGATTATTTCTGCAGAGATTAAGGGCTGGTAATTATCCAATAATTCAAGAAACTTCAAGACTTTACTTATAATGTTAAAAAGTACATTTGGCAACTGAGTAATAGTAGCTAAAATGGCACTCTGAGATTAGGTAAAAAATTATATTGACAAATGGAATGTCAGCTCTGCTCAACCGAAAATATTGACTTCTTTCTCTGCTTTTCTTCTATCTTGTAAAACTTTCATTATTACCTGGGCTTGAGTTCAAATTCTTTGCAAGTTCAGGCACATCCACATATTCTGGTCTCTGACTCTCCAAAGGCCACTGTGACTTGTGAGGAAGAGAACACAAATTAGAATTAGAAAAATTTAATTTGATTTCTTATCCTCTCTCTTCTATCTCTGTGGCTTAAAGCACATTACTTCATCTCCTTCAAAATCAGTGGCATTATGTGTAAAATGGCTTAATAATTATTTTACTAATAGAATGATTGTGAAGATTAAAAGACAAATATGAAAGTCTTTTTTTTTTTTTTTTTTAAAGACGGATTTTCACTCTCGTTGCTCAGGCTAGAGTGCAATGTCACGATATTGGCTCACCGCAACCTCTGCCTCCTGGGTTCAAGCGATTCTACTGCCTCAGCCTCCCGAGTAGCTAGGATTACAGGTGCCCGCCACCACGCCTGGCTAATTTTGTACTTTCAGTAGGGACGGGGTTTCTCCATGTTGGTCAGGCTGATCTTGAACTCCCAACCTCAGGTGATCCACCTGCCTCGGCCTCTCAAAGTGCTGGGATTACAGGTGTGAGCCACCGCGCCCGGCTGAAAGTCTTTTAGAAGTGTAAAACATATACTAATATTAGTTCCTATTATGAGTGTTTCATAAATTAAGATGGTTGATAATGGCTATCACTGTAAGATTTAAAATTTATAGAAAAAATATAAATGTCTATTCATCTCTTTCTGTGAGAACCACTTGTCTATTTAATTTCTGAAGTCACTTGCAGTTCCCAAATTCTTAGATTCTATAAACCAGTTATTTTTTAAAGCAAATGTAAGTATTTTTAGTTGTTAGTTTCCAGAACACTCTGTTATTCTGAGACTTGAACTAGACCACTGTAGGTTAGGTTCCCTAGGACACAGACTCTAGGCAGAGATTTGCATGCCAACTGTTTATAGAGAGTGCTCTTAGTGACAGTGTCCTGAGGGGTGAGAGAAGCAGACTGAGCTGAAGGAGAAGTTGAGCTGCACTGCATTCACCACACAGACCTCAGTCATTTGTTTTCTGTAGCAAAACGCTAGCATCTATCATTGCATACACTTGGGTAAGGCAAATTTACTCTCTGAGCCTTAGTTTCAGCACTTAGTATATACCTCTCACTGTTGTTTTTGTTTGTTTGTTTGTTTGCTTTTTGAGAATTAAATGAGATACTAGTCACATTTTGGATAATAAAATTGCAAATGCAAGAGGTCATCCCTTAAAGGAATAAAAATCTTGAGTCATGACTTTGGGTGTAGGACATTGGACACATTGGGATCTGATTGCTGGATCAGAATAGTAGAAAAGGCTCCTTTTTGCTTGGGTTTGAATAATTACAAAAGAACACCCAGCTGCCAGAAGACACATTTTAGGAATTAGACTGGATTTAGAATTCGAGTTTTGCTGTGGTTTGAATGTGTCTTCTCCAAAATTCAAGTGTTGCCAATAAGATAGTATTAAGAGGTAGGGCCTTTACAAAGTGATTAGGCCACGAGGGCTCCTCTCGTCAACGAGATTAAGAACCTCATAAAAGAGGCTTCAGGCAGTATTCAGCTGTCTTAACCTTTCACCTTCTGTTTCGTGGGGGTATGATGTTCCTCTCCTCCAAAGGATAAAGCAGTAAGGTACCATACTGGAAGCAGAGAGCAGCACTTACCACACATCAAACCTACAGGTCCCTTGATCTGCAACTTCCCAGCCTCAAAAACTGTGAAAAGTGAGTATCTGTTTTTTATAAATTGCCCAGTTTGTGGTATTCTGTTACAGCAGCACAAATGGACGAAAACAAATTAAAAAAAACAGCTTGTCAACTCATCACTGGTTTAACTGATATTTTTATTCTTGCCTTTTGATCAGCAGCTCAAAGAAATGTGGAGGGAGTCCCAGAAAGTTAGGGGGCAATGTAAGCCTTATTTGTATTTACCCGCCCCCCCGCAGTCTATGATATAACTTAGCCCCCTGAAGTTTTTAAAGGGAGATTAGTGGGTATTACAGATTAATACTTGAATGAGGACCTCCTCCTAAGAATACAAAGTACGAAATAGCCTCCAACTCTATACATGCTACTTGGATTGACCTATGTTGTCCTCTAAATTCCGTGCTCAAATTTTGATTTTCTTTTGATCTCGTAGTCATTTTCTTTCAACTGGGAGTCATTAAGGCAATTTTTAATAGTTGATTTTATAATAAACTACTATAAAATATATGTATTGATAAATTGACCTTAGTTATAACCTCATGCATATGTGCTGATGCCCTATAATTAACAAACATGCAGCTTTGAACACAAAGGCAACTGCCTTGTGTTGAATTAAATATTCCTCTAGAAGAAATGTGTTTGAATGGAAAGATTATCCATTGAGGAGTTCGCTTAACTGGGCTGGAGGACCTTCTAACTCCATTAAAATAGAATTATTGACTGCAATTCTTCCTCTTTGAGGCACAGAGGCCAAAGTCAGCTATATACCTACCTGCATGTAACAGACGGCCACATTCTTTCAACACTGGCCAGCTAATGGCATGTGAAACACCAAGGTTTTCTATTTTAGGGAAGGAGGGGGCTAAATAAAGTCCTGCATCATGATGTGAATAGCTTAGAAAAGAGCAAAATTTAAAAAAAATTATTTTTTCATTAATAACCTTGACATAAATATGTTAATTTTTTTCTCAACCAGAAAACTAGAGCAGTTTGGAAAATGAGGAGAGAACAAAATGAAAATATTTCCTGAGACTTCTTTTTTTTAAATAGTAATTTTCAAATATTGTTAAAAAATTTGTGTCACTGTGAAAAGAATATTGCATTAAGAATATAAGGGCCTGAGTACTAATAGAATCTCTACTCTGTAACTTTGGAAAATGTACCTATTCTTTCTAAGTCTACTTTTTCTTATGGTGAAATTGAAGACTTTAGAGTAGATGAGGACTCAGCAAGCACTGCCATTGTACCAAGAAAGCAGCTGTAGATAATATGTAATGAATGAGTGTGGCTGTGTTCCAATAAAATTTTATTTACCAAAATCCCACAGCTGGCCACATTTGGCCCACGGGTCTGTAGTGTACTAATCTGTGTACTAGATAGTTTCCAAATTTTAGTGATTGTTGAAATTCTTGGGTGTATCAATATATATTTCCTGGCATCACAGTCTATTGACTGCAGTCACAAATGAAAATCTCAGTTGCATACAGCACTAAGCATTTATTTATCAAGTGCCTGTGATTCCACTCAGGTGGTCCTGTTGCTCTCAGTTGGGCTGGCTCATGGGTCTTCAGGTCAGCTGGGGTTGCTGGTCTGCGTCACAGGGGTTTGGGAAGCTCTGCCTCCTGCTGTATATGTGTGAATCCGCTGTGACTCCTGGGATGGCTCTCTTCCACAGGTATTCATTTTATGGATACTCTGAAACTGTTATAGAAGCTCTTTCCAGGTTAATGGTAGATGCACAAGAGTGTGAGGAAAAAAAAAAAAATTACAGGTAACTTCTTAAAGGCCCAAGTTTGAAATTGGCAAAATGACAATGTTACTTTTTCCCATATGTCATGGTCCAAAGCAAGTCACATGGACTATCTCAAAGTCAAAGGGTGGCGCAGTGAAGTCATGGCAAGAAAGCAGATAGAGGGTCACTTAACCTATGAAACTTGGAATTTTTTTTTTAATTACACTCCTGGGCCCCATTGTGAAAGGTTCTGATTCAGCAGGCCTGTGACTGAGTTCAGAAATATGTAGGTGCTTAACCATCTTAATGACCAGTCAGCACAGAGACTCACTCCATTCGATGATTTCTAAGGCTACTTGCAACTCCATTTCATTTGATTCTATAAAATGAGGAGTTTTAGTTTTTAAAAGTACACTTTGTTCTCAGAAAGTTTTTCTAATTTGATAGCTAGTCTCTGTAGTGACTGTCTGTCAGGGCCACAAAGCAGGCTGACCACGGAAACTGCTATCTGCTCCCACACAGAGCTCTGACCTGCTTTATCCTCATCTTCTCCTCCACCTCTTTCACAGACCACTCCTGTTGGGGCCAACTCATCAGGCCCGCATAGAGGGAAGTTGATGATCACTATCAGTAGGCACAGCTGGACTAAACCAACTCATTTCACACTGCAGTAGCTGGTAATCAAATGGTACTACATGCTTTATTAATCTGTAATCACCCTTACCCCCTCCAATTTCTTTTACTCATAGGTCACTTAAAAATTCCTTGATTGTGCAACAGTGGGGAATAATCCTTCTCTAAAATATGTGGCACTTTCATTATGCAAGCGCTAAACTCAGCATCTTAGGGGCATTTCTCATAAATATTTAATGCTGCATTTTAAAATTTATATTTTGTGTGATTGTTCTTTTCTCATTTGAAAGAAGATTTTAATTGTGGCATAATGGCTGGTCCTATCACCATCAATATTCATGGGTCAATAATATATTAACGGATAGCAATGTTAGGTCTCTGTTAAGTCACAGCTGTGGTTAGGAGGAACATGGATGCCTGCATAAGCTGTTTCATGAAAGCTGATGTCAGCGTTATATTCACAGAATTATATTCATCATTTGTCTTGCTAAAGTAACATGAATTTCTTTTAAAGGTCCATACATTTACATTGCCAGCATATAATTAATGCAACACTAGAATTTGTCAGCTGGTTTAAGCCTACATGCAGACTCATGCAGGCTTATATCTAATAAGTGGGAAGAAAACGTGGTACAGAACTCAGTAGTTTTTAATTAAAATATTGCATTTAGATAGAAACTTTCATATACTATGAGACTCCTTAAATATATATATCTAATGAATTTTACTAATACCATCCAGAGTAATTGTACATCGTCCCCTAGAGATGGCTAGATAGAGGCCATGTGTTGTGTTGATACTATTTTTTAACGTACCAAGTAAATTGTTCCTATTATCTCCAATATTTATCAGCTTATTTGTAAATGGTTCTAATTTGGGAACACGAAACAGCGAAATCCAAACTGTCAGAAATCATTTAAAATATAAAAACCAGGTCTTAGAGGATTGTGATTTTATGTGGGTTGGCAAACTTTCTTTCATACATGGCCAGATAGTAAACATTTTTGCCACAAAGGCAAATATTATTCATGATAATGAGTTCTCCTGAGATCTGGTCATTTAAAAGTGTGTGGCACCCCCCACCCCTTTCACACCCTCTGCATTTGCTTTGTGATGTGAAAGCTCCTGTTTCACCTTCCCTGTGAGTAAAAGCTCCCTGAGCTCTCCCCAGAAGTTGAGTGATGTTGGCACTATGCTTCCTGTATAGCCTGAAGAACTGTGGGCCAATTAAGGGAATCTCTTTTCATTATAAGTTAACCAGTCTCGGGTGGTTCTTGATAGCAGTGCAAAAAACAGCCTAATATACAGTTGTATTCCAAGAAGAGTTTGTTTTCAAAAACATGCAGTGAAATACATCAATTAAAATAGATGATCAGAACCCATCTATATGTTGTCTATGCAAAAAATAATTTAAATAATACACAAATAGATTAAAAATGAAAGGGATGGTGAAATACCGTGCTAACATTAATCAAAAGGAAGTGAGAGTAACCTATTCTAGGCAAAACAGACTTCAGAACAAAGAAAATTCAGGCATAAAGAAAGTCATTGTATAATTAAAAAGAGGTCAATTCTGTAAGAATACATAACCATCCTTAATGCTTATGTGCCAAACAACAGAACATCAAAATTTGTGAGGCAAAGCTTACAGAACTACAAGGAGAAATAGACAAATCCACTATTTTGTTGGAGACTTCTATTGCCCTTCTATCAGTAATTAATGGATTCAGCAGGCAGAAAAATCAGTAAGGATATATTTGAACTGGTCAGTATCATCAATCAACTTGATCTAATTGACATTTATAGATTATTTTATCCAGATTGTTTTACGGGAGAATTCACATTTTTCTCAAGTTCACAAGGAACATTTAACAAGATAAACCATGTTCTAGGCCATAAAACACAACACGTTTACAAGAATAGAAATCCTACAAAGTACACTCAGAACACAATGAGATTAAACTAGAAATCAAAAACAGCTGAAAAATGCTAAAATGTTGAACATTTAACAACACACTTCTAAATAACACATGGTTCAAGGAAGAGGTCTCAAGGGCCATTTAAAAATATTTTGAACTAAATGAAAATGAATATAATTTTTCAAAATTTGTGAGATGTAGCAAAAGCATTGAATGCATATATTAGAAGAAATCTCTAAAAATAAAAAAGAGGCAGTGGATGAATTTAAGTCATATGCATAGATTGCTGACCCCTGATAAAAGGTGGTCAGTTTGATTCTAAAGTAAAACAAATTATTTCTCTCCATTTCTGCAGCCAAGTCACAGAAAGCCATCCTAAACTACAGGGGTATCTATTAAAAAAGGAACAGTAAGATAAATGAGACAAAATAATTATAGACTCTTGTCATTACTCAAATAAAGCCCCTCAGTATATATCTCATGCATGGTTGGCATTAGTACTGTCCTTATGTACCACTCCCAAGCAGCGTAGTTCTTACCACTTTATTTAGCCTTCCTCTAAATCTGTTTCTAATTGACAGCTCCTCTTCTCCAGTTGCCTCAAACTGATCTTCCCTCTGCCCCCATTACAAACTAGTTTACATGCAAGAACCAGAGTAACCTTCAAAAAAGTATTCACCTTTTAAAATTCTTTTTCTTCTATTACCTTTATGACAAAAAGTTATTAAATGACCTGCAAGGCCTGTCATGATCTAGGGCTGTCTTTTCCTCCCAGTTTCACCTCGTGATTTCCCCCCTATATTTATTATTTCCCCCAAACATTGAATGTTTCCAGAGGTATGACAAATATCAGTGTTAGGAAATCCATGTATACTATATCTAGTTTGGATAGATATACTTATTTTTGGTAACATATATTAAGTGACACTAATTGCACAGTAACAATAACGTAGCATGAAATTGCAAAACTATAGCTTTGCCACACCTGCATGAACTTGGACTTCCTTGGCTGAGCACATTTTCTAAAAACTGGATGCCCACTCTAGAGCCATGCCAATGAAATCTGTTAAGGAGCAAAACTCTGAGGTGGTAACTTGTCAGAGTACCTTGCAGCTGACAGATGATAGGTAGAACATGTTATAAAGTAGTTACAGCTTAATTCATTTTCCCCTGAAGAGCTAGGCATGTACGGTTCCCTAGAAGGTATCTCACCATCTCTTCTGGATAATCCTTCCTTGAATTAGTTTCCTAAGGCCACTGTAACAAATTACCACAACCTTGGTGTCTTCAAACAACCAAAATTTATTCTCTTATGGTTACTCTTTTTTTGTTGATATAACAAAATACCACAAACTAATTCATAAATAAAATAAGTTCATTTAGCTGATGGCTCTAGAGACTGGGAAGTTCAACAGCATGGCAGAAGGCATCAGATGGTGAGAGCCTGTGAGACAGAAAATTACAGCCAAACTTGCTTTTATGACAAACCCAGTCTGAAGGTAACAAAGAGATTCCCACTATAAAGGCATTAATCCATTCAGCAGGTTTCTGACTGGGCTTCCTGTCTGCAGTATCCTTTAAAATCTAGCAGGAGGAAGCCATGCCTACACAGCTCTGCTATTCTGTGCATGAGCAGAATCAGCACCATTTGATGCCAGCAGGGTTTACGGCTTCTGCCTTCCAGAGTGGGAAATAAAACTATACCTGGGCCTTCTTAAGCTGTACCTAAGACTCCTTGAGCCATGGCTGGGGTACTTCACTGGAATGTGTGGAGCAGAGACTCTGGGTACCAAGCCCATGGAAGGTGTCCTGGGTTTGTCCCAAAAACCGTTCTGCCTACCTACAGTTCTGGGCCTGTGATGAGAGGGGCAGTCTCAAAGGTCTCTGAAATACTTTTGGGGTCTTTCTCCTGTTGTTTTGATGACTAGAACCTGGCTTTCTTCTGTATATATTAAGCTCTTTAACAAGTGGTCACTTGGCTAAACTCTTAATGTTTTCTCCTGAACTTGCTTTTTCACTCTTTCCATGGTCAGGCTGTGAATTTTCCAAAGTTTTCTTTCTACTTTTCTACTTCTTAAAAAATTATCAATTCCATATTTAAGTCATTTCTTTGCTCTTGCATCTCACTGTATGTGGTTAAAAGTAATCACCTAGCAGTCTGAATGCTTCGTTGCTTAGATATTTCTTCCAACAGACATTTCAGTTCATTACTCTTAGGTTCATTACTCTTAAGTATTCAGCAGAGGTCTTTGTACTTTATAGCAAGGATGGCTTTTACTGCAGTGTCCAAAACTGTGTTCTTGATCTCTTTGAGATCTCATCAGAATGGTCTTTGCTTTTTATATTTCTACCAACATTCTGGTCAAAACCACTTTAGTAATCTCTAAAAAAATTAAGACTTTCCCTATGGCTTTTATCTTTTTCTGAACCCTCATGAGAATCACCCTAATTTCTCATTTACAACAATGCTGACTTTTACTACCTTCTCCTTCAAATTATTGTAGCCTCTCCCCATTACCCAGTTTCAAAGCCACTCCCACATTTTCAGGTATTTGTTATAGCAACAGTATGACTTTTCCCTACCAATTTTCTGTCTTAGTTAATTTTCTTTTGCAACAAAGAAAACAAGTTTATTTGGCTCACAGTTCTGGAGGCTGGGAAGTCCAGGAGTACAGTGCTGGCATCTACTGAGGGCATGGCAGAAAGCATCACGTGGAGAGAAAACATGAGACAGAAATGGCAGCTGAACTTGTTTTTATAACAATCCCAATCTCATGATAACTAAACCACTTCCAAATAAAAGCATTAATCCATTCCTGAGGGAAGAACCCTCATGACCTACCAATGAAATCTTGGCATAAGTTGTAGGGAGGTCTAAATATTCAAACCAAAGCACTTATAGTTCCGGAGACAAGAACTCCAAAATCAACTTCACTAGACTAAAGTCAGGGTTGGCGGGATTGGGTCTTTATGGAGGTTCTGAGAGAAAGATCTGTTTCCTTGACTATTTTAGCTTTTACAGACCACCTGTATTCTTTGGCTTGGGAATCCTTCTTCTGTTTTCAATGTACATCACTCTAATCTCTGCTTCCATCATCACATGACCTTCTCTCCTGACTCCTCCTCTGTCCCTCTTATAAGAAGCCTGGTAATTACACGTAGGGCTTACCTGGATAATCCAGAATGAACTTCCCATCTTCATTTTAAACTTAATTACATCTGAAAAGTCTGTTATGCCATATAAGGTAACATTTTCCAGGTTCAGAATTAGAACATGGTTACATTTGGGGTCATTATTCAGCTTACTGTACTGCTCTTCCTCCAGGTCTCCGTTTTGATGTTTCTCCCTCAGAGAAAAACAGCTTGGCCCTGCAATCTACATGTGTTCCCTCGGGCTGTCTCTTTCATCAAACTCTCTTTTCATTTTTATCTCAGTTACTTCCCAGTTTAACACCTGCCTTTCCAACAAGACTTTAAACTCAAAGAGGTCAAAGAACATGCAGTTTTATTTATTGTTGAAAACATAAATTAGTGATGTGGGGATACATTTTTATATTTGCCACAACAGAGCACAGCTTGGTTTCCTTAAGCAAGTTAAATTTATTACAATGACACATTTGAAGTAACTTTTTGTTTTAAACTTGTGTTCTCCTATGTGCTTTCTTTTAGAATAGGCTGAAGGGAAGTAGAACCTGTTTTTAGGCATTTTTCTTTTGGTAAGGGGGGAAAAATTAAAGCCCTATTGACATATGTTAGTTATAAAGTACCTTTACATTTAATGCACCTGTCCTGTTCTCAAAGCAATGGAAACCATGATATCCGTACAAGAACAATCCTTACAAATTATGTGTTTTTACATTTGCATTTTTATTGAAATATATTTTATATGCAATATAATATATTAGTATTTAGTGTTCAATATTCTACTATGGTTTAAATATTTGTCCCCTCCATAACTCATGTTAAAACTTAATCTTCAATGTGGCAATATTGAGGTGTTGAATCTTTAAGATGTGATTGGATCATGAAAGTTCTGCCCTCATGAATGGATTAAACCATAAATGAATGAATCCATGGATTAATGTATTGATGGGTTAATAGATTAGTGGGTTATCATGGGAAGAGAACTGGTAACTTTATAAGACAAGGAAGAGAGACCCAAACTAGCATATTTGCATACTCAGCCTCCCCACCTTGTGATACCTTGTACCACCTCAGGACTCTGAAAGGAGTCACCACTAGCAAGAAGGTTCTCAACAGATACAATCCCTCAACATTGGACTTTCTGGCCTTCACAACTGTAAGAAATAAATTTCTTTTCTTTATAAGTTACCAGTTTCAGGAATTTTGTTATAAGCAACAGAAAACAGATTAAGAAAACTAAAGTACTTGAAAGCTAGGTAAATGACCCTCAATTTTTAATTACTTTTTAATGACTTTAAGCATAATACCTGTTTATAGTTTTAAAATACTGTGGAATACAGAGAAACCAAACAAGAAAAACAAAGTGGGGAAGGATTCTGCTACCCAGCAGTCTTAATCCTGAGTGTTCAGACACCAGTGCTGGTCCCTTCTATGGCATCTCTCCTCAATCTTTTTAGATGGGCTCAACCAGTTCCAGCTATAAACACTTATCGTACATATGCAATTCCCAAATCTAGGATCTTATTCCTTACCTCCCCTTGACTCCCAGACAACTTAACATCTCCTATTGCATGTCCAGTGGATATCTCAAACATAACATCACCAAAATAGAACCTTTGATTTTTGTTCTTTTGCAAATATACTACTCTCCAGTAAATGTATCACCACACATTTACTGACTCAATCCAAGAGTCTAGAATTTGTCTTTGGAAAATGAGGATATAAAAAAATGAAAGATCATTCAAATCAGTGAAGAACTCTTATGAAGCTAATTACAACTTAAAATCTAAGAAAACAAACAAACATATATGCAAGAAGTCAGTATCTGGAAGAATATTTTTGTGGTGATGATGATACATCAAGTAGTCAAATATTTGGAGAAAAGTATAGGTGTACTGTCTCTCTCCTCTTGCTCTCTGTCCTTCTATCTTTCTATTTTCTATATTTATTTTCTCTCCTCTCTTTGTGTTTCTTTCATCTTTTTCTCTCCCTCTTTCTGTGAAATTTAAACTCTTCAAAACTGTGACTCTGATTAATATTACCAGTTATTACTTAGTGCAGAGCACTTTATTGAGTAGAGCTTTTATACCAGACTTCATAGGGACTGATCAGCCTAGATCCATGGCATTTGGTTCAAATATTTCTGACCTGTTAGCTGTAGCTGGGCAGGGTTGGATCCACAGGAGTGTGACCTATGCGGTCACACATGTCTCTGTGCTTAGGGGGGTCTCACACTTGGGTTAATGCTCTGAATTGTCTGTATGAAGATTTTTCATAATGATTGAGGAAATTTTGTTCCATTTTTATTTTGCATTGAGCGCCACAAATTATGTAGAAAGTCATACCCTACTGAGATGGGTGAACAGAATTGTGTCCAAGAATCCTTTCAGGGAGAGTTTGTTGTATGCAGAGGTTCTCAGGCTTCCCAGAAAAGCATAAGGTAACTTAAAGGTATCTTGCTTGAATTCCCAGAACAGAAGTATAAAAGTAGAAAAAATAAATTAAAACTTATTGGCCGGGCGCGGTGGCTCAAGCCTGTAATCCCAGCACTTTGGGAGGCCGAGACGGGTGGATCACGAGGTCAGGAGATCGAGACCATCCTGGCTAACACGGTGAAACCCCGTCTCCACTAAAAAAATACAAAAAACTAGCCGGGCGAAGTGGCGGGCGCCTGTAGTCCCAGCTACTAGGGAGGCTGAGGCGGGAGAATGGCGTGAACCTGGGAGGCGGAGCTTGCAGTGAGCTGAGATCCGGCCACGGCACTCCAGCCTGGGCGACAGAGCAAGACTCCGTCTCAAAAAAAAAAAATTAAATTTGTTCATAAAACTTAGTCTCTCTGTTTAGTAAAATATGGGTAATATAATGAAAAGATGAATAAAAATTTCAGTGGCCTATATGTCCTTTCTGTAGTTATCCCACAATATTTTTAAGTGTAAAGTTTAATAATCTACCCAGAAAAAAATCACTCCAATGGTATAAACAGTTAACATGAAGGAAATATAAACAAATAAGTATACACATGAAAACATGTTTCACCTAGTTAGCCATCTACAGAAGTCTAAATTTATTTATTTTTTTAATTTTTAAAATTATACTTTAAGTTCTAGGGTACATGTGCACAACGTGCAGGTTTGTTACATATGTATACATGTGCCATGTTGGTGTGCTGCACCCATTAACTCGTCATTTACATTAGGTATATCTCCTAATGCTATCCCTCCCCCGTACCCCCTCCCCACAATAGGATGCGGTGTGTGATGTTCCCCTTCCTGTGTCCAAGTGATTTCATTGTTCAATTCCCACCTGTGAGTGAGAACATGCGGTGTTTGGTTTTCTGTTCTTGCGATAGTTTGCTGAGAATGATGGTTTCCAGCTGCATCCATGTCCCTACAAAGGACATGAACTCATCCTTTTTTATGGCTGCATAGTATTCCATGGTGTATATGTGCCACATTTTCTTAATCCAGTCTGTCACTGATGGACATTTGGGTTGATTCCAAGTCTTTGCTATTGTGAATAGTGCCGCAATAAACATACGTGTGCATGTGTCTTTATAGCAGCATGACTTATAATCCTTTAGGTATATCCCCAGTAATGGGATGGCTGGGTCAAATGGTATTTCTAGTTCTAGATCCTTGAGGAATTGCCACACTGTTTTCCACAATGGTTGAACTAGGTAACAATCCCACCAACCACATCCTCTCCAGCACCTGTTGTTTCCTGACTTTTTAATGATCACCATTCTAACTGGTGTGAGATGGTATCTCATTGTGGTTTTGATTTGCATTTCTTTGATGGTAAATGATGATGAGCATTTTTTCATGTGTCTGTTGGCTGTATGAATGTCTTCTTTTGAGAAGTGTCTGTTCATATCCTTTGCCCACTTTTTGATGGGGTTGTTTGTTTTTTTCTTGTAAATTTGTTTGAGTTCTTTGTAGGTTCTGGATATTAGCCCTTTGTCAGATGAGTAGATTGCAAAAATTTTCTCCCATTCTATAGGTTGCCTGTTCACTCTGATGGTAGTTTCTTTTGCTGTGCAGAAGCTCTTTAGTTTAATGAGATCCCATTTGTCAATTTTGGCTTTTGTTGCCGTCGCTTTGGTGTTTTAGACATGAAGTCCTTGCCCATGCCTATGTCCTGAATGGTATTACCTAGGTTTTCTTCTAGGGTTTTTATGGTTTTATGTCTAACATTTAAGTTTCTAATCCATCTTGAATTAATTTTCATATAAGGAGTAAGGAAAGGATCCAGTTTCAGCTTTCTACTTATGGCTAGCCAATATACCTAGCACCATTTATTAAATAGGGAATCCTTTCCCCATTTCTTCTTTTTGTCAGGTTTGTCAAAGATCAGATGGCTGTAGATGTGTGGTATTATCTCTGAGGGCTCTGTTCTGTTCCATTAGTCTATATCTCTGTTTTGGTACCAGTACCATGCTGTTTTGGTTACTGTAGCCTTGTAGTATAGTTTGAAGTCAGGTAGTGTGATGCCTCCAGCTTTGTTCTTTTGGCTTAGGATTGACAATGTGGGGTCTTTTTTTGGTTCCATATGAACTTTAAAGCCTTTTTTTGTTTTGTTTTGTTTTGTTTTCCCAATTCTGTGAAGATAGTCATTGGTAGCTTAATGGGGATGACATTGAATCTATAAATTACCTTGGGCATTATGGCCATTTTCACGATATTGATTCTTCCTATCCATGAGCATGGCATGTTCTTCCATTTGTTTGTGTGCTCTTTTATTTCACTGAGCAGTGGTTTGTAGATATACTTGAAGAGGTCCTTTATATCCCTTGTAAGTTGGATTCCTAGGTATTTTATTCTCTTTGAAGCAATTGTGAATGGGAGTTCATTCATGATTTGGCTCTCTGTTTGTCTGTTACTGGTGTATAAGAATGCTTGTGATTTTTGCACATTAATTTTGTATCCTGAGACTTTGCTGAAGTTGCTTATCAGCTTAAGGAGATTTTGGGCTGAGACAATGGGGTTTTCTAAATATAGAATCATGTCTTCTGCGAATAGGGACAATTTGACTTCTTTTCCTAACTGAATACAGTTTCTTTCTTTCTCTTGCCTAATTGCCCTAGCCAGAACTTTCAACACTATGTTGAATAGGGGTGGTGAGAGAGGGCATCCTTGTCTTGTGCCAGTTTTCAAAGGGAATTTTTCCAGTTTTTGCCCATTCAGTATGATATTGGCTGTGGGTTTGTCTTAAATAGCTCTTATTATTTTGAGGTACGTTCCATCAATACCGAATTTATTGAGAGTTTTTAGCATGAAGGGCTGTTGAATTTTGTCAAAGGCCTTTTCTGCATCTATTGAGATAATCATGTGGTTTTTGTCTTTGGTTCTGTTTATATGCTGGATGACGTTTATTGATTTGCGAATGTTGAACCAGCCTTGCATCCCAGGGATGAAGCCCACTTGATCATGGTGGATAAGCTTTTTGATGTGCTGCTGGATCTGGTTTGCCAGTATTTTATTGAGGATTTTTGCACCAATGTTCATCAGGGATATTGGTCTAAAATTCTCTTTTTTTGTTGTATCTCTGCCAGGCTTTGGTATCAGGATGATGTTGGCCTCATAAAATGAGTTAGGGAGGATTCCCTCTTTTTCTATTGATTGGAATGGTTTCAGAAGGAATGGTACCAACTCTTCCTTGTACCTCTGGTAGAATTCGGCTGTGAATCCATCTGGTCCTGGACTTTTTTTGATTGGTAAGCTATTAATTATTGCCTCAATTTCAGAGACTTCTATTGGTCTATTCAGGGATTCAACTTCTTCCTGGTTTAGTCTTGGAAGAGTGTAAGTGTCCAGGAAATTATCCATTTCTTCTAGGTTTTCTAGTTTATTTGCGTAGAGGTGTTTATAGTATTCTCTGATGGTAGTTTGTATTTCTGTGGGGTCAGTGGTGATATCCCCTTTATCATTTTTTATTGCGTGTATTTGATTCTTCTCTCTTTTCTTCTTTATTAGTCTTACTAGCGATCTATCAATTTTGTTGATCTGTTCAAAAAACCAGCTCCTGCATTCATTGATTTTTTGGAGGGTTTTTTGTGTCTCTATCTCCTTCAGTTCTGCTCTGATCTTAGTTATTTCTTGCCATCTGCTAGCTTTTGAATGTGTTTGCTCTTGCTTCTCTAGTTCTTTTAATTGTGATGTTAGGGTATCAATTTTAGATCTTTCCAGCTTTCTCTTGTGGGCATTTAGTGCTATAAATTTCCCTCTACACACTGCTTTAAATGTGTCCCAGAAATTCTGGTATGTTGTATCTTTGTTCTCATTGGTTTCCAAGAACATCTTTATTTCTGCCTTCATTTCATTATGTACCCAGTAGTCCTTCAGGAGCAGGTTGTTCAGTTTCCATGTAGTTGAGCGGTTTTGAGTGAGTTTCTTAGTCCTGAGTTCTAGTTTGATTGCACTGTGGTCTGAGAGACAGTTTGTTATAATTTCTGTTCTTTTACATTTGCTGAGGAGTGCTTTACTTCCAACTATGTGGTCCACTCCAGACCCTGTTTGCCTAGGTATCAGCAGCAGAGGCTGCAGAAGATAGAATATTGCTGAACAGTGAGTGTTGCTGTCTGATTCTTGCTCTGGAAGCTTCATCTCAGGGGTGTACCCTGCTGTGTGAGGTGTGAGGTGTCGGTCTGCACCTATTAGGGGATGTCTCCCAGTTAGGCTACTCAGGGGTCAGGGACTCACTTGAGCAGGCAGTCTGTCCATTCTCAATCTCAACCTCCATGTTGGGAGATCCACTGCTCTCTTCAAAGGTGTCAGACAGGGGCATTTACCTCTGCTGAGGTTTCTACTGCTTTTTGTTTTCCTATGCCCTGTCCCCAAAGGTGGAGTCTACAGAGACAGGCAGGCCTCCGTGAGCTGTGGTGGGTTCCACCCAATTCGAGCTTCCCAGCGACTTTGTTTACCTACTTAAGTCTCAGCAATGGCGGGGGCCCCTCCCCCAGCATTGCTACCGCCTTTCAGTTAGATCTCAGACTGCTGTGCTAGCAATGAGGGAGGCTCCGTGGGCGTGGGACCCTCCCGGCCAGGTGTGGGATATAAGCTGCTGGTGTGCCGTTTGCTAAGACCCTTGGTAAAGCACAGTATTAAGGTGGGAGTTACCTGATTTTCCAGGTGTTGTGTGTCTCAATTTCCTTTGGCTAGGAAAAGGAATTCCCTTCCCCCTTGCACTTCCCAGGTGAGATGATGCCTCGCCCTGCTTCTGCTCTCGCTGGTGGGATTGCACTGGCGGACCAGCACTGTCTGATATGCCCCAGTGAGATGAACCCGGTACCTCAGTTGAAAATGCAGAAATCACCTGTCTTCTGTGTCACTTACACTGGGAGCTGGAGGCTGGAGCTGTTCCTATTCAGCCGTCTTGGGTGTACCTTTTTATTGTTTTCTTCTATTTTAAAACTAGATTTATTTTGTCTTTTTTCAGTAATATGGTAGCTTATTTTATCCAAACCACTTTTAATGTCTTAGTACATTAGATTATTTCAGCATACCTCTTTTTTAAAACATTTGATTGATGAATACAAATTGTATATATTGATAGTGTACATGTTTTGAAATATGTATACATTGTAGAATAGCTAAATAAGGCTAATTAACATATGCATTGTCTCACATTCTGGTTTTATTGTGATGAGAATTCATAAAACCTACATTCTAAGCAAATTTCAAGAACACAGGCAAGGAAGATGGTGGATAGGATACAGGGCTGACTCCTTTCTTTCGTTAGCCTTTAGGTTCCAGATTTTTCCACTGAAATAGTATTCCCAAATGAGAAAGAATCCGAAAAAGTAATTCTGGTAATATGACAAAACAAGGTTTTATAACACCCTGAGTAGACAATAGCTCCCAGCAATGGATCCAAACTGAGATGAAATCTGAATTGCCAGATACATAATTCAGAAGGTTGATTATTAAGCTGCTCAAGGAGATACCAGAGAAAGACGGAAGCTCTCACTTGAATGGACAAAACAGCATGTGGAGACTCACACCATGGACTTTTGCTCCAGGAACCACCACAAGAGCATACCAGGAAAGCCAAAAGAATTCATAGATCCTTTGAAAGAAGAATTTGCAGTCCACTACAAATTCCACGAGACAGCGAAAATCTCTGGTGCTCTCTTGAAAGTGCCACCTCCTGGCTGGAGGCCAATTAACTCAGGACATTACAGCAACTCATGACAGAACACCCTGCCCCAAGGGAGGAGAAAGCAACAGCTAATTCCACTGCCTGCAACATCCTGGCTAATCGGTGGTCTTGAGTCTGTCCACATGACAACTTCACTGCTAACATAGTCAGTGTTCAAGAAAGTCAGCACACTAACCATCTTTATAACCAAGGACTTTCACAGAGCCTACTTCACTTCCTTGCCACTTCTACCAGAGCAGGTGCTGGTAACCATGGCTGGAAGACCTGAAGACGGATCATATCACAGGACTCTTGGCAGACATTCCCCAGCACCAGCCCAGAGCTTGGTAGCCCAACTGCATGGCTAGACCCAGGAGCGCAACAATAAGCACTGCAGTCTGGTTTGCAGGAAGTCCCATTCCTAGGGGAAGGGAGAGTACACCACATCAAGGGAACCACCCCATGAGACAAAATAATCTGAACGTTAGCCTTTAGGTCTCCAGATTTTCCCACTGAAATAGTCTACCCAAATGAGAAAGAATCAGAAAAAGTAATTCTGGTAATATGACAAAACAAGGTTTTATAACACCCTGAGTAGACAATAGCTCCCAGCAATGGATCCAAACTGAGATGAAATCTGAATTGCCAGATACATAATTCAGAAGGTTGATTATTTAAGCTGCTCAAGGAGATACCAGAGAAAGGTGAAAGGCAATTTAAAGAAATTTAAAAAAAAATTACAGGATATGGAGGAACAATGTTCCAGAGAAATAGATATTAGAAAGAGAAAACAATCATGACTTCTGGAAATGAATGACACAGAGAAATACAAAATGCAATGGAAAGTTTCAACAACAGAATTGAACAAGTAGAAAAAATAAGTTCAGAGCTCAAAGACAAGGCTTTCAATTTAACCCAATTGGACAAAGACAAATAAGAAATAATTTAAAAAAATAAAGCCTCCAAAAAATTTGAGTTTATATTAAATGATCAAACCTAAGAATAATTGGTGTTCCTGAGGAAGAAGAGAAATCTAAAAGTTTAAAAAACATATTTGAGGGAATAATTGAGAAAAATTTTCTGGACTTGCCTGAGAACTAGATATTCAAGTACAAGAAGCTCAAATAACACTATGAAGGAAAACCTATCATATTAACAGCAGATTTCTCAGCAGAAATCCTACAAGCCTGGAGGGATTGCAGTCCTATCTTTACCTCCTAAAACAAAATAATTGCCAGCCAAGAATTTTGTATCTGGCAAAACTAAGCTTTATAAATGAAGGAGAGATTAAGTCTTTTTCAGACAAACAAATGGTGAGAGAATTTGCCACTACCAAGCCAGCACACAAGAACTGCTAAAGGAGCTCTAAATCTTGAAAAAAACCTCAAAATATACACCAAAATAGAACCTCCTTAAAGCATAAATCTCACAGAGCCTATGACACAATAACACAAAGGAAAAAAAAACCCAAGTTATTCAGGCAACAGCTAGCACAATTAATAAAACAGTACCTCACACCTCAATACAAATGTTGAATGTAAGTGGCCTATATGCTCCAATTAAAAGATACAGAATGGCAGAATGGATAAATTCACCAACCAAGTATCTGCTGTCTTCAAGAGACTCACCTAACTCATAAGGACTCATATAAACTTAAGGTAAAGAGGTGAAAAAAAATTCCATGCAAATGGAAACCAAAAGGAAGCAGAAGTAGCTATTCTTGTATCAGACCAAAGAGAATTTAAAGCAGCAACAGTTAAAATAGACAAGGAAGGACATTATATAATGATAAAAGGATCAGTCCACAGGAAAATATCATATTCCTAAATATATGTTCACCTAATATAGAAGGTCTCAAATTTATAAAACAATTACCACTTGACCTAAGAAATGAGATAGATGGAAAAACAATAATCATTAACAGCATTAGGTCCTCAAGACAGAAAGTCAACAAAGTAACAATGGGCTTAAACTCTACCCTAGGACATATGGACTTCACAGATATTTACAGAACATTCTACCCCAAAACTGCAGAATATAAATTCTTTTTATCAGCACATGGAACATTCTCTGAGATAGACCATATGATAGGACAGAACACAAGTCTTAACAAATTTAAGAAAATCAAAATTATGTCAAGTACCCTCTCAGACCACAGCAGAATAAAATTGGAAATTAACTCCAATAGGAACTTTCAAAACTATAAAAATACGTAGAAATTTAAAAATCCACCCCTGAATGATCTTTGGGTCAACAGTGAAATCAAGATGGAAATTAAACATTCTTTGAAGTGAATGATAATAGTGATACAACTTATCAAAACCTCTGGAATACAGAGAAAGCAGTGGTAACAGAAAAGTTTATAGCAGTAAATGCCTACATCAAAAACTCTGAAAGAGAACAAGTAGGCAATCTAATCTCACACTTCAAGGAACTAGAGAAACAAGAACAAACCAAACCCAAACTTTGCAGAAGGAAAGAAATAATAAAGATCAAAGCAAAACTAAATGGAATTCAAACAAAAAAAAAAGATAAATGAAACAAAAAGCTGAGTCTTTGAAATGATAAAATGGATAGACTATTAGTGAAAACCAAGAAGAGAGAAGATCCAAATAAGCCAAATTAGAAATGAAATGGGAGATATATAGAAATACAAATGGCCTTTCAAGGCTACCATGAACATCTTTATGTGCACAAACTAGAAAATCTAGAGAAGATGGATAAATTCCTTGAAATATATAACCTTCCTATATTAAATCAGGAAAAAATAAAAACTCTAGACAGATCAATAACAAGCAGCGAGATTGAAACAGTAATTAAAAAATTGCCAAAAATAAAATGTCCAGGACCAGATGGCTTCACAGCTGTATTCTATCACGTATTCAGAGAATTGGTGCCAATCCTACTGAAACTATTCCAAAAGACAGAGAAAAAGGGAAATCCTCTCTAAATTATTAGATGAAGCAAGTATCACCGTAATACCCAAACCAGAAAAGGACATAACAACAACAAAAGAAGAAAACTGCAGAACAACATCCCTGATGAACCTAGATGCAAAAATCCTCAAGAAAATATTAGTTAACCTAATTCAATAGTGTATAAAAAAGATAATACATCATGATCAGTGGGTTTCATAACATGGATGCAGGGGTGGCTTAACATACACAAGTGAATAAATATGGCACGTCACATAAACAGAATTAAAAACAAAAAATTACATGATTATCTCAACAGAGAAAAATTATTTGACAAAATACAGCATATCTTTATGATGAAAACCCTCACCAAAATCAGCATAGAAGTTGCATACCTACAGGCAATAAAAGCCATCTATGACAAACCCACAGTCAATGTTATACTGAATGGGGAAAAGTTGCATTTCATCTGAAAACTGGAACAAGACAAGGATGCCCACTTTCACCACTTTTATTCAACATACTGCTGGAAAGCCCAGCCAGAGCAATCAGACAAAAGAAAAAAATAAAGGGCATCCAAATCGGTAGAGGAAGTCAAACTGTCACTGTTCACCAATGATATGATTATATACCTAGAAAACTCAAAAGACTCACCCAGAAAGCTCCTAGAACTGATAAAAGTCAGCAAAGTTTCAGGACACAAAATTAATGTACACAAATTTATAGCACTGATATATACCAACAATGACCAAGCTGAGAAATACATCAAGAACTCAGTCCCTTTTATAACAGCTACAAAAAAAAAAAAAAAAAAAAAGCCTTAGGATACTGCATAACCAAGGAGATAGAAGATATATTCAAGGAAAACTACAAAACACTGCTGAAGGAAATCATAGATGACACAAACAAATGGAAACACATCCCATGCTCATGGTTGGGTAGAATCAATATTGTGAAAGTGACCATACTGCCAAAAGCAATGCAATTCTCATCAAGATACTATCATCATACTTCACAAAACTAGTAAAAATCCTAAAATTCACAAGGAGCCAAAAAGAGCCTGCATCACCAAAGCAAGACTAAGCAAAAAGAGCAAATTTAGTGGCATCACATTATCTGACTTCAAACTATACTTCAAGGCTATAGTTACCAAAACAGCATGGTACTGGTATGAAAAATAGGCACATAGATCAATGGAACAGAATAAATAACCCAGAAACAAAGCCAAATACTTACAGCCAACTGATATTTGACAAAGCAAAGAAAAACATAAATTGCAGAAAGGACACCCTATTCAACAAATGGTGCTGAGATAATTGGCCAGCCACATGTACACAAATGAAGCTGGATTCTCATTTCTCACCTTATACAAAAATCAACTGAAGATCAAAAGCTTAAATCTAAGACCCAAAACCATAAAAATTACAGAAGATAACACTGGAAAAACTCTTCTAGACATGGGCTTAGTCTAAGAGTTCCTAACTAAGAATCCAAAAGCAAATGCAACAAAACAAACATAATTAGTTGGAACCTAATTAAACTAAAAAGTTTCTGCACAGCAACAAAAATAATGAGCAGAATAAGCACACAATTCAGAGTGGGAGAAAATATTCGTGAAGCATGCATCTAAGGACTAATACCCAGAATCCACAAGGAACTCAAATCATCCAAAAAAAAAAAAAAGAAAAAAGAAAAGAAAATAATCTCATCAAAAAGTGGACAAAGGACATGAATAGACAATTCTCAAAAGATATACACATGACCAACAAAATAACATAATAGCATAAGTAATACAATATCTATATGTATATATATGCGCACACATAAGACACATCGTATGTAAAAGTATATATATTAAACATTTACAGTGTTGAGTGGAATTATGGGGAATTAAAAAATTTACATTTAAAAGTTAAATGAAAATATTATTTAAGCAATTGTAGAAGTTATTTCTAGAAAATGTAAGTAGCAAAAAGAGAATACCAAGGACAATTGTATCAGAAAAGGTAAGCAATTTTTTTAAAGGCCCAGTTCCAAGTTTTCCCAAGTGACTCATCACCAAGAATAAGCATGACCCATCCCAGCACTCCTGCTCCTCAGGGCAGATGAAATAGCAAGGACCTTCAGAATCCCCTATGTATGGGAGAAAATCACAAATAGTGCCAAAGTCTTAGAAACACTTGTCACTAATAATTCAGTTATTTTACTTATAGAGATTATTGTAAGCCAGTGACTTTAAAATTCACAGAATGATTTACATGCAGGAAAGTATATCACTTAATTTATGGTGAAAACTGGGACGTTTCTTGAAAGTATAACAAGAAATCTTTGCCTAAGTCAGTGTCTAGAAGGACTTTTCTGATGTTATCTCCCAGAATTTTTATGGTTTCAGGTCTTAGACTTAAATTCTTGATCCGTCTGGAGTTGACTTTTGCATAAGGTGAGAGTTGAAGATCCAATTTCATTCTTCATGTGGCTTACCTATTATCCCAGCACCATTTGTTGAATAGGGTGTTTTTTCTGCAATTTATGTTTTTGTTTGCTTTGCCAAAGATCAGTTGGCTGTAAATATTTGGCTTTATTTCCTGGTTATCTATTCTGTTCCATTTGTCTATGTGCTGATTTTTATACCAGTACCATGCTGTTTTGGTGACTATAGCCTTACAGTATAGTTTGGAGTCAGGTAATGTGATGCCTTCAGATTTGTTCTTTTTGCTGAGTCTTGCTTTGCCTATGTGGGTTCTTTCTTGATTCCGTATGAATTTTAGGATTGTCTTTTCCAGTTCTGTGAAGAATGATGGTGGTATTTCGATAGGAATTGCCTTGAATTTGTAGAGTGCTTTTGGCAGTATGGTCATTTTTATTATATTGATTCTACCCAACCATGAGCATGGGATGTGTTTCCATTTGTTTCTGTTATCTATGATTTCTATCAGCAGTGTTTTGTAGTTTTCCTTGCAGAGTTCCTTCACCTCTTTGGTTAGGTAAGTTTTTTTTTTGTTTGTTTGTTGTTGTTTTTTTTTTTTTTTTTTTTTTTTGCAGCTATTGTAAAAGGGGTTGAGTTCTTGATTTGTTTCTCAGCTTGGTCACTATTGATGTATAGCAGAACTATTGATTTGTGTACATTAATTTTGTTTCCTGAAACTTTGCTGAATTCATTTATCAGTTCTAGGAATATTTTGGATGAGTCTTTAGGGTCTTTAGGTATATTATCCTAACAAAACAATGATAAATAGATGGGATCTAATTAAACTAAAAAGTTTCTGCACAGCAAAAGAAACAATCAGCAGAGTAAACAGACAACCCATAGAGTGGGAGAAAATCTTCCCAATCTATACATCTGACAAAGGACTGATATCCAAAATCTACAAGGAACTCAAACAAATTGGCAAGAAGAAAAACAATCCCATCAAAAAATGGGCTAAGGACATGAATATGCAATTCTCAAAACAAAATATACAAATGACCAACAAACATATGAAAAAATGTTGAACTTCACTAATGATCAGGGAAATACAAATAAAAATGACAATGTGATACCACCTTACTCCCACGAGAATGGCCATAATAATTAAAAAAAAAAAAAAAAAGACGTCGATGGGGATGTTGTGAAAAGGGAACACTTTTACACTGCTGGTGGGAATATAAACTAGTATATTCACTATGGAAAGCTGTGGAGATTCCTTAAAGGACTAAAAGTAGAACTACCATTTGATCCAGCAGTCCCACTGCTGGGTGTCTACCCAATAGGAAAAGAAGGAAAATAAGTCATTATGTGAAAAAATACTTGCACACCCATGTTTATAACAGCACAATTTGCAATTTCAAAAATATGGAACCAGTCCAAATGCCCATCAATGAGTGATAAAGAAAATGTGGTATATATAAACCATGGAATACTATTCAAGTATAAAAAGGAATGAAATAATGGCATTCACAGCAACTTGATTGGAATTGGAGACCATTGTTTTTTGTTTTTTTTTTTAATTGATAAACTTCTTTTTTTTTTATTATTATACTTTAAGTTCTAGGGTACATGTGGATAACGTGCAGGTTTGTTACATATGTATACCTGTGCCATGTTGGCGTGCTGCACCCATCAACTTGTCAGCACCCATCAACTCGTCATTTACATCAGGTATAACTGATGTAATTTACATCAGGTATAACAATGTTTTAAGTGAAGTAACTCAGGAATGGAAAACCGAACATGCTGTGTTCTCACTTATAGTGGGAATTAAGCTATGAGGATGCAAAGGCATAAGAATGATACAATAGACTTTTGGGACTTGGGGAAAAGGATGGAAGTGGGGTGAAAGGTAAAAAACTACAAATTGGGTACAATGTATACTGCTTGGGTGATGGGTACACCAAAATCTCACAAATCACCACTAAAGAACTTACTCATGTAACCAAACACCATCTGCTCCACAAAAACCTATGAAAATAAAAAAAATTAAAGTATAACAAGAGTGTATTACTAAATAAATTACAGTACATTCACACAGATATTTGAAATGCCATGTTCAAAGATTATATTTTCAAATATAGGAATGCTGTTAGCCTTTCTGAAATTTGCTTTATAAAAATGTAAGCCCATTAAGGATATCCTACTAATTTCCTTTGGTAGGTAGAATAGTGCTTCTGCAAAAATGTGCATATCCTAATCCATGTTACTTGACGTGGCAGGAGACTTGTGATATGATTCAGGTTAAAGACCTTGAGATGAGATAATCCTGGATTATCTGGGTGGGCCTAATGTAATCACAAGGGCCCTTGACAATGAAGAAACTTTCCTACTATGTTTAGAGAGAGAGATTTCTGCTTTTGAATGTGAAAGAAGAGGCCAAAAAACCAAAGAACATGAATGGCCTTTAGGATCTTGACAAAAACCCAATAAAAACGATTAGATTCTCCCTTGCAGTCTCCACAAGAGGCTCCCCAGCAACTTGATTTTGTCCTGTTTAAAATTTCTTACCTGCAGAACTATAAGATAATAAATTTGGGTTGTTCATCAATGATAGACTGGATAAAGAAAATGTGGCACATATCCACCACGGAATACTATGCAGCCATAAAAAAGGATGAGTTCCTGTCCTTTGCAGGGACATGGATGAAGCTAAAAACCATCATCCTCAGCAAACTAACACAAGAACAGAACACCAAACACTGCATGTTCTCACTCATAAGTGGGAGGTGAACAATGAGAACACATGGATACAGGCAGGGGAACATCACACTCTAGGGCCTGTTGGGGGGTGGGGGACTCGAGGAGGGATAGCATTAGGAGAAATACCTAATGTAGATGATGGGTTGATGGGTGCAGCAAACCACCATGGCACGTGTATAACTATGTAACAAACCTGCACGTTCTGCATGTGTATCCCAGAACTTAAAGTATAATAAAATAAATAAATAAATAAAATTTGGGTTGTTTTAAGCCACTATCTTTGTGACAATTTGTTGTAACAACTATAAAAAACTAATTCTGTTCCTCTTTATGAAGTGATAGAGAGGGATACAGTGAAAGAGAGAGATTACCCTGAGCCTGGAAAAATAGTCCTAGAGTTTGAGAAGACATGGAGACTATGAGTACAAAGATGGCATGACTCTGAGAGAAGAAGATAGTGAGATTATGAGGGGGAAATGGCTGCATAATAAGTCTAGATATGTGGGATCAGGAATGGAACTGAAGAATGCCTTGGAAGCTGCAAAAAGCTTCAGGCTTTAAGGGACCATGCAGAGAAGACCAGGGAATGTCACAAGGTGATGCTAATTTCTTGTCCTTTACGTCTTTCCTCCAGCACCTTAATATTTTTAGAACATCTCAGAAACTTATCTAATCCTTAAAAATAAATGAAGAGAGGAGATCTGAAATGACTGAGATGATTTTTTTTTTTTTTTTTTTTGCCAAACCAATGAGATGGGAGTAAAATAAATGAAGGAAGTTAATTCTTGCAGAGCTGAGTTTACAGCCTGATGAGGGAACACACAAAATTAGATCATCAGATGGTACTCACATGAACCAGAGATCCGTCCCTGTGTCAAACTTTGCTAATAGCCTCAAGTATATAGATATCAAGAGGCAAAGAGAAGTCTAAGCCATCAAGGGTGATTTCTCAAGTCCTTTCTCACATTCAAACACTCTCTTTGACCAGAATAATAGATGAGGTCTCAAGTAACATCTTGTGGAGGTTTTACACAATAGAGACTGTTTAAATTATGAAACATTACAAATTTAAATCCCAGCTATGGTAGAGCAAGTATGACATTCTTTAGGGAGCCATGACTCATTTGCTTATAGTTAGCAAATGGGTTTATTTATTTTAAATAATACTTTAGCCATGGATATCCTGCCAAAGGCATTCTGTAAGTTTCTTTTCCTTAGAAAATATTGGTAGTCTTATGACCCACAAGTTCAGTTGACATGGAAACTACGTAGGTTAGTCTATCCTTCTTTACCTTGAAGCTGCCCCTGCAGTAAAGTCAGTGAATAGATCATTGGCTAGTGGCTTAAATTCCTTTCTCTCACCTGATACTTAGTAACAACTATGGTTACTATTATTACTGACATTGTCCAAAGAGGAAAAGGGCTTTAGAAGCTAGTAAAGGACAAGTTGGAAGGAAAAAGATAATGTAGAAGATATGTTTAAGTATGGTCTTCAATTTTTAAGGCATCTTTAATTTCTATGAAGTTATGCTAAAGTTATGATATGGTATAAAGCTTTAATATCTGTGACATTTAAAATCAGGGACAAATCTGGGATTACTTTTATTATAAAACTGATTTGTAGGCTTGAATATGGATTCTTTTATAGAATAGATTTGAAATGTCAGGTGGAGTAGAAATCTTGCTTGTGGTCCACTCTCCTTCCAGAGGTATATGGGAGGGTGAAATGGAGAAATAGCTAATCACAAATTCTACTGTGTCTTACAATATTACTGTCGGGCCTTGGAGAGGAAAAATGATGGGACAGGAATGAGTAGGGACAGTAAATATCTTGACGTGGGCTTAGTCTTTTTTTTTTTTTTTTTTAAATATTAGTAGATATGAACTCCTTTAGAGTGCAACTGGTATCTCGTAAATGATTTTCTTGACTTCCAAATAAAGAGACCACAGTAACAGATTATCCCCCCCCCACACACACACACTGAATTCCTTCTTCTTTCTAGATTTTTGTAGAAGAAGGGTTTGGTTGGACCTCGTGCCAGAGATTCTCCCATGGTTCGGTGGGAGAGGAGTAGAGCTCTAACAGGGTCCTAGATAGAGAAATTGTTGGAGGCCATCACTTCAGGACTTCTTCAATAGCATCAGTTGCTGCTATGTGGCAGGCCTATCTCTGAACACCATCTTTGATCTCTCTTGCTGCAGAGTATCAGAGTAGTTTATGTCCAAATTGATAGCGCCTACAAACAACAAAAAGTGATTTTCCATTCTGGAATTTTATATACACACACACACATACATATATACAGACACACAAACACACATATATATGCATATATATATACACACACACAGAAACACATGTATATGCATATATATACACACACACATATACACATATACATATATACCTACATGTATATGCACACAGTCACTATTCATTTGTATTCACTATTTTGCTTAATTTTGAAGATTGACACTACTTTTATATATATTTTAAATGCAAACCTATAGTCAAGTTACTATTGAAAGAAAAGGTTTTGTAGGCAAGTCCGACTTTAAGTTTCATTAAATTGTATCGTTTCTATGCAATTTGGGTTTTCAACAGGTAACTAAACTGCCTATGAACTTCTGGAATATAGCCCATTTATAGCCTGGAAATGTAAATAAGTCCCAATATAATTGTCAGACCCACTTATTCTTAACTGTCATTCCCTGAACTAATTTACATGTTCATTCTTGTCAGCAACATGCAACCTTTAATGACCTTGATGCTCCTGTTAGATTGACCTGCTTTGCCCCAGTAGGCCATGACACCCTGAAATATTCAGCTTCAAATTAATAATCTAGCATAGTAATTAGCAGCCCAGTAGAAATAAAACACAGCTAAAGTTATAGCTATTTATTTAAGAGCAAATTATTAAGTAGATGTTCAAGATTGTTTCTGTGCTCTCAACCTCAGAGAGTGTCCTTGTAAATTGCAAGTTCGCTCTCTCCAACATAAAAGAACTGACAGCAGCAATAAACATTCTTTTCAGAGAAAATATAGGCACTCAATTTAGATAGTTGGCTTCATCAAAAACTATTGTCCCAGATAGTTGTGAATAAACCACACACACATGCACACACTGACATAAACATGTATACACAAAATGGAAACAGGGGCTGGTGTTGTTTTTCAGTTGATCACAATTGTTTTACTAAAGATTCAGTAACAAAAATTTGCTCCAGGAAAATGCAAATTTACAGAAATAATATAGATGAGTGTAATCTTGATTTTTTTTGATTAATAGTGATATAGCTGTGAAAAATACGGTTAAGTATAAATAGGTCTATCATTACCATGGGTGATGGTCAAAGAATGATACTCCCTAGTACAGAGACAAGCAGTCTTTAATGCCCTGTTTAACTGGAACCAGTATATATGAGACTGTTTTGCTCACAATGAATATAATCTGTGTGTGTTCTTTTAAGAAGGGAATGTTCCCTGCAGTATAAAACAGTACTGCTAGAGCAGAGAATCATTAGATTAGGTCAGATTTATTAAATAAATCTTTAGTTCATTTTCTCAATGTACTAACATTTAAGAGAATCAGACATTTGGGAACTTGGCTAATCCAATTTTATCTGGTATTAACCCCAGATATTATTTCTACTCCCTTTGAAGAGCCTGTTTCAGAAATATATCATGTTCCTTAGATTTCCTATGTCTCATCTGCCTTGTAGTCCTGGCCACAGCTGCCAGACCCTGAGCCAGCCCATGTCGTTCTACCACTTTTCAAGGTTGGAACAGCCAGCCTTATTAATCCAAGTTTGAAAGTTTTTAATATTTTCAATTTTAACAGTACAATAAGAAGAGGAAAGGAGAGAAAAGAAAATAAAAACCCTAAATCTAAAAGTCATATCATATCTACTTTTAACCAAAAGAGAATCTCTCTCCAAGATTTAGCCTGGGCTATGTTCTATACTATAGCATAGGATAAAAATAATATTTTGTATTTTTCTAAATTATTTCCCTCAAAACCAGATTTCTTTTATCATTATTCTAAAGTTTTGGATACTACTCATTCTTTTTTCTCATTCTTTCTTTTAATTACTTCTTAAAGAAAAGATTCCCAGGATTGATAGAATACTTGATAATTGCTGTTTGTCAGAAATAACTTACTCTTCTAAGAGTGAATGGAGAACCAAATAATTAGAAACACATACATGATGAGTCTTTAAAAACTTTTTTTCTGAAAAGAATGTATCTCCCAACAGGATATTATTACCCAACACAATGACCGTCTTTTCTGATGCAATTGAACAGAATTATTTCCTTCTGCTCTATTCAAAACTGTCTATTGGCCAAAAAACTTATCTTTTGACAAATTAAGCTCTAGAGAAAGTACAGTTGATAAAAGAAATTCTGTCAAATGGCTAAAGCTGGGAATTAAGTTAGAATTTCCTGGTGTAAGTTGGTCATACGGAGATTTTATATATCTCTTGCTCTTTTTGGTTTACTTATCACATCTGAAAAGTATTGCCAAACCATGAAATAGGATTACTGATCTTATTATTAGTAAATTCTTTTTAATACTCAGAGGAGTGTTTTTGTATGGGGATAATAATTTGTCTTTACCTTTGGTAATGTTTTACAATTTGTTACCTATTTAATTCTGTTTCTTATACTGTTGCTGTATTTGTGTCAGTATCTCTTAGGTTTTCAACATAAACATTAAAAGAAGTTACTTTTGGGAAGCTATCATATTTACTACATACCTCAATTATATTTCCTTAAGTGTCTGAGGTAAATACTGTAAACATTGAGTTAATAAATACTTACTGAATTGGCAGGGCAATTAAGAATATGTTGTATCACTGGATAAATCTGTCATTCTCCAAACTTCTGCATGTTGGAAGTGAACCATCCTACCATTTTTTTTCTTTTTCATGAATTTACCACAATTTATTTCCATCCATCTCCTTTGTCCAAATGTCCTCAGTAGTCATGCAAAACTGCCTTGATTTAGATCTGGTACTTTTGGCAATCTGACATTAGGAAAACTTTTCATTTTCTTCAAATGAAACTTCAGATTAAAGGAAGCTATTGGTCAAGCTGTTCCTCTAAAGCAACGGTACCTCTGTGCCTCAAATGAACCCCGTTTCTGCAGCGATTTACTGGAAGGGGGATAGTAATGTATACTACTGAAAGGGACTCCATAACTGAATTTTAAATGAAAACTAAAACAGAGGTAACACACACTTTCTTTGCTTATTTGTTGATATTTTAAGAACAGAGCTGAATTAGCCCCATCTCATATGTGATAGTACACTATTACAATTTGTCTTTTCAGTGTATCTTATTTTATTTATTCACATTCTTGTTCCTGTGTGCAGGCACATAGTCTAATGTGTTTGATGCATGTACTAGGACATATATACATTCTTGAGAAATATGTTGTATTATTTAGCATATATTTTTATTTTCCCTAAGTAGTAGTATAATTTTGTGCTAGTGCTATTTTTTTTACTATTTTCATCAACATTGTTTATTTTAATTTTAATTTAATTTTATTTTTGAGACAGAGTCTCGTTGTGTCACCAGGTTGGAGTGCAGTGGCGTGATCTCAGCTCACGGCAACCTCTGCCTCCTGAGTTCAAATGATTCTCCTGCCTTAGCCTCCTAAGTAGCTGGGACTACAAGTGCGCACCACCACACCCAGCTAATTTTTGTATTAGTAGAGATGGGGTTTCACCATTTTGGCCAGGATGGTCTTGATGTCTTGACCTCGTGATCTGCCTGCCTTGGCCTCCCAAGGTGCTGCAATTACAGGCGTGAGCCACCACACCTGGCCAATATTCTGTTTTAAAGATATATGTACCTTGTACCTTGCTGGATTATTGCTTAGAACCACTACAGAGTGCCACATAGTACTACATAGTATGCATCCATCACATTTTACTTACCTGTTTCCTGAGTGATGCTCTTCTAGACTGCTCCCAACATCTTGTTACCACAATCTGCATGCTGTAACATTTTTACATATAGCCTTTTTGGATGTCTATGACAGTTTCTCAGGGCATATACCCAGGAGTGGAATTGCTGGATCATATCATGTAGGTATTCATACATTTATTAAGTATTGCTTCATTATCCTCCAGAATGACTGTACAAATTATATTTCCAAGGACTGTGTAAAAAGATTTTCATTTTTTAATGTTTCTATAATATTTGGTATATTAGTTATTAATTTGTATGTAACAACCACAAAACCTTACGATTTAAGACAATATTTATTATTTCACAGTTTCTGTGGATCAGGAGTCTGAGTGTGGCTTAGGTCAAAAGGTTATAGTGAAGCTGTGAGCCAGAGCTGTAGTCTCATCTGAATGCTCAACAAGGGGAGAATTCCCTTCCAAATTTATTTATATGGTTGTTAGGATTTAGTTCTTTATGTGCTATTGAACTGAGGGTTTTAATTTCTTACTAGCTGTTGGCTGGAGTCACCCTTAGTTCCTTGATGCATGGGGCACTGTGGTATAGCAGCTCACAGCATGGTAGCTGGTGTCCATCAGCACAAGCAATTGAGAGAGTGAAAGAGAAAAAGAGAAAATGACACAGGCTAAAAACTCAGTTTTCTTATTAGGACAATGTGGATAATACTAGAGTCTATCATGTGAAATTTTTTGAAAATTTAACAATGTGTGTAATACATGGAAATTATTCAATATTTTCTAGTATTATTTTCATTAAACTATGTCTTTTATACTGAGGTTTATGTTGAGAGTGTGTTGGCAAAATATATGCTATCTTAGAGTGCATATCCTGCAAAAATGGAAAGGAATAAAAATAAGACAATTGAAGAGACTATCTGAGTATGGTTAGAATAAAGGTTTTGCTGTAAGATCTGCATATTTTTGAATGTGTCCTTTGGAGAAGACTACTAGGTGGATGTGTATTGTTTTATAAGATGAAAATAGAATGTGACTGTCAGTTAGAGAAAATGGTAAGTAGGAAGTATAAAATCAGCGGGATATTAAGAAGTTAAACAACTACCAGAAATTATCTATTATTATGGGCAGGGTGATGCTAGCTCTTAGTTACTTGGGATTATCCAACTTATTCAAACATCTCTAATACTCGGGAAAAAAAAGGTGAGAGTGAGTAAATCAACTTTTGTGCTCTCCACAGTAAAGGAGTCATGTAGGCTGCATTTCAGCATGAGGACATGGTGAAATAACATAACAGCAAAAATACTTCAGACCTGCGTTTTAGAATAAGTGAGAACCTGGTGTTAGGAGCCCTGACAAGGGATCTCTTCACATGTCCTGGGTTCACAGGGCTCCCACCAGTCAAACCTTGTCAGTCGTCTGCCTTCAACGGTAGTGTGGGGAGACTGGTGTTTTACTGCCATGCATTATTCATCTCAACATAAAAGATAAACTCAGCTTTGTTAACCACTGCCTGAGGGCCCTCAGATGGGAGAATATGTGGTTTTGGAATTGTGTTTTGTTATGGGAATGGAAAAAGCAGACCAGCCATAAGAACTTGCCACTATAATCCAGTTAGTAAAATATGTGTAATCAAAAGTTACTTCTTATAATCTAGAGAAGACCAGAGCAGACACAATTAGTTTTTACTTTATTCTATGCAAGCTTTACTTAAATGAATTCTATTTCTGGACAAAGAATATTCAGTTGAGCGGTCTAGAAAGTAGATAAAGAAAACATATAAAAAATGCTGAACTATGTTTAAAAATCCAAAAGCATCCTGTTTGAAATTTCAGCCTTTGACAGGCAGTGAATTAAACAGTAAGATAGTTAACACATCCAGAACTTACGAAATAAGTTAATGTAGTGAAAATGACTAAGATTATCAGCAACCACTTCTATCTTGCTCCTTTTGGACTGCTATAACAAAATACCGTAGACTGGGTGGCTTATAAACAGAAATTTCATAGACAACGCCTTTTTCTCTGTAATATCACAAGGTGGAAGGGGCAAGGGGTGTCTCCAAAGTCTCTTTTATAAAGGCACTAATCACATTCATAAGAGTCCTACCTTCATGATATAATCACTTCCCAGTACCCAATCACATTTCAATGCCATGCCCTCAGCGTTTAGGATTTCAACATATAAATTCTGGGGGAACAAAGTATTCAGACCATAGCAGCCTGTAAGCATACATGATGGGGAGGTGGGGTGAAAGAGAGAGGAAATAAAAAGGGATGTTAATTATTTTTTAACAATAATAATTTAACTTTCAGTGAAAGCTGTAATATAAACCAACATTTACCAAAATGTTTAAAGTGTTAATTCAATAACTAACCTTTGGTTGTAAGTTAAATATATTTGAATGTACTATGTATTTTTAAAGTTTATACATTTTTATTATAAAAGTAATATATGCTCATTGAAAGAAACTTAGAAATTAAATGAGCAACAGGGAGCGAAGACATCATCCAAACATAACTACTACTAGTATTATTTTTATGTATACTCTTAGCTTTTCCTCTATATTAATGTATAACTTTATGTTGTTTTGAGCATAAACTTTTATAATGTTATAAAAACAATAAAAACCAAACAAAATAAAATCAGTTTTGTGTATGTTTTTGTGAGGTTTTAAAAACCATAATAAATGTCATTTCCCATGTTACTTTTCCCTTTTCTCTTTCTTAAATTAAACTGCTTTTATTTTACATTTTAAAATTTATATAAATTTTATGGGGGATGTGTGAAATTTCATTATGTGGATATACTTACTGCATAGTGATCAAGTCAGGTTATTTAGGGCATCCATCACCCAAGTACAATACATTTTTTTTTACTATAGTCACCCTACTCTGCAATCAAATATTGAATATATTTATTCTAACTGTATGTTTTTACCCTTTAACCTAATTCTTTTTATCCTTCTCCTACTCACCCTTTCCAGTATCTTATTTACTTTTCTACTTTCTGCATGTGATGAATTTTTTTCTCTCTCACATATGTGTCAGAACACGGAATATTTGTCTTTTTGTGCCTGGCTTGTTCGCTTAGGAGAGTGACTTCCAGTTCCATGCATTTTACTGAAGATGACATATTTTTTATGGGACAATAATATACCATTGTGTATATATACCACCTTTAAAAAAAACTGTTCATTTGTTTGTAGACACTTAGGTTGATGCCATATCTTTGCTATTGTGAATAGTGCTGTGATAAACATGTGAGTGCAGGTGTCCCTTTGATATATTGACTTTGCCAACAGTATTGTATTAGTCTGCTTTCATGCTGCTGATAAAGACATATCTGAGACTGGGAAATTTACAAAAGAAAGAGGTTTAATTGGACTTACAGTTCCAGGTGGCTGGGGAAGCCTCACAATCATGGTAGAAGGCAAGGAGGAGCAAGTCACATCTTACATGGATGGCAGCAGGCAACCAGAGAGAGCTTGTGCAGGAGAACTTTCATTTTTAAAGTCACCAGATATTGTGAGACTTATTTAATATCATGAGAACAGCACAAGACTTGCCTGCACGATTCAGTTACCTCCCACTGGGTCCCTCCCAAAACGCATGGTAATTTAAGATGAGATTTGGTTGGGGGCATAGCCAAACCATATCATTCCATCTCTGGCTTCTCCGAAATCTCACGTCCTCACATTTCAAAACCAATCATGCCTCCCCAACAATCCCCCAGGGTCTTAATTCATTTTGGCATTAACTCAAAAGTCCATAGTCCAAAGTCTCCTCTGAGACAAGGCAAATGTCTTCCAACTATGAGCTTGCAAAAAGAAAAAGCAGATTAGTTAGTTCCTAGATACAGTAGGGGTACAAACATAGGGTGAATACAGCCATTCCAAACAGGAGGAATTGGCCAAAACAAATGGGCTACAGGCCCCATGCAAGTCCAACATCTGGGGGCGGGGAGGCGGGCAGTGAAATCTTAAAGCTCCAAAATGATCTCCTTAGACTCCATGTCTCACATCCAGGTGATGCTGATGCAAGAGGTGGGTTCCCATGGTATTAGACAGCTCCACCCCTCTGGCTTTGCATGGTACAGCCTCCCTCTCAGTTGCCTTCATGGGGTGGCATTGAGTGTCTGTAGCTTCCCAGGTGCACAGTGCAAGCTGTCAGTGGATCTGTCATTCCGGAGTCTGGAGGATGGTGATCCTCTTCTCACAGCTCCACTAGGCATATTTTCATATAGTTATTGGTCATTTGTATATCTTCTTTTGAGAAATGTCTGTTATTTGCCTACATTTTTAATGACATTATTTTTCTGTTGAGTTGTTTGAGTTATTGTGTATTATGAATATTAGTCCCTTGTCAGATAAATAGTTTGCAAATATTTTTTGCCATTCGAGAGGCTTTGTCTTCACCCTGTTGATCATTTCTTTTGTTGTGCAGAGGCTTCTTTAAGTCTCATTTGTCTACTTTTGTTTCTCAATGCTTTTGCTTTAGAGGTCTTAGTTATAAGTTCTTTGCCTAGACCAATGTCTATGAGAGGTTTGCCTAGGTTTTACTGTAGTATCTTCATAGTGTCAGGCCTTATATTTAAGACTCTAATCCATCTTGTGTTAATTTTTGTACATTGTGAGAGATCGGGGTTCAGTTTGATTCTTCTGCATTAGGATCTCCAATTTTCCACCACAGTTTATTGAAGACAGCATCCTTTCCCCATTGTAAATTCTTGTTGGATTTGTTGAAGATCAGTTGGCTGTAAATATGGGCTTTATTTTTGGTTTCTCTATGCTGTTTCATTGGTCTATGTATCTATTTTTATGTCAATACCATGCTGTTTTGGTGGTTATAGCTTTGTAATATATTTTGAAGTCAAGTAATGTGATGCATCTTTATTTGTTCTTTTTACTCAGGACTGCTTTGGCTATTGAGGCTCTTTTTTGGTTCCATACAAATTTTAGAATTGCTTTTTCTAATTTTGTAAATAATGACTGGTATTTTAGAGACTCCATTGAATCTGCAGATTGCTTTGGGCAATATGATTATTTAATTATATCAATTCTTCTGATACATGAGCATTGGGTGTTTTTCCATTTCTTTTTTAAAATTTTTAATTTTTGTGGGTACAGAGTAGGTATATATATGGAGATCATGAGACATTTTGATACAGGAATGCAATGTGGAATAATCACATAATAGAAAATGGGGTATCCATCCCCTCGACAATTTATTATTTGTGTTACAAATAATCCAATTATACTCTTGTAGGTATTTTAAAATGCATGATTAAATAATTATGGACTATAGTCACCCTGTTGTGCTATCAGATAGGTCTTCATTCTCTCTAACTACTTTCTTTGTACTCATTAACCACCCTGATATGGTTTGGCTCTGTGTCCCCATCAAAATATCATCTTGTAGCTCGCATAATTCCCATCTGTTGTGGGAGGGACCGGTGAGTGAAAATTGAATCATGGGGGCAGGTCTTTCCTTTGCTGTTCTTGTGATAGTGAATAAGTCTCACAAGATCTGATGGTTTTAAAAACAGGAGTTTCCCTGCACAAGCCATCTATCTTTGCCTGCTGCCATCCATCTTTGCCTGTTGCCATCCATGTAAGACATGATTTGCTCCTCCTTGCCTTCTGCCATGATTGTGAGGCCTTCCCAGCCATGTGGAAATGTAAGTCCATTAAACTTTTTTTTTTTTTGGTAAATTTTCTAGTCTCAGGTATGTCTTTATCAGCTGCATGAAAATGAATTAATACAGTAAATTGGTACCAGCAGTGGGGTGCTGCTGAAAAGATACCCAAAAATGTGGAAGAGAGTTTGAAACAGGGTAAAAGGCATAAGTTGAAATAGTTTGCAGGGCTCAGAATAAGACAGAAAAATGTGGAAAAGTTTGGACTCCCTAGAGACTTGTTGAATGGCTTTGACCAAAATGCAGATAATGATATGGACAATGAAATGCAGGCTGAGGTGGTCTCAGATGGAGATAAGGACTTGTTGGGAACTGGAGCAAAGGTGACTCCTTTTATGTTTTAGCAAAGAGACTGGTGGCATTTTGCCCATGCCCAAGAGATATGTGGAACTTTAGACTTGAGAGAGATGATTTAGGTGGAAGAAATTTCCAAGCAGAAAAGCACTCAAGATGTGACTTGGATGCTGTGAAAAGCATTCAGTTTTATAAGGGAATAAGAGAATAAAAGTTCAGAAAATTTGCAGCCTGACAATGTGATAGAAAAGAAAATCTCATTTTCTGAGCAGAAATTTCAACTGGCTGCAGAAATTTGCATAAGTAATGAGGAGCCAAATGTTAATCCCCAAGACAATGAGGAAAATGTTTTCAGGGCATGTCAGAGGTCTTCACAACAGCCCCACCCATCACAGACCCAAGGACCTAGAATAAAAAAGTTTTTTCATTGGCCAAACCCAGGGTCCATGTGCTGTGTGCAGCCTAGGGACTTGGTACCCTGCATCCTAGCCACTGTAGCAATGGCTAAAGGGGTCCAATATGAAGCTTGGGCTGTGGCTTCAGAGGGTGCAAAGCCCAGGCCTTGGTAATTCTCACATGGTGTTGAGCCTGCCAGTGCACAGAAATCAAGAATTGAGGTTTGGGAAACTCCACTTAGATTTCAGAAGATGTATGGAAACATCTGATGCCCAGGCAGAAGTTTGCTTCAGGGGCGGGACCCTCATGGAGAACCTCTGCTAGGGCAGTGATGGGAGGAAATATGGGGTCAGAGCCCTACACAGAGACCCTACTTACGTACCACCTAATGGAGCTGTGAGAAGAGGGCCACCATCCTCCAGATCCCAGAATGGTAGATCCACTGACAGCTTCTACCATGCACCAGGAAAATCTGCAGATACTCAATGCCAGCCCCTGAAGGCAACTGGGAAGAAGGTTGTACCCTGCAAATCCACAGAGGCAGAGCTGCCCAAGACCGTGGGAACCTACCTCTTGCATCAGTATGACCTAGATTTGAGATATGGAGTGAAAAGTGACCATTTTGGAGCTTTAAGATTTGACTGCCCCACTGAATTTCAGACTTGCATAGTGCCTGTAGCCCATTTGTTTTGGCCAATTTCTCCCATTTGGAATGGCTGTAATTACCAAATGCCTGTATCACCATTAAATATAGGAAGTAATTAACTTGCTTTTGATTTTACTGGCTCATAGGTGGAAGGGACTTGCCTTGCCTTGGAGGAGACTGGACTGTGGACTTCTGAGTTAATGCTGAAATAAGACTTTTGGGGACTGTTGGGAAGGTATGATTGGTTTTGGAATGTAAGCACATGAGACTTGGCAGGGGCCAGGAGTGGAATGATATGGTTCATCTCTGTGTCCTCACCCAAATCTCATCTTGTAGCTTCTATAATTCCCATGTGTTGTGGGAGGGACCCAGTGGTAGGTAATTGAATCATGCAGGCAAATCTTTCTCATGCTGTTCTCATGATATTGAGTAAGTCTCATGAAATCTGATGGTTTTAAAAATGGGAATTCCCCTGCATAAACTCTCTCTCTTTTTTTGCTGCCACCCATGTAAGATGTGACTTGCTTCTCCTTGCCTTCCATCATGATTGTGAGGCCAATTCAGCCACGTGGATCTGTAACTCCATTAATCCTTTTTGTTTGTAAATTTCCCAGTCTCAGGTATGTCTTTGTCAGCAGCATGAAAATGAACTAATATGCATCCCTGCCTTGCCTGCAGCCACCCATGGTCATTCCCAGCCTTTAGTAGCCATCCTCCTACTCTCTATGCTCATGAATTAAATTGTTTTGATTTGGAGATCCCACACAAAATAGTGACAACATGTGATGTTTATCTTTCTGTGTCTGGCTTATTTCACTTAAGATAATGATCTCCAGTTCTATCCATGTTGTTGCAAATGACAGACTCTTATTCTTTTTTATGGCTAATACTCCATTGTGTATAAGTACCACATTTTCTTTACCTATTTATCTGTTGATGGAAACTTAGGTTTCTTCCAAATCTTTGCTATTGTGAACAGTGCCGCAACAAACATAATAGCACAGGTAAGTCTTTGATATACTGATTTTCTACCTTTTGGGTATATAACCAGCAGTGGGATTGCTGGATTGTATGGTAGCTCTGTTTTCAGCTTTTTGGAGAACCTCCAAACTTTTCTCCATAGTGGTTGTACCAACTTGCTTTCCAGCCAGTGGTGTATAAGGGTCCTCTTTTTGCCACATTCCTGCCAGCATTTGTTATTGCCTGTCTTTCGGGTAAAAGCCATTTTAACTGAAGTGAGATGATACCTCATTATAGATTTGATTTGCACTTCTCTGATGATCAATGATGTTGACCACCTTTATATATGTCTATTTGCCATTTGTATTCCTCTCTTGAGAAATATCTATTTAAATCTTTTGCCCATTTTAAGATTAGATTATTAGTTTATTTCCTAGAGAGTTGTTTGAGCTTCTTGTATATTCTGGTTGTTAATCTATTGTCAGACTGGGAGTTTGCATGTATTTTCTCCTATTTTGTGGGTTGTCTCTTCATTTTGTTGATTTATTTCCTTTGTTGTGCAGAAGCTTTATAACTTGATGTAATCCCATTTGTCTACTTTTGTATTGATTGTCTGTGAGGCAATGTTAAAGAAATTTTTGCCTATACCAATGTCCTGGAGAGATTCCCTAATATTTTCTTGTAGTAGTTTTATATTTTGAGGTCTTAGATTTAAGTTGTTAATCAGTTTTGAGTTGATTTGCATATATGGCAAGAGATAGGGGTCTGGTTTTATTCTTTTGCATATAGATATCCAGTTTTCTGAACACCATTTATTAAAGAGACTCTTATCCACTGTATGTTCATGACATCTTTGTAAAAAATGAATTCACTGTAGGTATGTGGATTTGTTTCTGGGTTCTCTATTCTGTTTTCTTGGTCTATGTGTCTGTTTTTATGCCAGTACCATGTTGTTTGATTACTATAGTTTTGTACTGTAATTTGAAGCTAAGTAATGTTCTTTTTGCTCAGAATAGCTTTGGCTATTCTGGGTATTTTGTGATTTCATATAAATTTTAGGACAGTTTTTTTCTATTTCTGTGAACTACGCCATTGGTATTTTCATACGAATTGCATTGAATCTGTAGATTGCTTTGGGTAGCATGGACTACCATGGGTAGCATGGACGTTTTAACATTGATTCTTCCAGTCCATGAACATGTAAATATTTCCATGTTTTTGTGTCCTATTCAATTTCTTTCATCAGAGTTTTATAGTTTTCATTGTAAAAATTTATCACTTCCTTGGTTAATTCTTAGGTATTTAACTTTATGTGTAGCTATTGTAAATGAGATAACTTTTCAAATTTTTTCAGTTTGTTTACTTTTGGCATATAAAAATAATACTGAATTTTTCAGTTGATTTTGTATCCTACAAGTTTACTTAATTTGTTTAATAGTTCTAATCATGGTTTGGTGGAATGTCTGCATTTTTTCCAAATGTAAGATTATATCGTCTACAAGCAAGAATAATTTGACTTATTTTTTTTTTTTTCCTAAGAGAATGCCATTTATTTTTTTTTTCTGATTGCTCTAGTTTGGACTTTGAGTGCTATGTTGAATAACAGTGGTAAAAGCAGTCATCCTTCAGTTCCAGATCTAAAAAGAAAGGCTTTCAGTTTTTGCTCATTCAATATAATCTTAACTGTGGGTCTGTTATATATAGCTTTTCGTATGTTGAGGTATATTCCTTTTATCCTCAGTTTCTTTAGGGTTTTTTTTTGTTTTTTGTTTTCCCCCCCGAGGGTCGTTGGACTTTATCAAATGGTTTTTCAGCATCATTTGAAATGAAATGGTTTCCGTCCTTCATTCTGTTGATCTGATGTATCACACTGATTGATTTGCATATGTTAACCCATTCTTGCCTCCCTGGGGTAAATCATACTTGGTCATGGTGAATGATCTTTTTAATGTATTGTTGAATTCAGTTTGCTGGTATTTTGCTGAGAATTTTTGCATCAATGTTCATCAGATATATTGGGCTGTAGTTTTTATTTTATTTATTTATTTATTTTTTAATGTATCCTTCTCTGGTTTTGTTGTCAGGGTCTAATAATACTGGCCTTGTGTAATGAATTTAAAAGCACTTTTTCCATTTTTTTGAAACAGTTTGAGTAGGATTGGTATTAGTTTTTCTTTAAATGTTTGGTAGAATTTAGCAGTGAAGCCATTGGTTCCCAAGTTTTTCTTTACTGGGATCCTGTTAAATATGCTTTGATCTCGTTATGTGTTACTGGTCTATTCAGGTTATGGATTTCTTCATGAGTCAATCTAAGTAAGTTCTATGTGTCTAGGCATTTATCTCTTTCTTCAAGATTTTTCAATTTATTGGCATATAGTTGCTCATAGTAGCCATTAATGATTCTTAGAATTTTTGCAGTATCTTTTGTAGTGTCTCCTTTTTTATCTCTGATTTTATGTATTTGAGTCTTCTTTTTTTCTTAGTCTGGATAAACCTTCATCAGTTTCCTTTGTTTTCTTCATTTCAAATTTATTTATTTCTGCTGTGATATTTATTTCTTTTCTTGTACTAATTTTGGGTTTAGCTTGCTCTTCCTTTTCTAGTTCTTTAAAATGCATCGTTAGGTTATTTATTTGAAGTTTTTCTTCTTTTTTAATGTAGGCAGTGATAGCTATAAATTTTTCTCTTAGTGCTACTTTTGCTGTGTCCCATAGGCTTTGGTATGTTGTGTATCCATTATAATTTGTTTCAAGAAATTTTTCAATTTCCTACTTAATTTCTTCATTGACCCACAGGTCATTCAGGAGCAAATTGCTTGATTTTCATGTGCTTGTATAGTTTCCAAAATTCCTCTTGTTACTCATTTCTAGTTTTATTCCATTGTGGTCAGAGAAGATGCTGATATTATTTCAATTTTTTGAATGTATTAAGACTTGTTTTGTGGCTTAATATATGGTCTATCCTTGAGAATAATCCATTAGCTGAGGAGAAGAATGTTACTCTATAGCCTTTGTACAAAGTGCTCTATAAACATGCAGTAGGTTCACTAGTTCTATAGTGCAGATTACATTCAATGTTCCTTTCTTGATTTTCTGTCTGATTGATCTGTTCAGTGCTGAAAGTGAGGTGTTCATGTCTCCAACTACTATTGTGCTGGAGTCTCTTTTTAGCTCCAATATTTGCTTTATATATCTGTGTGCTCCATTGTTGGGTACATATATATTTACTATCATTATATCCTCTTGATGAATTGACCCCTTTATCATTATATAATGACCTTCTTTGCCTTTTTTTAAGCAGTATTTTCCTTGAAATCCATTTTGTTTGGTGTAAGTATAGATATTCCTGCTCTATTTTTGTTTCCCTTGGCAGGTAATATAATTTTTATCTATGTGTATCTTTATAGGTGCAGTGTGTTTCTTGTAGACAACAGATCAATGGGTCTTGTTTTTTACTCCATTTTGGTGGTCTATGTCTTTTGATTGGAGAGTTTAGTCCATTTACATTCCATGTTATTCAAGGTAAGTAGGGACTTCTGCCATTTTATTTGTTTTCTGATTGTTTTACAGTTTCATCCTTTTACCTTCCTGTCTTTTAATAAAGGTGACTTTCTCTAGTGGTATGCTTTAGTTTCTTGTTTTTTATTTTTTTGTATCCATTTTATATTTTTTGATTTGAGGTTACATGAAACTTGCAAATACTATTTTATAACCCATTATTTTAAACTGATGACAACATAACACTCACAAACATGCAGAAACAAAACTAAAATAATGTCTGTGTTTAGCTTCATTTCCCCACTTTTTGCTGTTTCTCTTAATGTCTTATTTTACTGTTTATGTTTTGAAAAGTTATAATTGATTAGTTCATCATTTAATCTTTCTAAATTGAAAACTAAATTGATTAGTTCATCATTTAATCTTTCTGCTTAAGACAAGAACAGTTTATATATCACAATTAAATTGTTATACTATTCTGTGTTTTTCTGTGTGCTTATTATTACCAGTGAGTTTTGTACCTTCAGATGATTTATTCTTGCTTATAAACATCCTTTTCTTTCAGATTGAAAAACTCTCTTTAGTATGTTTTGTAGGACAGGTCTAGTGTTGATAAAATCCCTTAGCTTTTGTTGCTTAGGAAGGTCTTTGTTTCTCCATGCTTAAAGGATATTTTCACCGATATACTATTCTAGGGTAAAGGTTTCTCTTTCAGCACTTTAAATATGTCATGCTAGTCCCTCCTGGCTTATTAGGTTTCCACTGAAAAGTCTTCTGCCAGAGATGGATTGGGATTTCAATGTATAATTGTTTCCTTTCTCTTGCTGCTTTTAGGATCCTTTCTTTATCCTTGACCATTGGAAGTTTGATTAAAAGATGCCTTGAAGTAGTCTTCTATGTGTTAAATCTGCTTGGTGTTCTATTGCCTTCTTGAATGTTGATTTCATTCTCTAAGTTAGGAAAGTTCTCTGATAATCTTTTGAATAAACTTTTTACTCCTATCTCTTTCTCTACCTCTGCTCTAATGCCAATACCTCTTAGATTTGCCCTTCTGAGGCTATTTTCTAGATCTTGTAGGTGTGCTTCATTTTTAATTTTTTATTATTTTGTCTCCTCTGCATATTTTCAAATAGCTAGTCTTCAAGTTCACTAATTCTGCTTGACCAGTTCTGTATTTAAGAGACTCTGATGAGTTCTTTATTATTTCAATTGCATTTTTTAACTCTAGATCTTTTGCTTATTTTTAATTATTTCAATCTCTTTGTTAAATTTAGCTGATAGAATTCTGAATTCTTTCTCAGTGTTATTTTGAATTACTTTGAGTTTCCTCAACACAGCTATTTTGGATTCTCTGTCTAAATGGTTACATATTTCTGTTTCTCCAGGATTGGTTCCTGGTGCCTTATTTATTTCATTTGGTGGTTCATGTTTTCCTCTATGGTGTTGGTCCTCAAGTCCAACAATGCTGTCATTTTTACAGACTCATAGAGGTACTACCTTGGTAGTCTTGGAAAAGATATGAAAGAATTCTCTGAATTACAAGGCAGAGATTCTTATTCTTTTCCTTTCTTTCTCCAAAACAAATGGAGACTCCTGAATGGAGACTTTCTGTTCTGAGCCACCAGGAACTGGGGCTGTGGTGATGCAAGCATTCCTGTTGCCATCAACACTGAGATTGGGCTAGGTCAGCTCCGAAGCCAGCACAGCACTGGGCCTTGCCCACTGTCTTTTTCTTGAAGGTGGTGAGTTCTCCCAGGGCCAGGTGTGTCTACAGATGCTGTCTGGAAGCCAGGTATGGAAATAAAATAACCTTTGCAATTTACCTGGTGTTCTATTCTACTGCAGCTAAGTTGGCACTCAAACCACAATAGTCTTTCCCACTCTTCCTTCTTCTTTCCTTCGGCAAAGGAGCCTCTTCCTGTGGCCACCACCACTGGTCCACGGGGTTTTCTGAAAGGCCACCGTCGGTGTTTGCTTAAAGCTCAAGGAGTCCTCTGTCAGCTTGTGGTGAATCCTGCCAGGCCTGGGATTAGCAGGGAAATAGGCTCCCTTCTGGCCAAGGGAAGGTCCAGAAATACTGTCTAAGAACCAGGCCTGGACTTAGGGACCCCAAGATCATGCTTGTTGCCCTACCCCACTTTGTCCAGGATGGTACCTAGGGTGGAAGACAATGTTCCCTTTACTTTTCCCTCTGCTTTTCTCTAATACAAGGAATCTTTCACCATAGTCACTACAGTGGGAATGGGCTGGGTCACCTGTAAAGCCAACATGTCTTAGAGTCCAAGGCCCATGGTGTATTTCCTGAGTTTTGCTATTGGTTATTCAGGGCCCAGGGCTCCTGAGTCAGCAGGTGATGAATCCTGCAAGGACTGGGTGCTTCCTCTGAAGGCAGGGAGTTCCCTTTAGGCTCAGGCTATGTCTAGAAATGTCCAGGAGCCAGGGACTGAAATGGGTGTGTCATGACTCTGCCTGGTGCCCTGTCCTACTATGGCTGAGCTGGTATTCAAGATGCAAGACAAAGTCCTCATTACTCTTTGCTCTCCTCTTTTTAACCAGAAGAAAGATGTAATTTTTTGTTACTGTAAGCTGTACTACTGGTGTTGGGGAAGGGATAGTGCAAGCACTCTTTTAGCCATGCCAGCTGGTGTCTCCCTATGTCATGTGATACCGTAGTCCACTGGTTCTAAGTCCAGCTTAGTACTGGCAGTTACCTAGGAATTGCAGCCTTTGTGTTATAGACTGCCTTTCAAGTTTACCTAGAGACCCAGAGTACTTCAGTCCATGGTAGCGAGGCTTGCTGTGAAAGTTAAGTTCCAGCTACTGGATTGGGTGATTCCCTTCTGTCTAGGGCCGATCTAAATGCTCACTCCATGTGTTGGCACTGGTTTTATTCTCCCCTGTGACTGAGAAGCACCGAGCTAACTGTAAAGTCTTCCAGTCGCTGCACTCTGTCTCCCAAAATGCACAGATTCTCTCTCTGTCACAGGCCACTGCTGGGGATGGGGGAGATGTGGCACTGTCAATTCAAGACTGTCTTTCCTGCCCTCCTCAATGCCTCCTTTTGCAATATGAAGTTAAAACCAGGTACTGTGATTGCTCACCTCTTTTTTGGTTCTTGCGACCATGTTTCTTCGTGTGCAGATAGTTGTTAAAATTTGGTGTTCTATTGGGGGGGAACAACGATGTAGGCTTTTAGTCCACCATCTTACTCTGGCCTTCTGTTTTTCCATTTCTTTGTGTCATTTTGAATTGCTTTCTTTAGTGTTTAAGCATTTTATTTGTAGAGATTTTTTACCTCCTTGGTTAAATTTATTCCTGGATATTTTATTTTACTTTTTGTAGCTATTGTAAATAGACTTGCCTTCTTGATTTTTTCTCGGCTAAATCATTATTGTTGTACTGATATTTATACATTGATTTTATATCTTGTAACTTTACTGGATTCATTTATCAAATCTAAAAGATTTTCAGTGGAGTCTGTTTTTGTAAGTATAAATCATATAATTAAGAGGGATAATTTGATTTCCTATTTTCCAATTTAGATGCCTTTTATTTTTTTCTCTTGCCTGATTGTTCTCACTAGGACTTCCAAGACTATGTTGAATAAGAGTTATAAAAGTGGACAACCTTGTCTTGAGACAAGAGATGCCTTCTAAGATAAAGAGCCTTCTAAGAGAAAAGACTTTCATGTTTGCTTCATTTAGTATGATGTTAGCTGTGTGTATGACCTTTATTATTTTGAAGCATGTTCCTTCTATGCCTAGTTGGTTGAGAGTTTTTATCAGGAAGAGATGTTTAATTTTATTTAATGCTTTTTCTCTGTCTATAGAGATGATAATAGGATTTTGGTCCTTCAGTCTGTTGATGTGATATATCATGTTTATTGATTTGCACATGTTGAACAATGCTTGCATTTCTGGTATGAATCTTACTTGTTCATAGTATATTATCTTTTTGATGTGTTGTTGGATTTGGCTTGTTAGTATTTTATTGTGAATATATGCATCTATGTTCATCAGAGATTTTGGCCTGTAGTTTTGTTGTTGTCATGTATTTTTCTGGTTTTGCCGTCAAGGGGATGCTGTCCTCATATGATGACTGAGGAAGAATTTCTTCCTCTTCGATTTTTGGAAAAAGTTTCAGGAAGATTGGTACTAGTTCTTTGTACATTTGGTTGAATTCGGCTATGAATCCATCCAGTCTTAGGCTCTTCTTTCTTGGCAGTTTTTTTTTCCCCCTGACACACTCAGTAGTTTCAGTTTTTCAGAAATTCATTCATTTCCTCTAGGTTTCCCAGTTGGTCACTGTAGAGTTGTTCAAAATAGCCTCAGATAATCTTTTTTATTTCTGTGGTGTCAGTTGTAATGTCTCTTTTTTCATTTCTGATTTTCTTTATTTGGATCTTCTCTCTTTCTTTGTTAGTCTATCTAGTGGTTGGTTAATTTTGTTTATCTTTTCAAAGGTCCACCTTTTCATTTCATTGATATTTTGTGTTTTTTAAATCTCTATTTAATTTTGTTCTGCTCTGCTCTTTATGTTTTTTCCTGCTAATTTTGGGCTTGGCTTGTTCCTGATTTTCTGTTTTCTTAAAGTACATTGTTAGAATGTTAATTTGTAATCTGTCTACTTTTTTTTTTTTTTTGAGACAATCTCACTGTGTCACCCAGGCTAGAGTGCAGTGGCGTGATCTCAGCCCACTGCAGCCTTCACCTTCCTGGTTCAAGTGAGTCTCATGCCTCAGCTACCTTAGTAGCTGGGATTACAGGCATGTGCCACCATGCCCAGCTAATTTTTGTATTTTTAGTAGAGATAGGGTTTCACCATGTTGACCAGGCTGGTCTCAAACTCTTGGCCTCAAGTGGTCCATCTGCCTCAGTCTCCCAAAATACTGGAATTTCAAGAGTGAGTCACTGTGCCCGGCCTCTCTCTACTTTTTTGATGAAGGCATTTATTGTTACAAACTTCCATCTTAACACTGCTTTTGCTATATCCCATAAGTTTTGGTATGTGGTATTTCCATTTTCACTTGTTTCAACGATTTTTTTTGATTTCCATCTTAATTCCTTTGTTGATCCACTTGTAATTCAGGAGCAGGTTGTTTAATTTCTATGTATTTATATAGTTTTTAAAGTCCTTCTTGGTATTGATTCTTAGTGTTGTTCCATTGTGGTTTGAGAAGACACTTGATATAATTTTAATGTTAAAATATTTGTTGAGACTAATTTTATGTACTAATATATGTTCTATCCTGGAGAATATTCCATGTGCTGATGAAAAGAATATATATTCTGCTATTGTTGAATAGGATGTTTTATAAATGACTGTTAGGTCTATTTGGTTTAATGTACTATTTAAATCCAGTGCTTCTTTGTTGACTTCCTGGCTAGATAATTTTGTCTAATGCTTAAAGTGGAATGTTCATGTCTATCTCTCTATATCTATTCATATTTACTTTATGAATATGGGTGCTACAGTGTTGGGTACATATATATTTAAAATTGTTATATTATCTTGTTGGATTGTTCCATTTATCATCATATAATAACCTTCTTAGTCTTTTTTTAAAAGTGTTTTTAACTTAGTCTGTTTTATTTGATACAACTATAGCTATACCTGCTTGATTTTGTTTTTGCTTGCATGTAATATCCATTTCCATCCCTTCACTTTCACTAGTAAGGTTAGTATCTTGTAAGCAGCAAACAGTTGCATTTTTTTTTTTAATCATCCATTTAGCTATTGTATATCTTTTAAGTGGAAAATGTAATCTATTTACGTTAAAGGTATTATTGATATATGAGGCTTTATCCCTGTCATATTATTAATTATTTAATGGTTGTTACATATATTTTTTTGTTCTTTCTCTTTCTTTTATTATCATTGTTTGGTTTGGTGGATTTCTTTAGTGGTACCATTTAAGTCCTTTCTCATCCTTATTTGTGTGATTGCCTTAGTAATAAGTTTTATTTATTTTTTAAACATTCCTTTTAATTTAATTGACTTTTTAAAAACTTTTAAGTCAGGATTATAATTACAGGTTTATTATGTAGGTAAATTGCATGTCATGCCAGCTGGAAGTTTTATACTTTTATGTTTTAATGATGGTAAGTTTTATTCTTTCACTTCTAGGCTTAGGACTCCTTTGAGCATTTCTTGTAAGGCCAGTCTAGTAGTAACTAATTTACTCAGCATTTTCTTGTCTGAGAAAGACTTTATTTATCTTTCATTTATGAAGGATAATTTTACTGGATATACTATTCTTACTGGGTAGTTTTTCTTTTCTTTCAACACTTTGACTCTATAATCTCACTTTGTTCTAGCCTGTAAGGTTTCTGCTGAGAAAACTCCTGTTTAGTTTCTAGCCTGCAAGGTTTCTGCTAAGAAAACTTCTGTCTCAGTCTGATGGGATTTTTCTTGTAGGTGACTAGACACTTTTGTCTTGTTATTTGTATGATTCACTCCTTGTCTTTGACTTTAGACAGTCTGACTATTATGTGCAGTGAGTAAGACCTTTCTGCATTGTATCTGCTTGGAGATCACTGACCTCCTGTATCTGGATGGTTAAATCTCTTGCTAGATTTGGGAAGCTTTCATCTATTATTTTGTTAAAGAGGTTTTCTAATTCTTTTGTTCACTCTTTACACTTGGGGATACCAATAACTCAAATATTCAGTCACTACACATTATCCCAAAGATCATGAAGGGTTTTCTAGTTCTCTTTTATTCTTTTTCTTTACTTTTACCTGATTGGATTATTTCAAAAGACACATCTTCAAGTTTTGAGATGTATTCTTCTGCTTGATCTAGCCTATTGTTGACAGTTTCAAATGTATTTTGTATTTATTTTAATGAATTCTTCATTTCCAGAATTTTTGTGGTATACAAAAATTGAATGAATCCAGAATTCATTCAAATCCTGAATGAAACATTCTTTGTATTGTTTTTCAGAATTCTCTTGTATTTCAATTAATTTCTTTAAAATCAATTTTTAGAGAGCATTAGGACAAATACCTAATGCATTTGGGACTTAAAACCCAGATGATGGGTTGATAGGTGCAGCAAACCACCATGGCATATGTATACCTATGTAGCAAACCTGCATGTTCAGCACACGGATCCCCGAAATTAAAGTAAAATAAAAACAATCAAGATTTTGAATTCTTTATCTGGTATTTCAAGAATTTGTTTTCAATTAAAATCTATTGCTAGTACTATTATGTTCCTTTGGAGGTGTCATATTTACTTGCTTTTTTGTTTCCTGTGTCTTTGAGTAGATGTTTGTACATCTGGTATAACAGTTAATTCTTCCTTTTTACTTCTTATTTTTAATTTACGTTCACAGGAAATGACTTTTTCCTGAAAATATATCTGTGCTGTTTGTTGGGTAGGGAACTTTGACTTTGACTTTGAGTGCACACAATAGTGTTGTCTCTATATGAATTCTTTGGCTGTTAATGACATTAGTGGTATTTGTGATTTCCTTAGTGGGTTAGCATGCAGATATTAGTGGTAGCTGTCTTGAAGTCGTGCTGTGCACTGGGATACCAGGTGGACCAGCCATCAGGTCTCTGTGGTGGTAGTGGTGAGCTAAACATGTCCATCCTTGGATCCCTGGGCAGTATGCTTTGGCTCTGGGGTTGGCAGTTACCATCATGTAACTTTCTGGGCTTCCAGGTGGCTTGCTTGAATGCCGGTGATAGCAGCAGTAGACTAGACAACTGAATGGGTTCTCAGGCTCCTTGGCAACTGGTGTGGCTTGGGCAATGATAGTGGTAGTAGAAGGACAATTCTCTAGGACCTGAATAGTGTACATTTATTCATGTTGGTGGCTGCAATGGGCTGGGAATGCCATTCTCCATGCTTGCAGGTGGTGCCAACAGATAGGTGCCAGCTGAGTCAGTAGTAGCCAGGAATTTAGGCCCAACCTCAGGCCCCCAGCATGAGTGCTCAGGTGCTTAATATAGTGGACTGGATTGGACAATTCCCAGGGCCCTGGCCTATGTGTCCTTTCTTGGTGGAAGGGCAAAGCTGGTCTAGGTAGGTGGTCTTGTGCTCAGGCACCCTCATGGTCAGAGCAGATACAACCTGTGGTGGGTGTGGGTGGGGTGATCCTCAGGCCCAAGGCAGAATGGTTAGGTAAAGGGCAGTAGCAGCAGTGCTGATGTCCTGCCACTGACAGGGTGGAACCAGCCTCAGTGGCCACAGCCTGGGCAAGTGGATGGGGAACATGTGTCCTCTAACACCTGAGTGCCAGTGGGGACTACTTTTTAGCCCTGGTAGTGGTAACCTGCACCTATCTCGTGCCTTAGCCCCAGCTGCAAGAGTCCTTGTCCCGCTCACAAATAAGTCCCAGAGTCAACATGTGCTCTGCTCATTTCCCACTTTCAGGACTGGCAGTGCTTGCTTCCCAGCCCTGGCAGCTAAAGTGCACCCTTTACTTGCTTCTCAGGCATGGCTGTGGTAGCCTATTCCTAGCTTGTGACCCAGTCTCATCAGTGACAACCTGAGTTTCCCTTATCCTTCAGTCCTGACACACTGGGGCCCAAGATTGTGTAGTATCTGTTGAAGGCTAGTATTAAAAATAGAACCTTGCTATAGCCACTTAGGTCTCAGAGAGAGTATGGGACCCAGCATGAGCTCCCCACTGGAGTAGTTCTGTGTCACAGTCTTCCAGCAACTCCTGTGTTCGTTTCAGGACTTGGGAGGGTCGAGGGGCTCTCTCATGGCCAGGATTGGATGGCAGTTTAGGCTGCTGGAAGTCTCTTGCTTACCCTTTCCCTGTGTTGGGAAGTCACTCTCCACTCCCAGTCAATCCTGGCTAAGTAGATTGCTTTTCTTCCTTCTCCTTTCTTGCATTTGGTGTTTTCTGTCACTTTTCTGTTGCATACCAGTGTTCTCTTGGATAATGTATTTGAAGTGTGATTGTCTGTATACCATTTTGGTTCTTCTCAATGGAGGAGGCAAGCATGAAATGCTAGTCAGCCATCTTGAAGTACCTTAAATATTCTTTTTCGATATTTTAAATAGCTTGGTAGTTTACTATTTAAGATGAACATTCTCATACCTATATCTTTCTGCATATCCATGATTGTCTTTTTAGAATAAATTTTAGAAATTAAATAATTAAACAGTTTTAAAATTTTGATGTCTTTAGTGCATATTATAAAACTTTCCAGAAAGGTAATTCTACTTTGTGTTATGCAAAAAGTGTTTGAGTGTATTTTCTTACACTTCCCTTCCACCGTTACCAAGAAATGCTCTGATTTTATTCTGATATTTATTATTTTATTGTAGTTTAACTCATATTACATTCCTCATTAATAAAACTGAATGTTATATAAATGTATTGATTATAATTTTTTTAGAAAACATTCTCTATTCCATGATCTTTGGCCATTTATGATGAGTTATTTCAATTTTTTAAAAATTTAAAGTAAATCTATATTTTACTGAATTTAATTCATTATATATGTTGCAAATAATCCTCTAGGCTATAGTTTGCTTTTAATTTTTTAAAGGATTTTATTAGTATAAGTTTTTGATGTGGTCAAATTGACCAATTGTTTTTTCCATGCCTTTCATTTTTATAAATTATCATACTTTAAGCTTTGAGTACATGTGCAGAACATGCAGTGTTGTTACATAGGTATACACGTGCCATGGTGGTTTGCTGCATCCAACAACCTGTCATCTGCATTAGGTATTTCTCCTAATGCTATCCTTCCCCTAACCCCCGACTACCTGATAGGCCCTGTTGTGTGATGTTCTCCTCCCTGCGTCCGTGTGTTCTCATTGTTCAACTGCCACCTATGAGTTAGAACATGCGGTGTTTGGTTTTCTATTCTTGTGTTAGTTTGCTGAGAATTATGGTTTCCAGTCATCTATTCCCTGCAAAAGACATAAACTCATCCTTTTTATGGCTGCATAGTATTCCATGGTGTATGTGTGCCACATTTTGTTTATCCAGTCTATAATTGATGGGCATTTGTGTTGGTTCCAAGTCTTTGCTATTGCGAATAGTGCTGCAATAAAAATATATGTGCATGTGTCTTTATAGTAAATAATTTATAATCCTTTGGATATATACCCAGTAATGGGATTGCTGGGTCAAATGGTATTTCTGGTTCTAGATCCTTGAGGAATCAGCACACTGTCTTTCACAATCGTTGAACTAATTTACACTCCCACCAGCAGTGTAAAAGTGTTCCTATTTCTTCATATCCTCTCCAGCATCTGTTGTTTCCTGACTTTTTTAATGATCGCCATTCTAACTGGCATGAGATGGTATCTCATTGTGGTTTTGATTTGCACTTCTCTAGTGACCAATGATGATGAGTTTTTTTTCATATGTTTGTTGACCGCATCAATGTCTTCTTTTGAGAAGTGTCTGTTCATATCCTTTGCCCACTTTTTGATGGGGTTGTTTGTTTTCTTGTAAATTTGTTTAAGTTCCTTGTGGATTCTGGATATTAGCCCTTTGTCAGATGGATAGACTGCAAAATTTTTCTTCTATTCTGTAGGGTGCCTGTTCACTCTGATGATAGTATCCTTTGAGGTGCAGAAGTTCTTTAGTTTAATTAGATACCATTTGTCAATTTTGGCTTTTGTTGCCATTGCTTTTGGTGTTTTAGTCATGAAATCTTTGCCCATGCCTAGGTCCTAAATGGTATTGCCTAGGAAAACCTAGGCAATATCCTTCTCTATGCCTTTCTAAATTAATAACTTTCACTCTAAAACATTTACCTTTTTTTTTTTTTTTTTGAGATGCAATCTTGCTCTGTTGCCAAGATGGAGTGCAGTGGCGTGATCTTGGTTCCCTGCAACCTCCGACTCCCTGGTTCAAGCTATTCTTCTGCTTCAGACTCCCAAGTAGCTGGGATTACACCATGTTCAGCTAATTTTTGTATTTTTAGTAGAGATGAAGTTTCACCATGTTGGCCAGGATGGTCTCGATCTTCTAACCTCATGATCCACCCACCTCAGCCTCCCAAAGTGCTGGGATTACAGGCATGAACCACTGCACCCAGCCAAACATTTCCCTATTTTATACTACATGGTTTACTTTACTTTTTACATTAAAATATTTAATGTGTATTTTATTATTTTGTGATTTATGGATTGAGGCATTGAACATCAATGATTGGTTAATTATTCACCTTTCCCATACTGATTGAAAAATATCATTTTATCACTTAATATAGATGTCTATTCATCTTTGTATTTTCCATCCTGTTCTGTGGATCTGGTTATTCTTCCTCTGGCAGTATCACACTGTTCAATTTAGGTCAGGTTTATATTATAATACATTTTGTAAGCTGAAGGTAATAATCCTTGTAATTATTCCTCCTTCTCTTTTGTTTTGTTTTCTTTTATTTATCATTTTGTGTGTGTGTGCTGTACCATTAAGTAAAATGCTGGATTTTGACTTGATGTGGATATCCTTTGTCATCTCAATAAGTATGTTTCTATTGACAGTGTACAAAAGGTTTTATTTTCTTTTTTATGGGATGTTATTATCGACTTTTTAGGAACTATGTAGTTATGTGTTTGTTTCCCCTTAACCATTTATTTATGAACCTGATATAATATATTTATAGATTTCCAATTGTTAAATTGAAGAGTATTTTTGGCTATTCTCTTTTGGTTATGTTCTCATAGACTGTAGATTTTCAAATCTTTATTATTAACTGAGTCAGGTTGTGTGTGTGTGTGTGTGTGTGTGTGTGTGGTATTCATCTTGACTTTCTATCACATTTAGGGTTACTATAAAACATGAGTTGGGGCCTTTCACTGTTGTTTTATGCAGTTTAAATAATACTGGAACTGTCTGTTTTTGAAGGTTGGAGGGAAATTTTTCCTTCACAACTACTTTCTAAACTGCCTTCTACTAACACATTTTTGGACAACTTTTCAATTCCTTCCATAGTTATTCATCATTCCCTGTTTCAAATCAATAAATGTGTCAGTTACAATAATTTGCATTTTTTCTATTAGACATAAATTCTGTTTTTACAATTTCATTATGGAAGTTGGATGTCAATTTTTATTTTGTGGTTTACGTTTAAATTATTTCAGTGTAATTGCAAGGAGAAAATATGGCTTCCTTTTCAAAAGTAAAATAAAGATATAATTCAGTCTGGATAAAGCATTATCTGAAATAAGAAACTGGGACTAGTGTTTTTCTCTGCTACTTACTTATTTCAATGCTTCTAGTTTGCTTTACTAAAATATACTTGTTCGGTAGGGTAGAAATTCCTCCTTCTATAGTCATGGAAGTCATGGAGGTTTTAATAGCACTTTCGTAGTCACACCAATTTAAATGTTTTCCAACAGAATAGTCTAGCCTTGTCCTCTTTGAGCTAATGATTGCACAACAGCCAGAATAAGCAACTTCAAACAAAAAGGGGAACATATAATTCTTCTCACTGTTTAAGTCTTCTCATTGCACTTAGGCTAAAATACAGAATACTTGCTATGCGGAAACTTCGGCATAATCCAACTCCAGCCTACATCATTGTTGGCTTTCTGTGGTCTCATGATCTCACCATACGCTGGATACACAGATTTTCCCTTATATTCCTTTGCACCAGACACTCCTGCCTGCTCTACAGCCTTGGCCCATTCTCTCCCTCTGCCTGGAACACTCTTGCCTCCCTGCAGCACTTAGCAGCATTCTGCCATCCTTTAGTTCTCAGCTTCAAAAGACCACTACCTCAGTGAGCCCTCCCAGCACCCTCTTAGCCCCTCTGAATTAGATCTCCATGTTGTAGTCTCTGATAAGCCCCTGGTTAATCTCATGAACTCTGGAGCAAGGATGGATTTAAATTCTGGATCTACTATTCATTAACTTTGTGATTCTGGGCAAGTTATTTAAACTTTCTGTATTTGTTTCCCTGTTTATAAAATAGAAATAAAAATACCTATTTCCCATGATTAGGAATTTCTACTCTATCAAACAAGAGTCTAAATGAGTACACACACACACACGAAGATCTTGAAACAGTGCTTGGCACGTGTAAATACTTGCTGTTTTAGACTTTATTATTATTTCTTTTATATTATATAACCTAGTTTACTAACTATGCATTTGTAGAAATGTTTGTTTCATGTCTATTTTACCCTACTAGACTGTAAAGACTGTAAGTCTTGGAAGAGTAGGTTCTGGGCTTATTTATCACTATATACCAGTTTTTACAAAATTATGTAGATATATATCTTGAATAAATGATTATTTATTGCTTTATTTCTTTATGTTCTTTTTTCTTTGTAGTTTTAATACTCTTGTAAACTTTGCTAAAACCTTTCAAGAGATATTTTCTCTTCAAGTAATAGGTAAAAATTAAGGCTGTGACAATTTTATCTCTGTTTTAATGATACAGTTTAATATCTTCATCGACTGTTTTCCCCAAATACTTTCACCAGACACCCAGTTTTATGGTGCAGGGATGGATTAATACAATGAAGTGATTTTTATAACACAGTCTCTTGCTGTGATAATTTTTTTCCTTTCTTATTGGTCTTCATCTTGAATCCTTTTAATTTTCACAGCAGATATTGGCTGAATGGGGTAGGGAAGAGAAAATTTCTCACTATTGACAAGATTCAACACCAAACCCATAAAACACTTCCATTTCCAGTGGTGTGGCTTCTCTCCTGTTGTCTTCTGGCATCCCCTTGCCACCTGGATACTTTGGTTGTACTGTTGGACATGTCTGTTATTTAACTTTTTCTAGCAACATCAGTGACACTTTCAGCCTCTGGGAATGCCTATGATACATGCTTGCCACAATGCACTCTGCTAAACATTCAGTTGAGCAAATGAGTAATAACACATGGGACAGCGAGCCTGCTAGAGGACTTTCTCATAGTTTACTGGTGATGACAGAAGTGGGAGGAAGCCGAACACCACTGTGAGGTCATGCCACCTATTAGTTAGGAATGGAAGACTGTCCCTGCTAGTGTGGGTGCTCCCACAACAGATTTGAAGAGGAAATTGTCAGCAGAGAGGCAATTCCCTGCCTCTGTTTCCTCTGTTGCTCCCTGCATAGTGCTTATCAGCTATCAACCCACTGCACTGGCCAAGGTTTAGAAACTACCCTAAACAAAACTCATCTTTTCTCCCCTCTACTGGACCTAAATGATTTACTATGCACTCAGACAAACTCTGATGGAACCTGTCTCAATTCACCATGGGACCAAAAATCTTTATTCTGTAAAGATGAACAAATGGAGGAAAACAGAAGCTGGAGAAAATTTAGCAGTTAAAAAAAAAATGTCCATCTGAGTCAATGTCTTCCTACGAAGCAGAGTTTTTATGAGAAATGCATGCAACTGTGGAAAATATTGAATTTGCATTGCCAATGACTGCTGAGAGAACTTAGCATCTATGAAAGCAGAAGGACCTGTCAAGATAGAGAAATCCAGATAGATTACTTGAATGGTACAAACTACTCCTGGGATGAGCTTATTTCCTTTGACCTAGGCTGTGATAATAATTCGAAATGAAGGTGAGATACTTAAATGGCAAATCACTGCATTTACTGAAGAAGCCACCTTATTCATCTCTATCTAGATTTACTATAATTCCTCTTCCCATTTAGTGCAAAGACCTCTCATCTTCAAAATGGGAATAACAAACTTAGCTCATTTCCAACACCACTGGTATCTTAGGCACAGATGCCAAGTGGGAGGGTCTGACTCCATTCCCCTTATGAAGTATTCGTATTATATACACCCTACAGAACTGTGCCATTATATTAGTTTTCTAGAGCTGCTGCAACAAAGCACCACAAATGATGTAGCTTAAAATAACAAATTAATTTTCTCACAGTTCTTGAGGCTAGAAGTCTGAAATCCAGGTGTCAGTAGGGCCATACCCCTACTGAAGGCTCCAGGGGAGGATCCTTTCTTGCCTTTTCCTAGTTTCTGGTGCTTGTTGGCAATCCTTGGCATTCCTTGGCTTGTGGACACATCACTTTAATCTCTGCCTCTGTCATCCAATGGTGTTCTCATTCTGTGTGTGTACTCTGCATTTTCACATAACATTCTTCCTGTGCATCTAAGGAAGAATGTCATATGAATCAGTGTCTTCCTATGAAGCAGAGTTTTTATGAGAAATGCATGCAACTATGGAAAATATTGAATTTGCATTGCCAATGACTTCTAAGAGAACTTAGTATCTATGAAAGCAGAGAGACTTGTCAAGATAAAGAAAGATAAATCCAGAAAGATTACTTGGATGCTACAAACTACCCTTGGGGTGAGCTTATTTCCTTCCTTTTTCTTTCTTTCTTTTTTTTTAAAAATAAAGACATGAGTCTACCCTAATCTAGTATGACCTCATCTTAATTACATTTTTAAGAATATAATTTTCAAATAAGATCACATTCACATGTCTTTTGGTGGAACACAATTCTTTTCATTCTTTTTATTTTTTTTAATTGGCAGATAAAAATGGTATATATTTATGGTATACAACAGGTTTTGATGTATATATACATTATAGAATGGCTAAATCAAGTCCCTAACATATGTATTACCTCACACACACATATTTTTGTGGTGAGAACACTTGAAATCTATTCTCTTAACAATTTTCAAGTATACAATATACTGTTATTAACTAATGGTCACTGTGACCTATGGTAGATCTTTTGAACTTATTTCTTCCATCTAACCAAAATTACGTCTTTTGACCAATATTTTCCCAATATTCCTATTCCCAGCCTCTGTTAACCACCATTCTACTCAGTTTCTATGAATTAGACTTTCTTAAATTCTATAAGTGAAATCATGCACTGTTTGTCTTTCTGTGCCTGGCTTCTTTAGCTTAGCATGATGTCCTCTAGGTTCATCTATGTTGTGAAAAATGACAGTATTTCCTTTTTTATTAAAGGCTGAATAATATTTCATTGTGTATAGGTACTATATTTTCTTTATCCATTTATCCATTGATGGACACTTAGATTGATCTTATGTCTTGGCTATTGTGACTAATGCTGCAATAAACATAGGAGTGCAGGTATCTACATTTTATGTCCTTTTGATTTACCCAGTAGTGAGATTGCTGGATCATACAGTAGTTCTATTTTTAATTTTTTGAGGAATTTCCATACCATTTTCCACACTGATTGTAGTAGTTTGCATTCTCACCGACAGTGAACAAGGATTCTGTGGGACATCATTCCTCCCACTATCATATCTAGCAACTACATATCAGGTAGTAATCAGACAAGGTCTTTTCTTGATCCCTAGGTTCTGTTTCACTAGGTCTAGGAGGATATTCATCTAAACATACTTTACCACAATATATGTCTAAACTATATCATTTAAAATCTCCTCCAAAACGCCCTAAGATTTGTGGGGTTCTGAGCCACTCTCAAACCACTTAATACATTGTTTTAGTGAAGACTTACTAAATATTTTGAATAGTAAATATGCAGTAGTAAAATTTCTACTTCTGTCTTTTTTCTGTCTCAATGTTGCCAATGTTTGGGTCCCCAGAGTCTTAAGATGAGTCCAAGTGTAGTCACCACTACAGTTTGCATGATACGCAATGTGATTTATTCTTTGACTTCCTGAACCTCAACCCATCATAGGACCCCTTATTTTCAGCACTTTGTATAGGGAATTACTTCCCGAAGTAATGGGTGAGGTTTTGACAAAAGGCAAACATTCACCTTAATATCTATTTCTCCAATGGGTGCAGTAAGTTTAGTTTTCTGAATTGATTAGAAAGGATTCATTTTTTACCTAAGAATCTCTATATCAACAGCTATTGGTCAGTGAATGCCAGAGCTTTTGTCAGAATTGGAAGCTTTCTTGATATGCTGTTGGACATAAATTTGGATCAACTTTCTCTGGGAAATAAAAAATTAGCTACTTTATGATGTGTTGTAGTGCTATAGAATTACTGAAATGCCTTGAAGGTTATTAACTATCCTCAGGATTGAGAAACCAGTGTACCATTGGGTTGTATTATACCAGTCCATCATGTTGTCACTGAAACAAGCTTCCTGTCACCTAGCTCTAGTTGGACAATATATTTGCTTTGAGGCGTGCCTCACAGGCCCTTTTCACCACAAACATATGCATCTGCTGAGGAATAAAGCCTAATCAAATAAATCAAGCATTACCATTTTGTGTCTTTGTCTCCATAATCAATGCTAATCCAAAACTTCGTGGGAATTTTTCCCATTAAACTCCCATAGTCCGTATTGGACAGGAGAATATTCTTTTTCTTACAGATTTCCCTGAAGGATACTTTAACTTGTCTGAAATTCCCATAGGTGCAGTTCCCCAAAATGCTAGGGCCTCAGTATCTGAGATAATAGAGTAGATTGCAGAGTCCTGAAACACAACAATGTTATTAAAAGATAATTTTCAGTAAAGGGTAAAATCATGACTCAGATATAAAAATGAATATAAGTTAAATATTTTATTGAACTCATACTTAATGAGGAAATTAAGTAGATGTTAAAACTGGGTCAAAAGAAAATCCAAAGAACAGAAAAATATATAGATTAAAAATATTAATATGACTGTGAAAATTGAAGCAAAACTGGGTTTCCCATTTGGGAGCATTACAAAGATGAACAAATAGAAGAAAACAGTGGAAAACATTTAGCATCAAAAAAGAATGACCATCTAAGTCAGTGTCAATTGAGCCAATTGAACCACTACTGGGCAAGACAGAATTTACATGTGTTTAGAAAAGAATTATTTTGTGTTGCTATCAGTTACTCTCAATTTAGAATTGTAGAATAGCTTCTGTAGAATCAGAATTAGATAACCCAGAGATATATTCTGGAGTCTAGATAATACATAGTTCTCCATTGAGGCACACATTTTTTTCTCATGTTGGCAGTATCCAGTGAAGACCTGGTTTAGAAGTTTTTCTGTTGCTTTTGGTGTATTAGTTTCTAACATTACAAAGAAAATACCCTATGTTTGTGTGGGAAAAAATTATGGAATATGAGGGAGATGTATTTAGATGTATGACTGGTGAGAGGGTGGGGAGACAGAGAAAGAGAACAAAAGTGATAGGAAATCAGGAGGGACTAGCTACACTTAACAGGTTCTGATGTCAGACTCTGAAGGGCCAGACAAAAACATCACTGTATACAAACCAGTCAAAACCCAAAGGTGAGCAAATGGTTTCAAAGCTCCTCTTCACACAACAATGTTCTATAAATTTTCCCATGAATTCATGTGTCATGGAAAGGACAAAGGGTGAAGAAATCTTCCTAAAGCAAGAAAAACAGCCCTATTAGGAAGATTAAAGTTTGAATTAAATAGTTTCCCAATGTGACTGAGATAGAGGAAATTTATGAACTAAAAGAGGACTCATTTCTTTGAATTACCAAGTTTAAGCTATTTCTTCTATCATCATAAGGAGTCAGGTATCAAGAGCAAAATAAGATCAGTTATAAATATTATGAGATGCCATTAAAATACATTTCAGACATGTTTACATTTTGATCTGCCGATTGTATATCCCAGAGACATAAAAGTACATCTTCCATATTTTTTTTCATACCAGAAAATACTGAAGTTGTAAACAATGGGTATTTTTTCCTCTCCAGTATGTTGGAGTTGGTTTGTTAGCAATTTTATTGAGACTGCACTAGAGACTAATATATTTTATAATTTTGTATGCACCTCATCATTACTGTTAATTTTTTGCATCATTATTTTATAGACACCATCCTAAACACATTTATTAATTTCAATATTTATTCAGTGATTCTCAAATGAATGTTCAAGACAGACATTCATATTTGCAAATAATAATGCTTTTTCATCAATATTTGTGCTTGCTATTTCTTAAATTTCCAAACATTAGATAATACTGCTGTGTTTAGGTCAATTTCTTTGTTTCTTTTTTATTCCAATGAAAAGTCTTGGGTTTTATCTTTGACTTAACATTAAGTATAATGTTAGTTGCTTTTTTGGTATTAATATTATTTGGCACATCTCAGATATATCCTTTGACTTACCTAAAGCTGTAAAAAGTCCAAAGGGAATTCTGAGTTTTTCTTCTTGACTTATAAGAGTAATGAATTATATTGATAATATTTATGATATTGAACCATTCATACTTCTGAAACAAAACCACTTTGGTCAAAGTGTATCGTACTTTAACAGAGTGCTGTATTCTATTTGCTATTTTGATTTTGATTTCTTTGTCATTATGTTTTATAGCATTGAGGTCAGTAAATATAAACTGTACAACTTCTATACTTTAAAATGTACTGAGTTTGCCTTATGGCTCAGTATGTGAACTATTTTTGTAAATATTTCATTGACATTTGAATAGAGTATAAATATGATATGTAGAGGGTATATAATGTAATGTAGATATTCCTATTAAATTTAGCTCATAGTGTTATTATTCCAGGCATCTAATTTTAAAAATTTTTGTTCCTCTTAATTTGTCAAAAGCCAAGAGTTGTAGGTCACAGTTTTCTCTTATGACGATGGTGATACAAGAGTGAAGAAGAAATTATCTAGGCAGATAGTGAGGGTAAGGAAGTCCTTGGTAAGGTTTTCCTTTTAATTAAAAGCAGCCTCCCAATCATTTTCTTTTCAACGAAGAGTAGCCTGTAAAATTGAGCTGCAGACATAGACAAGCAAGCTGGTAGCTTGCACAGGCAAATGGTGGCAGTTGTGCCAACAGGGAAAGGCTACCTGGGACTAGGCTTATTCAAAATGATAGCTCTATGTTCCCTTCTTTTTGCCAGCCACATGTACAGTAAGGAGCAGACAACATTGCCCCTGCCAAGTGGAAAGTCCATTTGCATAACAAGATTAGGGTGGGGAGGCCAGCCTTCCCCGTGTGCTTTGTAAATGTCACACCGGGTCCAACCAGTCTTTGGGCCCTAGTAAATCAGATGCTGCCTCCTCAAGCCTGTCTATAAAATCCGGTGCACTCTGCTATGGACCGGATTTCTCTTTCAGGTGCCCCTCTCTCTCGCAAGGGAGAGAGCTATTCTCCTTTCTTTTGCTTTTGCCTATTAAACTTCCTCTCCTAAACTCATTTCTTATGTGTGTTCATGTCCTTAATCTGCTTGGCACGAGACAGCGAGCTTCACGTATTTACCCCAGGCAATGATGCCACTTCAATGGCTTTTTCAGTTTCCTTTTGACTACTCACACATTTATTAAATTTCTGCTGTACCTCTAGGCTTTTCTTTCCACTTTAGCATGCTGTTTATATTTATGTCTAGCTGTCTGATATTTTTCTTTCCCTTCGTGTACCTAGGACATTGCTGTACTCACATTAGATACTCAGTAGATACTCATTGATTGATTTTATTATTTTCCCCAAGAAATATTCTAGAGAGCAATCTGCTGAACTGATTTCAAGTTTAATATTTCAACCATTCCAGGATTATTTATATAATTTATGCCTCACTCTATTATCATTATAATTTACCTATTTCAATAAGACATCTCTTATTCAAACTGTCAAAACCAAAATTAGATCAAAAGGGAAAAAATTTAAAAGTGTATCATGCATACAAAGGAACATTTCACCAACCACAAGGCCTTACCAAAAGTGGTAAGCCCCACTTACAGCAGTTACAGCACCATTTTTTGTAGCATAAAGGAAGAAGTATTTTGACCTTTCTTGTGATTGACTATTATACATTAATATTCTTTGTAATGCAAGCAAAGCTGTTTAATCTGATTTGTCTATAGCTGATTAATTTCATTGAGTCATGCTAACAAGGATGTAAAGCTGACAGTTTGTGTTTCTTTCATGATTACAGCTAGTGTTTCAGGGAACTCAGGATAACTTTTGACTACATGGCTACATGCTGTTGGTCTTGGAATATATCTATAGGGTGACCTCAGTTTTTGTTTAATACCACTTACACAAATCCTTAGTTACTAATTAATAGACTCAAGAAACTTTTTCAGTAAGATGATTCCTAATAAATTATTTTTGTATTTGCAGTTGGATTCTGCACAAAAATTGCTGTGGCAAGAATTTCTCTAGGTTCTCTGAAAAGCAAAGCAAACCAATAATGCTCAGAATTTACCATATACTTTATTCCTTTCACTAACATTTGCCCTTCCTTCAGCATCAGTATTCTTTCCAAGAAATTGTATTTTGCAAAGCCTAGTATGAATGGTAAGTTCTTGAGTGGAGCTACAGTTAAAAATAATTTCCTGTTAAATGTTAATAAGTGTTAGCGGTGGCTCAATGCTGTAGTGACCTAATTTAAACAGAATCAAAGCGAGCTGTGCTAAAGGGCATGAGACAGTGGAATCTTTTCCCACTTCCTCTTTCTTGTGTCTTAATCAGGAATTAGTATAAAGAGTTACCCTTTTTCTGAGGCTGAGTAGCTTTGTGTGCATTACGAATCTCCTAGTTTCACCAGTCAAAAGCTTTTATTCGATAGTGTCTGTTTTCTCACATTCTATATTTGTCCTTATCATGAAGAGAAAGTCTTCATGATTAAAGTTTTGCTTGTGGCTGGTTACAACTACCATGATAGATAAGGGGAAGGAAAAGAATGCTTGTTTATCTGTTATATAAAAATCCATGTAACTTGTAGGTTTTTGTATAAATTGCTGGTCAGTGGAAGAAAAATAAAAAGACTCAAACTACTATATGGCTGAAGAAATTGTAAATTGCCTGAATGCTGGTGGTGTAGATCATAAGGTGTGTTTTTAAAGCCCTCACAAGTCTTGAGATAGAAGGAAAAATAATGGGAAGAAATCGGAGAATATATGGTTATATTAGGTAGGGTTGTTTTAGGAATTGCCTCAAATCAGGGCTAAGTGCTTCTTCCAGATGAGATTGTATTTTGATTATCTAATCAAAATCAAAATTTTAGAACCCAAGAGAACTGGTAGTGGTCAGAGGTTATCATATGCCTTTTTATTCTCTAGTAAATGCAATTGCCACTTGATGTGTGGATATTACTGATATTACTTTCAGACCTGCGGGTGGAGAACTTTCATTCTGTTAAAGGGTCCTGTGTTCTAACTGAAGTTTCTTTCTTGGTAATTGGGAATGAAAAAGAATAGAGGTGCCATTAGCTGTGGGGCTCTAGAGGAACCACAGGGCCTGACAGGGCAGACAGTGGGATGGTGCTCAAATCTATCTCTTTCTTTTCAGGGCTTAACCTCATTATAATTGGAGGATGAAGTTCTTGCCAGGCAGTCTTGCTAAATCTTAAACAAAGCAACAAATTTCTCCATAGGCCAGAGAGATATACATTTCACAGGTGTAGGTAGCAGAATCCCTAAATGAGAGTGTGAGTTTTGTTTATGCTCTTTATTCTTATACAAACAGGGAGCTATCTTTATAAGAAAGGGTACAGCTACATAGGGTATATCACACTTGGGAACAAGAGTCACAAATGTAGTAATAGTCCCTTGATATCAAGAGAGGGCAGATGCAACATGGCTGACACCAAAAGCAATTCATGGCTCTAGGGAGAATTTTCCTGAAAATTCTCTAACTGGGTCTCATATAGAAATTCCATATGAATATCAGCTCTTTAAGTGAGAAATTAAGGCAAGAAGCATTCTGCTTCTATAAGTCGAGGAGGAATTATGAAGTTAGTAAAATCTACATTCTGTTAATTAGATAAGCTTCTGAGTTTTGCATATTCTGGGAGTCTAAAGGACCATGATTAGAAAAGGTTGAGCAGTTAAATATACAACTAGATTGGATAGTACATTTGAAACTCATGGTTTTGATATGTGTAGACTATATGTAGCAGCACAATAGAGAATGTCACTACAAAATGATGAATAAAAATATTTTAAAGAGGAAAAGTATGATATAGAATTGAGAAACCTTATTAGGTGCCAAGAACACCAGAATTTTGGAGGAAAAAAATAAAAATAAATTTAATGTATTAGCTAATGTCAATCGAGAAAAATGACAAGACCAATCTCAATCATTTTAGGTTTATTTGCCAAAGTTATGGATTCACACCTGGGAGAAAGGCCTATGCCTTCCTCCAAAGATGACTTTGAGCGCTCCAAATTTAAAGGGGAAAGGGCTGGATATTGAGAAATACACAATTTTCATGTAAGAGGAGGGTAGGAAAAAATAGTCATTCATGCTTTTGTTTGGTTCAGTGAATCTGCATTTTTTTTTTTTAACATAAGATGACATAGAAAATGGGACAGGGGAACAATCAGATATATGCGTTTGTGTCAGGTGGGCAGGGGGGTGACTGCACCTGTACAGATAAGCTATCAGTTTACATTGCCATGGTGAAATTTTAACAGAAGTACTTTAGGGTAAAGATCTTGGAGCTCACTAGGAATTTTCTTGTGGGCAAAATATGGGGGAGGTGTGCAGCTTGTCATCTTGTAACCATCTTATTTAGGAACAAAAAGGGGGAGGCAGGTTTATGTGACCCAGTTACCAGCTTAACTTTTCCCTTTGGCTTAATGAGTTTGGGGTCCCAAGATTTATTTCCCTTTCACACTGATTACCTAAAGCTAGTTGTGCTTTGTATTAATTATTACTATTATTATTTTGCTTAAGAACAGTTGTCTCTCAGTATCCACTAAGAATTGGTTTCAGGATCCCCTGAATATCAAAATCCATGGATGTTTAAGTTCATGGTATAAAATGGTGCAGTGTCTGCATCTAACCTGTGCACATCCCTCCTGTATATTTTAAATAATTTCAATACAATATAAACAAATGTAAATAGTTCTTATACTCCATTGTTTAGAAAATAATGACCAAAAAAAAGTCTGTACATGTTCAGTACAGACGCAACCATCTGTTTTTCAAACGTATTTTCAATTCATTATTGGTTGAATTCGCGGATGCAGAACTCGTGGATAGAAAGGCCTGACTGTATATTATTATTTAAGGTTTTAAAAATCATTGTTCAAAATTTGAGTAGTACAAAAGAAATGTCAAATAGATGATTGATTAACCTCCTAATCCTTCAATCAAGGGACAGTTATGATTAACATTTGATATGCTTTCTTCCAGTATACTTTCCTAGGTAATATGTAATTCTAAATTCAGGTGAGTTTGCCCCTCATAAAATAATAGCATGGGCATTTTCCTTGTTATGATTTACCCTTTGTAAAATTTATTTTGCATTTTCTGTACCAACACTGGGTCTTTTGAACAAATAGTGTTCTCAAAAAGCGTCATAACCCAATTTAGAGTAAAGACTCAGTAGTTTAATGTAACATAGGCACCCAATAAATGTGAATCCCATACATCCGCAGGTCTATTTCTCTCAGCAGAGTGCCAAGCATGAGAAAGACAGTCAATAAATAGTTGTTAGATTTAAAGTGGATCAGGGTAGGAGAGGCCTGGCTTTTTGGAATAGTATAAGATTAATGACACAGCTTTAAAAAATGACAAATGTCCTGCTCAGCTGTTAAATCTGGTGTGATTCTCTTAAAACAGTCGTGTCTGGTATTTATGCCTTTGTATCAGGCTAAATGTATCAGAGCAGGATTTTATGTTTTAGAAAACATGATTTGACTGGTATTTCTAAGCTGTGTTACAATGGGTTATTTCTCTGGGACTACCAACTCTTCTTTACAAACCAATTTGTGTTACTAGTAGGTAGTACAGTACTAGCCCATTGTATTCAGCTCGTATAATGTTTGTTATAGTGATTCTTTCTTGAAAAAATTCTCCTTTGCTGCTAGAATACACAATCCTGGAGAGGAAAGATTCCTGTAGGGGACCAACGGAGCATTTATTTCACCTAGAGAGTTTAGTAACAAGCAAATTCTAGGGCCCCATTCCCAAGGGTTCTGAGTCAGTCATTCTTGGGTGGGAACTAGCATTTTCCAATGTCTCAGTAGAGGATTGTGACGTGTGTTGTTGGGGACATGTTTTTATTTTTATTCATGCTATATTTGCTATGTTGAATAAGAATATCTCCAATTGTAGAAAGCTAGTGAGGGATGACAGACAAGAGATTTTTCTAAGGAATTTTTGCTGAAGCAAATCAATCAATCAATCAATTTCAATCAATTAAATGAATCTCTCTCTTTCCCCACCCCCTTTCTTCCTTTGCAGCTTGGCTTGCAGTTTACCTTTTTCATATATATGAATATGAAATGACTTCAGCTGCCTCATATTTAGAACCCTCTACAGAAGAACTCTAATCTGTCTACTTATATGCATTTTCTTGTTAACTGAAATAGCCCATAGAGCAGTGGCTTTTAGAGGGGCTGTGAAGCATCCCTTCAGGTCATGTCATAATGAGAAAAGATCAGGGCAGGGGGAATGGGGGTCCATGAATCATGTCACCACCGCTTAAAGAGAACATTATGTTATATATCTGCCTTCTCAATAAGCCATCATTTGAATCTCAGTTCCCATGATCCTACATATGTTTGAAAACCACTAATCTACATGTTGCAAACAATTCTCATGAAGTTTCTTTTTTCCATTTAAAAAGTAATACTTTAATATCTTTTCACTACAAAACATTCAATTGAAATATTTCTGCAGTGGATTAAAGGAAGTGCCTATTTTATCTTTATTTTAGGGTGACTGTATAATGTAGCTTCCAAGCAAGAACATTTTTGGGAGTGAACGGGTGGCTGCTAGTAATTAAGCTGGCATAAACTGAATCTCTTCTGGGTCGACCAGGACCAGTATGGTCCTATACTTTCTCTCCCAAACTCGTTCTTTTCCTCTTCTCCTCTTCTTCATGTAGAGGTCACCACCAATTATACCTTGCCATGTGTTCTTTCATAGTTAGGATGTGATAGTTTATTTTATCACTTTTCTTTACATTTTACATTTTCCTCTGTTTTTAATTATTACAAACAGTGCTGCAGTGGCAATGCACAAAACTCAGGGAATATGTGTGTGGAGCTGCTGGTTGCATTTTCTATTTTAATCATTTATGTTCAAGACTTTCTAAAATATATTATCATCGTAAACAGAGCCTATTGAATATTTGAACTTTACTCGATGACCTGATATCATGATTATGGATATTGATTTTTGCACTGCAGGCAAATAGATAAACAGTCAGGCTCTCAAGGACTATTTACAATTACCCTAAGTGGCCCCTTTGAGTTACTGCACTTGTTTATATTATTAATAAAATCATGTAATTAAAAATCTGTTTAGGACCTAAGAAATTATCAAATGCAATTTCTTTCCTTTGCAGATTAAAATGCTGAGGTCTACAAAAACTAAACTCATTTATATAAGGAGACCTCCCAGATCTGTGACTCTAACCAAGGTCTCCTGGGACCCAGGCTAGTTTTGTGTTTGTCTTCTCTTTACTAGCAAAGCTCTCAGCTGTCTCAGTCATGTGCCTCTCAACACCTCTCCCGTGACTAACAAGATTACTTTTTTATTAGCTGTTCCTTCTGTGTGTGATAATGCCACTGTTAACAAAATTTTGGTTCCAAATGACAAAGATCTGCACAAAATGGGCTGAAACAAAAAAAATGAGATTAATTCATACAATGGAAATATCCAACAGAGGATTAGATTTAGGGGTTCACAGGTTGTAGGGTCTCTGGGTGTGTTCTCTGAGTCTTCAGACCCTGCCTGTCTCCTCTCAAGGTTGTCCTCAAGATGACTAATGGAAGCAGCATAACAAATTGTTGCTCTTGTTCTCCCTCCAAACTATCTAGGGGATCCAATTTCTCATGATGGCTTTTGCAAGAACCCGGGGGGAAATTTCTCCTGAAGTCCCCAGTCAAAAGTATGCTGTGGCATCATTAATGGAAATGGTCATTCATGCCCTCCTAAAATAATCACTATGGCCAGAGAAAAGAGATAATTATCTGGTTGGCTTTATTTAGTTAGGATTCTCTTTGGGGCTGGAATTGTGGTGAATCTCATTGAAACCATATGGCTGAGAATTTGAAACAGGAGTTTCCCAAAAGACAATTTGGATGCCTTATTAGAGAAATTAGCTGTGAATGGTGAGGAGAGAACTGACAGATGGGCACACTATCTGAGAGTTCACAAACATTTACTAGAACTGAGACAGAAAAAAGAACCACTAGGCACTGAGTGAAGGCATTACTGTTTCTTTTATGATTAAATTTAATGTTAGTATTTTACATGACCCACTATACTTCTTAGATAACTTTTAAAAGCTTTTTGGTGTCATTATTCTAGACAGTTAAGTTTTATGAGTAAATGATAATTGACAGTAGAGTTCCCCAAACAATTTGAAGGCATAGAGTAGCAGTTTACCCTTGAGTAAAAGGTGACATAATGTTGAACAAGACTGATGGGAATTGTGTATAAGCTTTAGCGACTTTCTTGCTGCTGTAGAATTTTAGGCCATTGAGTTAATTTGGGCAATAATTTTTTTTTTTTTTGTATAAAGGTTTCTGGGCTCCTATGGGCCACTGGGCTCCCTGATACTTTCTTTCATTTAGTTCAATTCAACCTCTATTTGGGGTTTATATGACTTTACTGTCTAAAAGCTAAAAACTTCAGAATGCCAGAATGGACACTGAGAACAAGCAGTTCAGAGAGGAAACCAATTAACATTCTTTTTGATCTTGGTAAAGACTGGGAGATGGTCTTTCAGTTGTTTTTCCATAGTGGGAAATTAGATGTGACCATACAACTTGCTTTGGCCAATGAGATATGTGTAAAATGGCGTGTGCTATTTCCAAGGGGAGATTTAAGAGTCAGAGTATGATCCAACACATTCTCTTTTAATGCCTTGGTAATTTTGGGAGGCATTCAAATAGCCCAGTGACCTCTGTGAGATGAGTTCCCTGGTGATCTGGGGTGGACATTTGGCATGAACAAAAGACAAGCTTGTTATTGTAAACCAGGGATCTGAAAGCAATTAAAAGGTTTTCCTGAACCCTGTTTTAAACCAGCCAGATATGGGGTCATTTTTTGCTAGCGCATAATTCATTCTGACTGACACAAAATTAAAACAGTGTTTTCTCTGAAAGTGCTAAGAAAGATGTAAAATAACAAAAAAGAAAACTCACAGTAATTTCTTTTGTTACTTCTAGTAGGAGGCAACCCATGAGTGCTTATTAGTTTTAAACCTTGTTAGTTATGTGATTAGTATTGCCTTGGGCAGAGGCCATGTGTGTCTGAGAAACGGATTTTCAGAGTGTATGTGTAAAATAGTATCTTACCCTTCTTTCTTGAGCAATCTACAATTCTTAAAATACACTTTAAAAAAGACATTTGTTTTTTCTCTTTTTTCATTTTTAATGCATACATGATTCCAAAGATTATGACTAAAGTCACATGTTTCTTTCCTTCACTACTTTTCTAACTTTTCCAATAGCCTTTAAGTTGTGATAAATATAAAGAAAACACCGAAAGTGCCAATTGCTTTGCCTTTTCCAAAAAAGATGTGACTTTTAAATTAAAACCAATAAAGCCCTGGCATCTCTTACTCACACTTTTGGGTGACAAAATAAGATTGATAAAGAGAAAAGAGATAGACATTTAAGATTTTGGCTTAGTGCTCCAAGCCATGTACTTGAGGCTATTCACTTATTTTCTCATTCACTTCTTTAGGGATTTAAAAATCATTTTTATGATTTTTGAGCTGATTTAGACTTATTGATCTATTATTAGTTTAAGATTCTTATGGGAGCTAAGATATAGATACATGATTTGACCTAACTCATTTAAGTAGGTAATGAGGGAAGCAAATGCTAAGCCCATAAATCCTTTCTACTAAATCGTGAGGTATCAATGTAGCCTTGCTTTAATGTTTCAAATGCCACAACCATAGAAAAGAATGTAAGTGCCACATAATCTGACTACCTACCTTGCCATCCCCTTTCACTTACCCTCATGTGTTATTGTACCACTTGCTTATTTTGATCCAGCCACACTGGCTCTCTTTTTTCTTCCACAATGGGGTTTTATACTTGCTCTGCCCTCTGCCTGGAACACTCTTTCCCAGATATTTGTACAGCTCACTTCCTTACCTCCTTCAAAAGGGCCTGACTTGATCTCTTGCATTTAAAATATAAAAATGCCTCCTGCATGCAGTTCAAATATCCCTTACCTGTGCTGTTTTTTTCACATAGCATTTGACAGTTATACACATGCTTATTATGTTTATTATTTATTCTCTTTCTCCCTCATAGATTGTAACCTTCATGAGACCAGAAACTTTTTTTGTCTGTTGTGTTCATCGAGGCATCCAACATGCCTACAACAGTCCTGGCACATTGTAGGGATTGAAAAATATGTGTTAAATGAATGAATGTACCAGAAGATGAGATAAAATAAATCTGTATGTTATTAAAAAAGAAGGTACATATCAATTCAAAAATTTAGTAGGGGCATAATTATGTGTTTACTAGTTTACTGGTTTTTCAAACTATTTTCCATGTAGAAGTAAAGAACTAATGTTTCTTAAATGCTCAGGTTACAGGATGAACCTAAAAGCTTTGCATACAATATCTGGTGTGATTTCACATATGCAGCAAGGATAGTATCTCTGAGGTAAGATTATTATTCCCATAGATAAGAAACCCCAATTGGAGATACGGTAATGTGTTCAAAGTACTACAGCTACGAGATATGGGTTTGAATTCACATCAGTTGGTTCCATAATCCTTACTCTTTCTACTTTGTTATGGATAAGGACAGAAGGTAAAGACTGAGTGAGATTTACAACATGCTTTACACAAATTTGTGTATTTTGGACAGGTATACAAGAAGCTTCTATGTATCCTTTGGATCACAGAAAGAGTTAATACCCTTCTTCTCAGAATAGTCTACATCATTATATATAACCCTGTCTGTTGTTAAATGTCAATGCTTATCTTTCGTCTTTCAAATTTAGAATTATTACTGATTTAACAATTTTGGCATTTACACACAATACTCATCAATTCATAAACATTGTTAGCTTATGCCTTTGACCCTAATGAGGGGCTAGTATATTTCAGATATTACACATTTCAAATGTTGGTCAACATGGAGCTGGGAATAAAAGAAGGAATAGAAAAACTTTTCTTTGAACAATTTAACATTTTTGCTTCATGCATATGGAGAAGGTATTTTTCTTTGGAAGTAAGCATGCACAAAGGTCTTTGTCTGGCAAGCAGTCGGTAATGATCTGAAGAAGTAGGAAATGACAGACTTGATGACAGCTGCACTGTTCTTCCAGTTGTTGCTCAAGGCTGAGTGTTCTGGCTGTTTCTCCAAAGACAGCTGAGGTTTCCCTCCCAGGTAAGGAAAGCTCTGCCCACTGTAGTAATAGGTAGACAGAATCCAAAGTGGTTTCACAAGAAATAAATTGAACTGGCACTCTGATAATGGGTTTCCTTGTCAGTTCTATTGATATCTAAGTTTATACAAATACTTTTTCCTATTTCCCAGTTTCCTCATTTGCAAAATTAGCATATTAAACCAGATAATATGGAAGCTTCCTTTCAAGTACAAAAGTCCAGAATTTTCTATAAATGTATCTGTTGGAAAGTTATAGGGAAAGGGCAATAAGCTCATCTCTATTATTTATTATTTTAGACCAAACTATTTTGGATCACATTCGAAATTGGGTGTATACTATTGTAATTTTTTCTCCTCTGGCACATACTACAGACTCTTTTCAAATTAAGAAAGGGAAGCTCTTTTTCTTTTTGTGAGCAAAAAAGTAGATGGCTTTTAAGATATTTTAGGAAAGTCCTCTTAAGTTAAGGTAACCTTTAGAGTGCAGAGTCTATCAACAATTTCTATGGCCTTACTATGAGTGAAAATGCACACAAAATGCACAACTTTAAGGAAGCCTTTAATTTTTGCTCAACCTGTATTTATGGAACTCTTTAATTTACAGTTTTCAATGCTTACTCAGAGATGGCAACTGCAAGTAAACTACAGATTAGGAAATTGGAGGAGATTGTGGAGGTGTGTGTTTCATTTTAGGAGATAGAGTCTCCTCCTCTCCCACCTCTCAGTTCCCAAATACAAAATGTTCTGTGTAGAGGAGCAAGAGCAGAGGTGGAGAAGGTCTGTTCACAGTTTATACTATGGATTAAACTTTTTGTTTTGTTTCAATTATTCTATGAGTTCTCATTGTCAGAGATCTAAGCAGTGGAAACTCCTACAACATTTCGCTGGACCAAATCCTGCTAGAAATTGTAAATTGGGTTGAGAGTGAAGCACATAAAGCTTCCAGTCACCTGTGACCTGAGAAAGCATGATATGGCTTCCAGTCACCTGTGACCTCCAAGTACCTATGCAGGGAGGAGACATAGGCAGTTCACTAGGTAGAGCTTTGCTTTATTCAAAAGAAGTAAGTAGAAACCTCCCCACATGCTTGTGGAAAATAACCATAGAACAGACAAAAAAGAATAGCATTCAGAAGCCTCAAAGAAAGGACTTATTCTTGTAAACTACTGAAAGATCTAGAAATTATTTTTAAGACGAGTATTTGGCATCTTCAGAAGACAAAAAGGCATTGTTTCTTTTAAAGAGAAGGCATTCATCAGGAGAAAGAAAAGGAGATGAAAAAGCAGCAGAATTAGAAAAAGGTGTCATGATGAAACAAAAAAAAAATGGCCTCAGAGAAAATCAAAACACGGTAACAGAATTAAAATCCATATTTTCAGCAATAGAAAAAAGAACTAATGCTGCAGAAAAATTAGTTAGAAATGTAGAGGGCAATTTGAGAAGAGCATCAGTAATTTAAAAGGAAAGGGATAAAGAAAAGAGCCAAAAAAGATAGAGAAGATTTGGATGGACTAAACTATAAATGAGAGGTCTGCTTGAAAAAGAGAACAGTACACATATTTCAATGACTTTAAATGAAAGAGAAATTTAATGATTTACAAAGACTTGTATCTGTATAAGCAGATTGAGGAAACTCAGTATATTCTAGGCAGAGTCAATGAAAAGAAACTCAGGCATAGATATTTCATTGAAAACACATTTAGATTCTCAAGATAAAGAAGAGATATCTCATAAGAATTGAAGCAGAACACTTTATTTCTTCCAAAAATAAAAATAGATGTCTTTGGTTTTCAATTGTGCAATATGGAAAGCAAGATGTCTATGGAATACATACAGAATTTTGATGGGAAAAGACAACTTCTAACTCAATATTTTAACATTTTTATGATACCTTCTTTATATTACGTATTTTATAGTTTTTTGTTTGTTTGTTTGTTTTTTGGAGTCTCGCTCTGTCTCCAGGCTGGAGTGCAGTGGCATGATCTCGGCTCATTGAAACCTCTGCCTCCCAGGTTCAAGGGATTCTCCTGCCTCAGCCTCCTGAGTAGTGGGACTACAGACACGTGCCACCATGCCCGGCTAATTTTTGTATTTTTAGTAGAGATGGAGTTTCACCATGTTGGCCAGCATGGTTTCTATCTCTTGACCTTGTGATCCGCCCACCTTGGCCTCCCAAAGTGCTGGGATTACAGGTATGAGCCACCACACCCCACTCTATATTATAGAATTTTAACTTCTGGAAGCATATATGTCAATATGTTGTAAATCATGGCCCATAGGCTAATGGATATAGTGTGGCATGTGATTATGAAGTTGGAGGCGAAGTGATTAAGAGAAAATTGAGATTTAATAATTGATATTCTTGATAAAATAACATATAGTGTACTGGAGAACTCAGAGATTTCATTGAGAATGCTGGATTAAAAGAAAATTTAGATCAAAGAGCAATAAATTGGTCTTTGAGGCACTCATTATTTAGAAGGACTGTCTATAGGAAATAACAAGCTCTGAGGAGTAAACATAAAAATTGGAGGCAAAAGTGGGCAAGAGAAGATATTGGAGTTGCTTTCTGATAAGCTACTACGTCATTTAGATTGTCCAAAGGACATTCAAGTTACCAAATACAAAAATGGGACTCGGTGAGAAAGAGAGGAATATGAGATAGAGTTTTGAGAAATTATTTTTAAAATATTTTAAAAATTAGATTTATAGAGACCGAGTCTTTCTATGTTGCCCAGGCTGGTCTCAAACTCCTGGCCTCAACTAGTCCTCCCACCTTGGCCTCCCAAAGTGCTAGGATTACAGATGTGAGCCCCTTCCCCTGGTTGAAAACATTGTTGATGTAAAAAGTAGATAGAATTGAATGGATGCAGAAAAAACAAATTTAGCATAAGTATTACCTGCAACATGCAACACAGAGAAGAATTACATGCAACTAGAGAGGAATATGCCATAGGAGAAGTAAGAGCAAATCTTAACCAACAAAATCCTAGAAAGTTGAAGCTTGAAGCTAATATTCACAAGCAAGTGGCCATGGGAAAATTGTTGGTATAACTGATTAAGGAACTAGGTCAACCAGTTAAAGCCATTTATCTCGTAAGATATGCTTAGTGTATGGCAATGGATGTATCTTCCTCTATGTTGAAAGTCCTAAGATCATTCTGAACTCTGCTGTATGCAAAACAGACCTGTATGAAGCAACGTAATCTCTTCCTAAGTGATCTAAACTGGTACTCACCAACAGAAATACAATGCAAGCCATATATGCAATTTTAATTTTTCTAGCTACACTAAAAAAGAAAAATAAGCAAAATTAATTTTAACAATACATTTTATGTAACCAAATATATGTAAAATATCATTTTGGCATGGAATTGATATAAAATTGTTCATAATATAGTTTTTAATGTTTTATTCATACAAAGTCTATCCCATCCAGTGTATTTTACACTTGAAGGACATCTCAATTTGGCTACTGAATTTTCATTGGAATGAGTTGATTTTCATTTATATTTCATAAAATTCATAGTTGAAAAAATAGATGCACATATGGCAGTGTTTCAGGCTTGTTTAAATGTTTTCTGAACAAACATTTATTATGTTCTCCTGTGAATTGCAACTGCCAGTCATTGTAAAATTTGTGCCTTACATTTTTCTAGTCTCTTTTTTCCTTTACTGTTTGGTTGTAGTAGTAGCTTTTGTGCTAATTATTCACTAATATTATATTAAAATCTTTTATTAACATATTTTAATGTAAAACATAATTGTCTTTACTCATTTTCTAAACTAAAACCATAGTTTAATTATGTTATAACTTAAGTAATAAGTATTTCATTTTAATTGCTAGTTACATTTTACATAGATCACAGTAAGTCATGCTGTCTGCCTAAAATATTTCAATAAGTACAATGTCACATCAGTGTGTAGAAAAAAATCATTCAAATCGAACAATTTGTTGACAGAGACTAGATTGGTGATGTGTTTATCCATGTGTCGTCATATGTATGTTAATACATGTGCTTGACATAAACACAACAATACAACATCTTGCACTGTGCAAAGGCTTAAGTGAAATGTCCTAAAAATCAGTAAAATTTTCTCATTGTGTGCTTATTTGGATCTTCACTTTTTTTTCTCTCTGTTAATCTAGCTAGTGGTCTATCAATCTTGCTTATTCTTTCGAAAAAAGAATTATTGGTTTCATTGATCTTTTGTATAGATTTTTGCTCTCAATTTTGTTTAGTTATCTGGTTTTAGTTATTCCTTTTCTTCTGCTAACTTTGGTTTGGTTGTTCTTTTTCATTCTAGTTCTTCTAGGTGCAATGTTACATTATTAAATTGCAATTTTTCTGACTTCTTGATGAAAGTAGTTGTACAATAAACTGTCCTCTTAATACTTCTTTAGCTGCATCCCAAAAATTTGGTAAGTTGTAGCTCTATTTTGTTAATTTCAAAGAATTTTTGGATTTCTACCTTCATTTCATCTTTCACCCAAGAGTTTTTAGGAGCATGTTTTTTGTTTTGTTTTGTTTTAGATGGAGTCTTGCTCTGTCTCCAGGCTGGAGTGCAGTGGCATGATCTTGGTTCATTATAACCTCCACCTCCTAGGTTCAAGTGATTCTCCTGCCTCAACCTCCAGTAGCTGGGACTACATGCATGCACCACCATGCCCAGCTAATTTTTGTATTTTTAGTAGAGATGGGATTTCACTATGTTGGGCAGGCTGGTCTCGAACTCATGACCTCATGATCCGCCCTCCTTGGCTTCCCAAAGTGCTGGGATTACAGGTGTGAGCCACCGCGCCCGGCCAGGAACATGTTTAATTTCTATGTTTTTGTGTAGTTTTCAGAAACCTTCTTGGTATTAATTTCCATTTTTATTGCACTGTGGTCTGTGAGTGTTCTTAGTATGATTTCAATTTTTTTGAATTTATTGAGACTTACTTTATGACTGAGCATGTGGTCAATCTTAGAATAAGTTCCATGTGCAGATGAGAAGACTGTATACTCTCTGATTGTTAAGTGTAGTATTCTGTAGATGTCTATTAGGTCCAATTTGTCAACTGGCAGGTTTAAGTTTGCAATTTATTTGTTAGCTTTCTGTCTCAATTATTAAAGTCCCTCACTATTATTGTGTGCTGTCTAAATATTTTCATAGGTCAAGAAAAACTTGTTTTAGGAATCTGAGTGCTACATTGTTAGGTGTGTATATATTTAGGATAGTTAAGTCTTCTTTTTGAATTGAACACGTTATCATTATGTAATGCCTTTCTTTGTTCTTACTGATTGTTGTTGGTTTAAAATCTGTTTTATCTAATATAACAATAGCAACTCCTTCTTTTTTTGTTGTTGTTTTTGGTTTGCTTGATAGATTTTTCTCCATTCCTTTACTTTGAGTGTGTGGGTGTTGTGAAAGATAGCAGTATAATCCATCTCACAGAAATGTAAAATATCCTCAAAGACTAATATGAACATGAACACCTCTTTGTGCATGAAACAGAAAATCTAAAGGAATTGGATAAATTCCTGGAAACCCACAACCTCTCAAAAATTAAAAGAAAGTGAAAACCTGAACAGATCAATAACAAGTTCCAAATTAAATCAGCAATAAAAACCCATGAAGCAAATGAAGCCCTGGACCACATGGATTCCCAGCTGAATTCAGTCAGATATAACGAAGAGGCAATGGTGCAATTCCTACTAAAATTATTCAAACAACAACAACAACTACAAAAAGCAAAGAAGAAAGGCTCCTCCCTAACTCATTATATGAAATCAGCTTCATCCTGTTACCAAAATCTGGTGTAGACACAATGAAAATGAAAACTAAAGGTTAATATATCTGATGAAATAGACATAAAAATCCTCAACAAAATACTGGCAAACTGAATATATCAAGAAGTTAATTCACCAGGATCAAGTAAGCTTTATTCTTGGGATGCAAGATTGGTTCAACATACACAGATGATATATGTGATTCTCTACACAAAGAGAATAAGACAAAACCCATATGATTATCTCAATTGATGCAGAAGAAGCCTTTGATAAAATCCAGCATCTTTTCATTGTAAAATCCCTCAACACATTAGGCATTGAAGGAATGTACCATCAAATACTGAGAGCCATCTTATGACAGATCCATAGCTAACATCACACTAAACAGGCAAAAACTGGAAGCATTGCCCTTGAGAACTGGAACAAGATAAGCATGCCCATTCTCACAGCACTTATTCAACACAGTACTAGAAGTTCTATCAAGAGCAATCAGTTCAAGAGAAAGAAATAAAAGGCATCCAAATTGAAAAATAAGAAGTCAAACTATCTCTCTTCACTGATGATATCATTCTATACCTAGAAAACCCTAAAGAGTCTGCAAATGTCCTAGAACTGATAAATTACTTTAATGAAGTTTCAGAATATAAAATCTATGTACAAAATCACTACCATTTCTAAACACCAATAATATTCTAGATGACAGCCAAATCAAGAACATAATCCCATTTGTAATAGCCACAAAAAAATGAAGTACCTAGGAATGCACCTAACCAATGAGGTGAAAAACTACAAGGAGAACTACAAAATGCTTCTGACAGAAATTAGAAACAACACAAATAAATGGAACAAATACTATGTTCTCATGGATTGGAAGATTTAATATCATTAAAGTGGCCATACTTCCCAAAGCAATTTACAGATTCAATGCCATTCCTACCAAAATATCAATGCCATTTTTTTTTTCACAGAAATAGAAAAAAATTATTTTAAAATTCACATGAAACCAAAAAAGTGCCCAAATAGTCAAAGTAATCCTAAGCAAAAAGAACAAAGCCAGAAGCATCATGTTATTCGACTTCAGTCTGTACTATAAGGCTATAGAAACCAAAATAGCATGGTGCTGGTGCAAAAACAGACAAATAAACCGATAGAACAGAGTAGAGAACCCTGAAAAAAGCACACCTTACAGCTATCTGATCTTTGACAAAGTTGACAAAAATAAGCAAAGGACTCCCTATTCGATAAATGGTGCCAATATAACTGGCTAGCCATATGCAAAATAATGAAACTGGATCCCTACCTTTTACCATATACAAAAATTAACTCAAGATGAACTAAAGCTTTAAATGTAAGATCTAAAACTATAAAAATCCTAGAAGAAAACCTAGGAAATACCCTTCTTGACATCTTCTTTGGCAAAACATTTATGACTAAGTCCCCAAAGCAATTGCAACAATAAAATGTATTGATAGAGGGGACCTAATTAAATGAAAGAGCTACCACTCAGCAAAGAAACTATCAACAGAATAAACAGACAACCCACACAATGGGAGAAATATTTACAAATTATGCATCCAACAAAGGTCTAATATCTGAAATCATTAAGGAACTTAAATCTATAAACAAAAACCAATTCCATTTAAAAAATGGGCAAAAGACATGAACAGACACTTCTCAAAAGAAGACATACAGCCAACAAACATTAAAAAATGCTCATTATCACCAATTGTTAGAGGAATGCAAACCAAAACTACAACGAGATACCATCTCACACCCAGTCAAAATGGTGATTATTAAAAAGTAAAAAAAAAAACAGATGCTTGCAAGGCTTCAGAGAAAAGGGAATGCTTATACATTGTTGGTGAGAATGCAAGCTAGTTCAACTACTGTGCAAAGCAGTTTGGAGATTTCTCAAATAACTTAAAACAGAACTACCATTCGACCCAGTAATCCCATTACTAGGTATATATATAAAAGAAGGCAGATCTTTCTACCAAAAATATACATGTACTTACTTGCATGTTCATCACATTACTATTCATAATAGCAGACTTAGAATCGATTTAGATGCCCATCAATGGTGGGTTGGATAATGAAAATATGGTACATATACACTATGGAATACTATACAGCCATAAATAGAATGAAGTACCCTTTGCCAGAACATGTTTGCAGCTGGAGGCCATTATCCTGAGTGAATTAACACAGGAACAGAAAACCAAATACTACATGTTCTCAGTTACAAGTAGGAGCTAAATATTGAGTACACTTAGACCAAAAGATGAGAACAATAGACACTGGGGACTACTAGAGTAAGGAAGGGAGGGTGTGTGGGCTGAAAAATTACCTAGTGGGTATTTTGCTTACTACTAGGGTGACGGGATCATCCATATCGCAAATGTCAGCATTATGCAACGTACTGTTGTTACAAACCTGCAGGTGTATACCCCAAATCCAAAATAAAATTTGAAAAAAAAAAGCCAGTAAATTTGTATTCAATGAAAAATATTTTACATTGATTCAGTTCTTAATTCAACTTCAAATTCATTGAAATAGAAAGTCCTAAACATTCTGGCATCTTTTTACCTATCTGACTTCATCTCCTGTCACCATCCCTGTGTCACTTTTCCCTAGATACGTTAGCCTCATCGCTATTCCTTGAACATGCTAGGCCTGCTTCCACCTCAGAGATTTTTGCACCTGTTCTTATTGGAAAGTTCTCCCCTAGAGAGCTGTGTTGGGCCTCCTTTGAGAATGCTGTTTAAATTTGCTTCCCTCATTCACCACATACTTCCCTTGACTTCACTTCATAGCACCTGTCACTGTCTGATCTACTACATGATTTGCTTATATCTATTGCCTTTCTCAGTGCTGTTTTCTCTCTCACTAGAATATAGATTGTATGCAGATAGGAATGTTGTCCCTTTTTTTTCATGGTATATCCATGAAAGCAAGAACAATGCTTGACACATAGTTGAAGCTCAATAAACATTTTTTGAATAGATTAATTTATAAAAGATAATTGCTGAAGAATAGATAGAAGATCTGCTTTTAAATCAGAAGATGGGAAAAATGGGAGGAAATGTACTCAGCTGACTCAATGAGAAGCAAAAATAAATGAACAGTAAACTACTTATAAAATGAGGTGGAAATATAAATACAATCAAATAATTTATCATAGTAAGAGTGAATTAATGTTTCTATTAAAAAAGTACAAATCTAATTAAATGATTTTTTTACTTGATTTTTAATTGACACATATAATTGTCCATATTTAGGAGGTACAGTGTAATGTTTCAATGCATGTATACATTGTATAATGATTAAATCAGGGTAATTATTTTAAACATCATTTCTTTGTGGTGATAGCATTCAGTATCTTTTATTTATCTTGAAATATACACTTATTCTCCCTAAATGTAAATCAGAAGTTATTCTTGCCGTCTGTTATTTTCATAGCTGTTGACCAGCCTTTCTTAGTTGCTCGCTCTCCACGACCTTCCCCAGCCTCTGGTAACCATTATTCTACTCTCTAGTTCTATGAGATTCCTGGAGATGAGTCTTGCCTGTCACCAGCTAGAGTGCAGTGGGGTCTCTGCCAACTGCAACCTCCACCTCCCAGGTTCAAGCAATTCTCCTGCCTCAGCCTTCCCGAAGTCGCTGGGATTGAGGCACCCGCCACCACTTCCAGCCACATTTTTAGTAGAGACGGGGTTCCACCATCTTGGCCAGGCTGGTCTCGAACTTCTGACCTTGTGATCCACCTGCTTCGGCCTTCCAAAGTGCTGGAATTACCGGCGTGAGCTACCGTGTCAGGCCATGAGATCATCTTTTTAAGATTCCACATATGTATGAGATCAGCACGGTAAGCTTGTGTTTTCAGGCTTCATTGATTTCACTCAGCATAATATCCTCCAGCTTCATACATGTTGCCATAAATGATAGAATTCATTCTGTATGATTACTGAATAGCATTCCATTGTGTATCAATACCACATTTTCTTTATTCATTCATCTGCAGATGCACGTTTAGGTTGATGCCATGTCCTGGCTATTATGAATAGTGCTGTAATAAACATGGTAATGCAGATATCTCTTTGACAGGCTGATTTCATTTCCTTTGGATATATACCCTGTAATGGGATTGCTGGATCATATGGTATCTCTATTTTAATTTTAAAAAATAAACCCCATACTGTTTTTTATAATGGCTATACTAATTTACATTCCCATCAATAGTGCACAAGAGTTCTTTTTTCTTCACATCCTTGCTAACATTTGTGGGTTTTTTTTTTTTTTTTTTTTTTTTTTTTGTATTTTTGATAATAGTCATTTTAATTTGGATGAAGTGATATTTTGTTGAAGATTATTGAATATTTTTTCATATATATTTGGTCATTTGTATGTCTTCTTTTGAGAAATGTCTGTTCAGGTTTTTGCCCATTTTAAAATTAAATTATTATTTTTTTTCCTATTAATTGTGTTCCTTATGTGTTCTGGATATAAACTCCTTTAAGGATGAATAGTGTGCAAATAATTTCTCCCATTGTGTAAGTTGTCTATTTATTGATAATTTCCTTGCTATATAGAAGCTTTTTAGTTTGATGTAATCCCATTTCTCTATTTTTGCTTTTGTTGTCTGTGCTTTTGAAGTCTTATTTTTAAAAAATAATCCAACCCAATTTTTTGAAATGTTTCCCCAATGTTTTCTTCTAATCATTTAATAGTTTTGGGTCTTAGATAGATTTAAACCTTTAGTTCATTTTGATTTGATTTTTGTATATGGTGGTAAAAGGTATCTAGTTTCATTCTTCTGTGTGTGGATATCCAGTTTTCCTAGCACTATTTACTGAGGAGAGTATCCTTTTCCTAATGTGCATGCTTGGTATATTTGTTGAAAATCAGATGGCTGTTGGGTTCTCTATTCTTTTTCATTGGTGTATTTTTCTGTTTTTATGCCAGTGCCATGCTGTTTTGTTTACTGTAGGTTTGTAGTATATTTTGAAGTCAAGTAATTTGATACCTCCAGTTTTGTTCTTTTTGCTCAAGATTCCTTTATCATCTGGGTCTTTTGTGTTTCCATATACATTTTAAGACTTTTATTTTCTATCATTTGAAGAATATCTGTGCTATCTGTCGTATTTTGATAGGGATTGCATTGAATCTGTAGATCACTTTGGATAATATAAAATTTCAGGAATAGTGATTCTTCTAGTCCATAAACACAGGATATCTTTCTATTTATTTGTGTTGTTTTCAGTTTCTTTCATCAATGGTTTATAGTTTTCATTCTAAAGATCTTTAATCTCTTTGGGTATTTTTTGTGTGTGTGTGTATGTAGGTTTTGTTACTTTCTTGATTTTTTTTTTTTAAATAGTTCACTATTAATGCATAGAAATGCCACTAACTTTGGTACGTTGATTTTGTTTTCTGCAACTTTACTGAATTCATTTATTACTTTCAATATTTTTTTTTTTACTAGAGCCTTTACAGTTTTCTATCCATATGATCATGTCATTTGCAAATGGGGACAATTTTACTTCCTCCTTTCCAATTCAAATACCCTTAATTTTTTAATTTTGACTAGTTTCTCTTGTTAACTTTCAGTACTATGTTGAACAAAAGTGGTGAAAACAGGTATTCTTGTCTTGTTACGGAACTTAGAAAGAAATATTCAACTTTTCCCAGCTTTCAGTATACATCAGCTGTGGATCTATAATATATGACTTTCATTGTGTTTTGAGGTATGTCTCTTCTCTCTCCAGTTTGTTGAGATAATATTTTCTTTAGGAAATGGATAAAATATGGAAAAATTAGTAGAAACTTTAGTTCATAATTATAGTGGGGGGTTAACAAGTTTAGTTAATAAATTTATATATAAAGTATACTCAACTATAACTATAAATAATTTGAATAACAAAGTAATAAGCTTAGTATTATAGATACATATAACCCTTTCTCTCTTCCACAAGTAGTATGATAGGCCCCCAAATAAATTCTAGATTTTATTAAAGGAAAATTTGAAGAAAAACACCTCACACAATATGTAATTCATATACTCATTGACCTGGATACTCTACGTTTCCATTCTTTACTATGAAAATGCTTACACATGAAAAGAAAGATATGCTGGATGTGGTGGCTCACACCTGTAATACCAGCAGTTTGGGAGACTGAGGTGAGTGAATCACTTGAGGTCAGGAGTTCAACCAGCCTGGCCAACATGGCGAAACCCTGTCTCTACTAAAGATACTTTAAAAATTAGCTGAGAGTGAGGGTGTGTACCTGTAATCCCAGCTACTCAGGAGGCTAAGGCGTGATAATCACTGGCACCCTGGAGATGGAGGTTGCAGTGAGCGGAGACTGCAACTCTGCACTGCAGCCTGGGTGACAGAGAGAGACTCTGTCTCCAAAAAAAGAAAAGAAAAGATATATATACAGGCAATTTAATTGTTACATCATTTTTAGTAGTAAAAAACTAACAGTAACCTTTAGTTTATTAATGAGAATGATGAAATATTTAATTCATATTATAGAATACTATATAGGGACCAAAATATCAATTTTTAGAAAACATATTACTAACCAAAAATGTCACAGAATAGTCGTGTAGATTTATCTCATTTATTTAAGCAAGGTACATAAACATGTAAGTGATTAGATAGGGAACTGATGGAGTATTTTTTGAGAGCAGTCCAAAAATGTAAGATAAAGGGATATCTTTCACATTTTGGTTTATTTACTTTTGGCAGAATTGAAGACTATATTATAAAATGATTTTAATTTCTTTATTAGATTTCTATTTTCAATATTTTCTGCAATATACATCTATAACTCAGAGAAAATGAACAGATTTTAAAATTTAAAAAAATTATTAGCAATAGACAATAAATCTAAATCCATCTATTATAATTCCAAGAAGAGCAAATCATGGAAAAACTATATTGAGTGTCTCCTATAAAGAGGGTAATTAACAATCAGATGATAAGCAGCCATCTTAACAGTTCAATAACATTTTACATAACAAGTCAAATCCATTCAAGAAATTGTTAATGTACTCTTTGAAAACCTCATGGAACTGTCTTAAATGATTGTATAATATTTGATGGGAACTCATGATCCAGAAAATCTTGCCAATTTAAATGAATTGATAATTCTGATACATTATACTACTTTTTTTTTTTTTGCCATCACTTGAAACATGTTTCAGAATGGTAAAGAAGATTTACTGGAAAGTAGAGCAAGTGAGGAAAAAACCTAGAAGAGCTATGAGCATAACCTGGATAGTTATTAACATTATCCAGTGTGTGTTATAATCAACAATCATGTATCTTTGGACTCATTCTTGTCAAATATAGGAGCAAAGGCACATTATGTGCTTCGTTTCTTACTACTACTTTAAAAATACATCCTTTTCTCCACAATGAATTTACTTTTTATGTCAAAGTCTGTTGAGCATTGCTGTAAGTGCTTAGCTCCCCACCTCACTGTGAACAATAGTCTTTTAGTACTCACTCGGCATGGCTGTAAAAGTCCATTACTACTAGACACACAGAGCATATATGCTTCTTAAAATAACTGGGCAGATACATTGCTCTTCTTTAATACAGAATAGACCGAATGAAGGCAGAAGAGAATGGATTAAGTCTTCACGTGCCAGTACACCCTCACACACACATACACACACAACTCAAACATGTATAATATACAGAGACGAGAACTACAGGAAAAATGCAAAGTAAAGGGTGGTAAAGCAAAGAAAAATATAAACATTTGAATGTAGTATGGACCAAAGACAGGTGACTGTGTGAGTTCAGCTCTGCCAATTTTTGAGAGAGAATAAATCTCTTATGAAAATTATCTTACCAGCAGCCCGTGGAGGACTTGCTCGGGTATATAGACAGCTCATGTTTATTGTACGAAGGGTTGTTAACCTCACTATGTATATTATGCATTCCTGCCATGGTAAGCAAGGCAGCTTCTGGTTTAAGTTAATTTAACATATCAAATGTTAAATTAGATAAAGTTTTATTTGAATAATAATATCAGATTACTGGGGCTTTTTGGTGTCACCCTAATAAATGACCTCAAAGTAGCAAGTACACGGGACTGCCATCCCAGCATGAGGTATGGCATGTAAGAATTCCACAGAGTAGTTTAGTGTCTCTTTATACAAATTCAGTGTTTTGATTTTTGAAAACAGAGAATATTCTGGAACCTTATTTCTCTTTCCTCTATGCTATCCTTCAATTAATATTAGATTTAAACATTTAAAATTAATTGGTTAAAAGTTTGATGTTTCTTTAAAAACTACTAATGAAAAAGTTTTAAGAAATTGAAGAATACATACTTACATGGTTCAAAATATATACACTATTCAATTGCTTAACATAATGCCTCTTTATTATACAACTAATGAAAATAAATACCATGTCTCCATCTTTATATCAACCTCATATCCAGGATTTTTGATATTTATATTCTCTTACTTAATTTTTCTCCTCTGTATTTCAACTCTTCCCAATCTAACTTTTGTACCATTCCTATTTCAAAATAGCTTTTGCTGATCCCAATGACTTTCATGTCACTGAATCCAAAGGAATTGAAATGAACTCTTATCTAACTTGGGCTCTCAGCAGCATTCAATGCTGTTGATTACTCTCTGCTCTAGGAGTCGCCAACTTCTTTAGTTAGGTTCACCTTTTCCTCTGAATTCTAAACCTGAATAGCTCACTGATAATTGATATTCCTACTGAGTTGTCTCTAGCCTAACTTAAAGTCTGTTTTCCAAACCTGTTCCTTTTATATTTAAAATTTTTTAAAATGAAATTATTGTGTGTAAAGAGTCAGCATCAAAACTTCCTTCTGCAACCTAGATCCAATCAATCACCAAGCACTAGCAATTTCTTTTCTAAATAAGTTTGAAATATTTTAAATGCTTGTTTTCTTCCTATCATAAACCCTCAGCTGGACTTTGTTTTCCAATGGGTCTTTCCACATTCTCTCTTGTTTGACGTGCCTTACTGCATTTAGTCTGTTTTCACATGGCTATAAAGACACTACCTGAGACTGGGTAATTTATAAATAAAAGAGATTTAATTGACTCACAGTTCAGCGTGGCTGCAGAGGCCTCAGGAAACTTACAATCATGGCAGAAGGCAAAGAGGGAGAAAGGGATGTCTTATATGGCAGCAGGAGAGAGAGGGAAAAAGAGCGAGGAAGTGCCACACTTAAAACTATCAGCTCTCATGAGAACTCATTCATTATCATGAGAGCAGCATGGAGGACACCAACCCCATGATCCAATCACCTCCCACCAGGACCCTCCCTAGACACCTAGGGATTACAATTGGAAGTGAGATTTGAGTGGGGCTTCAGAACCAAACCATATCACTTGGCTTCCTCATTTTAGTCAAAGTGATCTTTCTACATTGATATGGTCCGTATCTTTGAACATATGGCATGAGTTTGGAGGGTGAGATTCAAAACCAAGGAGCCCATCACCAGGACTCATGCTCTGCATCCCTTTTTCCTTGTGAACTGAAGATCTGGGATAACAAATTAATCATACTGTTAAGGCCTGCCTTCTTCCCCCTACCTCCAGCCCTCTCTAAAAATAATTAGAAGGAAAGTAAAAGAGAAAAGAACAGCAATGTTGTAGAGAGAATTCCTTATTTCTGTTTTCTTTCTCGAATCAGATCTGAGAGAAGCGAAATGGGATTATACAGTAAATTTTAATGTTTCTGATGAAAATTAAATTTATTAAAAGCAAATGAATTAAAATTTTATTTAATTTGCACATTACATTTATACAAATAAAGCATGAGTTTTGCTATACTTTCAACTGAAATTTATTAACAAAGAATTTTCAGAACACTATTCTCGCTTCTGTAATGCTGAAAAAGAGATTTCTGCACTGCATTTCAAAACACAAAAAGCCACCAAACGTGAAAGGCAGATGTGAAACTAATATTTTTTAGTTTGGTACAGTATTAGAGAAGTTACCTGGAGTAAACTTTTGATAGATTTTGATAGCAAAAGAACCCAGAAAATTCTCCAATCACACCTTCAAAGCATGAAGTACCCAAAGGTACTAGACACACAGGAAAAACAGCAAAGGGCAATTCCAGTAATTCTTTGTCCGTCACCTAACACCATGCCGGGTTTATGAGATGTTTGCAAAGAGAAAAGTCATTCTTCTAAAAGAGACTGAGCTCCAAATTTCAATGTAGTCTTAAGGCTGAACTGAGCTGGATGGCATGTAGAAAAAAGAGACATTCCCAAAGTGGCAGATGAGTTTGATATTTAAACCAGAAACACATCATCTCCCTCTCACCCAACTCCTCCACCCTGAGTATATTTTCAGTATATTTGTTTCATTCTATCATATTTTTTTAAAATTTAATAAAAATATAACCTATGGATAAATCACAGCAAGAGAAAGATGTTCTCCAAGGTATGACACAGAGTCTGTCATTCCAATGGCACCTAAGAAGCCCCTTCCCTATTTCTCTAGTGGGAGGTGACTAGGCTAATTTTAATACCGGCACTGCATGGGAGAGAAGAGAGTGAAGGAGGAATCTCAAAAAGGAACCACCCTCATGAAAGCCTTTGTTAAGCTGGACTTTGCCAATTCATATTAACTTTCCTTGTTTGCTTTAGAGAGGTGGGAGGAATGAGAGGGAAGGGTTGAGTTTACCGAGGGAAATAATACAAAAATACATAACATGTGGATAAATGCTCAACTATTCAAAAGTAAAGATTAAAATATGGGCCCCAAACGAAACCAGAAACAAAATTCTAACTCAACCACTACATAAAATTTAAAACTAAGGAACTAAAGAAGTTGAAAAATTTTGGAAAAAATATCAAGCAAATGAATCTAATAGGAAGAAGTAACAAATTCTTAAAGTAGACAGTGAAATCAAGGCACAAAAAGCATTAAAAACCACAAAGTCTTTTTCAGTAAATTAAAACACAAATTAAAAAAATATTCTAATGTACTTTCTACACTTAGGTCAAGAAGAAATAGAAGATAGCAATAACAGGATTTTAAACCATGTACTGCAATCTTTGAAACATTAGAAAAAAAATGAACAGGTGGAAGATATCTGCAATATAATTTAAAGGCTCATTAGTTCAATATATTTCAAAATCTGTACACTAAAGAAATGACACCTTCTTTTTCAGACCACATTGAACATTTGCACTCCTATTTCCTGTAGAAAAATGAACCACAAATTCCAAACAGTGAAAAGGCCTTTTTTGAATCTGCAATTAATATAAAAATAAATGAAAAATCACAATATAACAATCTAAAATTGGGAAGGTATGGAGGAAGTGGAGAGGAAGTATGAGTGTTAATTTGCTCATAGTTTGTTGCAGAAAACCATTAGGAAATGGATAAAGATAGAACGCTGAGAAATAAGGTTGGAAGTATTACTAAAAGTTATCAAAATAATCAGCAGAACAACAAAACATGGGTAAAAAACCTTCCAAGTTATCAGAAGAAACACCTGAACTACACATAAAATAAACAAAATAGAAACCAAATATCAAGATATAGAAAACAAAGGGAGCTTTAAGAGACACATGGAGAGAAACATAGAGCTTTAGGTGTAACATGGATGATGCACTAATATGAAATATCTTTATCTACATATCTAAAGCCATGAGTTGCTGAATGATGGGGACACATTCTGACAAATGAGTCATTAGGTGATTTCTTTGTTCTATGGACATGATAGCGTGTACTTTCACAAACCTACATGATAGAGCCTACTAGACAGCCAGGCTATATGGTATGCCTATTATTCCTAGGCTACAAAGCTGTACAACACATTACTGTACTGAACACTGTACGCAATTGTAACATAGTTGTAAATACTTGTGTATATAAACATAGAAAAGGTAATATGTTGTGCTACAACATTACCATTGCTATGACATCACTAGGTATTAGGAAATTTTCACCTTATAACATTATGGGACCACCGTCATATATGTAAACCATTGTGGACTGAAATGCTGTTATGCAGTGCCTGACTATACACATATGATTTGACTCACTCCCAGAGTTCATCATTTAGCAGATCCGGGGTGGGCCCCAAGTAATGAATTTTTAGCAATTTTCCAGTGAAGCTGGTTGTGCTGTGCCAAGAACATATGAAGTGTTGAGATAGAGATACCTCTAGCTAGTACGAATGAAGGAAAAAACAAAAAAGAAAAGTAAACAAAATCCTATTAGGTAAATAACCACAGACACGGAGGAAGGAGACATTAATTCAGTGGTTCTCAATCTTCATAGTCCATTTGAATCACAAAAACTGATACTCAGGCCCTATGTGCTGTTGGGTTGAATCCGAACATTTGAGGCTGGACTCTAGGTATGGCCACTCTCTGAAAGCTCCCAAAACGATTTTGATACACAGTATAATTGAAAAGCATCAAAATAATAGGAGATTAGTTGTATTCTATTACATCAATTTGGAAACTGGGATTTTAGTTGGAAAACTTTCCCATTTCTCAAGTCTAAATTTCAAATGAGAATTCCAGGCTATAGATGGAAGTATATTCCATCATTTTTTACTTTTTTTACTTGTTCCTTCTGGAGCAAATTACATTTTTGAACGGAAAGTTTAGGAGAAAGAAATGAATATACTACACTTAGTTCTTCTTAGGCATTTTTTCTTCTGACTGCTTGCAGATAGGGTGCTTTCTGATCTGTTTGCATTTAAAGCAGTGAATGTTTTACTGGTGATAGGATGTCTGAGATCTTCAATTATGTCTGGGCCTGAAAGATAAATTTTTCAAAATCATATATGTATTGAGATATAATTCACATACCACAAAATTCAACCTTTTAAAATATAAAATTCAATAGTTTGTAGTATATTCAGAGTTGTGCAACCATCAACACTATTTGGTTTTATAATATTTTTGTCACCCCAAAAAGAAAACTGGTGCTCTTACCTATAACTCTCTGTCTTTTTCAGCCATAGGTAGCCAGTAATCTACAGTCTGTATGGATTTTAAAATTTTGAACACTGAAAGATTAATTTGAAGTCTGATGAATTATTAGAAATTCATTGTGTCCTCAACCACAGGCATTACCCATCCAGTTTCTACCTAAGAAAAAATCTGATAACTTGACAATCTGTCAGTCTCCTGGTAGTATATGTCAATTAGTTACCAAATTAAGAGATATTTATGTTTCCATAAAACTCTACCACTGGACCAAATACATTCTTTCTCAGAAAAATTTACCCAGAATGACCACAAAAGTCATGAAAATATTAAAAAAATACATAAGAAAATTAAAAAGAGCTATCCCGATGCCAAAACAGAAATCATAAAGAGCAAGATTTATTTATTAGTCTATTACACAAATTGAATCTTCTGTGCTTCAAAAATAACCATAAACCAAGTTACGTTGAATATACAGTGTACATGTAAAGAGTTGATTTATGTAAAAGGTTTATAAGTCAGTAAGAATAAGACATTACAATAGGAAAAAGGGCAAAGGATATGAATATCCAATTGAAGATGAATAAATTAAAAATAATTAACATGAAAAATGTTAACATGATTGAAAAAAAGATGTGAATTTAAACAGTGGGTTCTTTTTCACATTAGCAAAGACTGATGTATTTAGTGTTAGTAAATATGAGGGGAAGTGGAAATATGTTGTGGAGAATGAAGGTTATAACCTTTCTAAAAGGCAATTTGGTAACATATAACAACTAAAAAAATCACAGCACTCCATATTTTAAATTTTAATATTAGAAAATATACAGATACATAAAATATTGTTCTAAGTATGTTAATTACAGCAAGATTTATAATAAGAAAATATGGAAAATGCTAAGCATGATACATGCATAATTTAAATATATTGGAATATTTATGTGTTAATTATATGTTTTTTACTGATAAAAATCAATGAAATATTAGGAAAAGTAGCTTATACAGTTGCCTATACAATAATCCCATTCTGATGAGTAAAAAGTAGCAAAAATGGTAACCACAAAAAATTTAAATTCCTTGTTATGAATTAGACAGAATCAAAAACAACAATTATGATCATCTCAATAGGTGCAGAAAAAGCATTCAATAAAATTGAGCATCCCTTCATAATAAAAATCTTTACCAAACTAGGAATAGAGGGAACATACCTCAAAATAATAAAAGCCACATATGAGAAAACCTCAGCCAACATCATCCTGAATGGAAAAAAAGTTGAAAGCACTCTCCCTAAAAGCTGGAACAAGAGAATTATGACCACTGTTACCACTTCTATTCAACATAGTACTTGTGGTCCTAGCTAGGACAATCAGGAAAGAGAAAGAAAAGGCATTCAAACTAGAAAAGAGGAAGTTGAATTATCTGTTTGCTGATGATATGTACACCTAGGAAACCCTAAAGACTCCTTCAAAACACTTCTAGATTTGATAAATGACTTCAGTAAAGTTTCAGAATACAAAATCAACATAAAGTTAGTAACATTTGTATGTACAAATAGTGACTAATCTGAGAACCAAATCAAGAACTCAATTCCATTTATAATATCTACACACACACACACACACTACCTGATAATACAGTTAAACAAGAAGGTGAAAGAATTCTACAAGGAGAACTACAAAACATTGCTGAAAGAAATCATAGATGAAACAAGCAAATGGGAAAACCATCCCATGCTCATGGATTGGTAGAATGAATATCATTAAAATGAACATACTGCCCAAAGCTATCTACAGACACAATACGATTTCTATTAACTATCAACGTAATTATTCACAGAATTAGAAAAAAGAAAACCCTAGAGATAATATGGAACCTTAAAAGAGCCCAAATAGCCAAAGCAATCCTAATCAAAAAGAATAAATCTGGAGGTCTCACATTACCTGACTTCAAATTATACTATAAGGCTATAATTAAGCAAAACAACAAGTACTGGTATGAAAATTGACACATAGATTAATACAACAGAATAGAGAACCCAGAAATAAAGCTTCATACCTAAAACCAAATAACCTTTGACAAAGTTGATAAAAATGTACACTGGGAAAAGGATAATATATTCAATAAATGGTGCTGGTATAATTGGAAACCCATATACAGAGAAATGAAACTGGACCTCTATTCTCACTATCTATAAAAATTAACTCTAGTGGATTAAAGACTTAAATGTTAAGACCTTAAACCATAAAAGTCCTGGAAGAAAATGTATGAAAAAACCCATGAAGGACATTGGGCTAGGCAAATAATTTATAATTAAATACTCAAAAGGAAAGGCAATAAAAACAAAAATAGACAAATGAGACTTAATTAAATTAAAAATATGCAGAGCAAAAAATTAATGGAGTAAACAACCTATGCTATTGGAGAAACTATTTGCAAAATGATGCATTCAACAAAGGACTAATATCCAGATTTTCTAAAGAACTCATATAACTCAACAAGAGAAAACCCCATTTAAAAATGAATGAATAACACGAACAGACATTTTTCAAAAGAAGATACACAAACACCCAACAAACAAAAAATGCTTAACATTACTAATCATCAGAGAAATGCAAATTAAAACTACAATGAGATACCATTTTACCCCAATCAGAATGGGTATTATTAAAAAGTAAAAACAGAAACAGATATTGGTATGGATGCTGAGAAAAGAAAACTCTTATACACTGTGGAAATATAAATTAGTATAACCTCTATGGAAATGAATATGGGGATTTCTCAAGGAACAAAACATAGAACTACCCTTCTATCTAGCAATTCCATTACTGGATATCTACCAAGGGTAAATACATCATTACATTAAAAAGGTACCTGCACTTTTATGTTTATGGCAGCACTATTCGTAATAGCAAAGTCATGGAAAATCTGTGTCCATCAATAGATGATAAAAATGTGGTGTATGTGTATGTGTATCCTTATCCTTAGTGAAATTAAGAGACAGATAATCAAAACCCACAAGTTCTTCTAAGTGGGAGCTAAACAATGGGTGCACATGGCCATACAGAGTGGAGTAATAGACACTGGAGATTCCAAATGGTGGGAGGGGGTGAGGGATGAACTACCACCTATTCGGTACAATGTATACTACTCAGGTGATGAGTCCACTAAAAGCCCATGTTTCACCACTATACATGTATTCTTGTAAGACAACTGTACTTGTATCCCTTAAATAAAAAAATTAATTTCAAAATAAAAAAAGTAAAAAGGAGAAAACAAATTTTCTTTGGTAGTATTTCGGCAATGTGCTCACCTATATAACGTTTCTCTTCTTCCCATGTTTCTAACCAGTGCTAAATGTTTTTGACGTGACCAAGTAACGCTTCCTTTTTTTTTTTTTTTTTTTTTTTTTGACATGGAGACTCACTCCATCACCAGGTTGGAGTGCAGGGGCGTTAACTCACTGCAACCTCCGATTCCCGGGTTCAAGCAATTCTCCTGCCTCAGCCTCCTGAGTAGCTGGGATTACAGGTGCGCGCCGCCACACCCAACTAATTTTTGTATTTTCAGTAGAGACAGGGTTTCACCATGTTGGCCAGGCTGGTCTCGGGTCTCTATCTCCTGACTTCGTGATCCACCCGCCTCGGCCTCCCAAAGTGCTGGGATTACAGGCCTGAGTCACGGCGCCCGGTCTACCAACTAATACTTCCTGAGAAGTGTTAGTAATTAGTTAGTGTCAGTTCTATTACATCATTATAAATATATTAAAGAAACTGTTATGAGTGCCTGAAGTCTTGTATCAGGAGTTGCAAAACCTTAATTCATAATGTGGCCAGAGAGATAAGAGGTGGTGATAGAAGCCCAGTGGAGACTGTAGCAAACTGCTGCTTCCAAAGACAACTAATCAAATTCTGAGCACTGTTGCTGTGCTGCTTATTGTGTCTCGCTCTTTGATATTTTACCAGCAGCCAGAAATCTCAATATCTATGTGAATCTCCTAATTTTTCTATTTTAGAAACTATTTAAATATTAAATAAATCACAGTGTGGACCAAGCAAACACATCAAGTGTGTTCATGGGTTAGCTTCTCCTGGCTTAGATCAGAGGAAATAAAAACATATCCTCTTCACTCTCCAATTCTTTCCCTCCAGAGTTTAGAAGGGAACTACTAATCATTGCAAACAAGCTATAATTTGGCAGCATTAGAGAAAGATCAACATTTCCCTGGGCAAGTTATTAAGAGATTTATGGTTTAGAGGACTTTAATATGCTTTATTTGGAGGAATGGGAACAAGGAGGATAAATGAATGAAAACTAAAGGCATAGATATGTAATCCGTATTTGGAAAATGTTGCTTGACCTCATAGATTTTTTTCTCCTTTATGCCAGTACTACCTCTGCCGCTACTTCTTGCAATTGTGACCAGCTGTCTGCAATATGTTTTTTCCATATCATTTAATGAACATAGCTTGATAGTGTTAGAAAAACTGCACCCTGCTAAGATGCTACATCATATCATTTGAACTGATGAATAAAATGAGAATTCATTATCTTCAAGGCACTAAAATGCAGCCTTGGTTACTCAGCTTCACATAACTTTAGGGGAAATGTTGCAACACAACCTTACTTTTGTATGTTAGACTTCTTTAGAGAATGATAAACAAAAATCATGGTACATGTATGTAGCAAATCTGTCAAAAGTAAGCAAAGTGCAATACCTATGGAACACCATAGATTTTTCAAAAGTCAGAATAAATGTATTGGGGAGGCATGCATTATGAGTGCCTCTTTTATTATATTCTAGTCTTAAACCATTCCTAAACTTGTAGGCAGATGGCGATGGGTAATTAAAATGCTAGCAAAATTATGAAAGGTGAAAGTAACTTATATGTCTCTGTAATGACAGACATGAAAAAAATGCACACAGTTTGCAATGAAATGATGCAAAGATGAGGACTAAAATAAAATATGTAGCTGAGTAAGATAACATCCATCAAGGTGTTCTCTTTTCCATTGTGTTTCACTTGAGAAAGACACTGATTTATACCTGAGGACTTAGAAGAAGCAATGCAAAATTTTTCAAAGAAAAATGGATACATATATTTCTGGATATTATGCAAGCAGCTTGAAAGCATAACTTTTGATTGGTTGTGTTTTTATTACTGAGGATAAAAGGTGACAGCTATCAAAATTTAAGGTAAATAATTACCATAACTTTTAGTGCAAATTCATTAATGCCAACTTGGGAAATTACACTATTAACTCCCATAAACTAGATTAAATGTTAAAAAGGGAGAAATGAGATACAAGCTTTGCTTTCCATTTAATATTTTTTCCTTGCTATATTATTTTATTTAAAATTATTTTCAAGGTAACATTGTAATGATAACTATTGAAGACTAGAAAAGCCACAGGAAATTAAAATCATCTGTAATCAGAATAATCACAGTTAATTATTTGAATTGTTATAAATTCCAAATGGAATTGTAATACCATATACTGATTTTTAACTTATTTTATATTTTGTTTAAGTAATTTTTATACAACCATTTAGAATTGTCCCTTATTCTATTGTGTGAATGCTGCATGATTGAGTAAATGGCAGCTTCCAATTGTTGATATAATAAAATTATTTTAAAATTTAAATTTAAGTATCTTAACCCTATAGCAAAATACCAGAAATGATCATTGATATGGGAGGGGGGCAATGAAGCGCTGGGAAGAGAAAGGTGTGGCTAGGGCTCTACCCGCGGGCCTGTGCCCATGGATCTAGGTGAGGACAGGCATTTCTATTTTCCTGCCCAAATATTCCATTTCCCAAGACCACCCTGGCCTGCGACGCCCCCATCCTGTGCCTATAAAATACCCCGAGACCCTGTTGGGCACACACACAGGCAGCTGGACATCCAGAAGTGCGCATCAGCGGAGGAACACATGGGCAGCTGGACGTGGAGAGAACACACCACCATAGGAGCACACTGACAGGCACTGGCAGGCCTGCAGGCCATCGACCCACGGAAAACGTGGAGTTTGGTCAGGATGGTTGGAGCAGGGCCCCGGCCCCTGAGCAGCCTGACCCCAGGGAAAAACCACCTTCCCGCTCCACCTCCCTTCTGGCTCCTCCATCTGCTGAGAGCTGTTTCCACTCAATAAAACCTTTCAGTCACTCTCCAAGCCCATGTGTGATCGGATTCTTCTGGTACACCAAGGCAAGAAACCCTGGAATACAGAAAGCCCTCTGTCCTTGTGATAAGGCAGGGGGTCTAATTGAGCTAACACAAACCACCTACAGAGGGCTAAACTGAAAGAACACCCTGTTACACATGCCCACTCAGGCTTCAGGAGCTGTAAGCTGTATTCACCCCTAGACATTGCCCTGGGGTCTGAGCCCCACAACCCGCCCTCTGGATGCTCCGCCTGGAGGTTTCAGCAGTGGGGCACTGAAGAAGTGAGCCACACCCCCATCGTATGGCCTGTGAGGGGAATAAGGGAATTTTTCCCATTTCAATATGAAAGTATATTTTTAGAATAGTATAAGAAGTAAAATTTGGGCTTCTTGGTTAAAAGATCTGTATGCTATTATGATTTTTGATACATAAGGCATAATTATCCCCTATAAAGTCTGAGCTAGTTTAAACTTTCATCTCCAGTGCTGGATAATAGCTAGTCCTTCATGTCCTCATTAACTTTATTTTAATGTTCATCACTTGAACTATAAGACATATGTCTGTTAATTTAATATGAATTTATCTGATTAATGGTGAAGCTGAACATTTTTTGCCATTTATTTTCTATTCATTAATTATCCTTACCGATTCATAATTTTTGCCCAATTCCTAATAAAACTTTAAATTCTGCTGATTTTCAGAAGCAAGATGGCAGAATAGAAAGCTCTACTGATTGTACCCCCCTGCAAGGACACCAAATTAACAAGTGTTTATGCAGAAAAAACACCTTCATAAGAACTAAAAATCAGGTGAGCACTCATAGGGTTTTAACTTCATATGGAAGAAAGAGGCACTGAAGAGATAGAAAAAACAATCCCAAATCATGAACACCACCCCTTCCCCACCCCAGGTAGCAGTGTGGTGTGGAGAGCATCTCTGAGTGCCGTGGGGAGGGAGAACACAGCAATTGTGAGGCACTGAACTCAGTGCTGTCTCGTTAGAGCAGAAAGGAAACCCAGAACAAATTCAGCTGATGCCCCCTACTGAGGTAGCATTTAAACCAGCCCTAGCCAGAGGGGAATTGCCAATTCTAGTAGTCCAAACTTAAGTGCCTGCAAACTTTGCCACTGAGGCCCTAGCTCCTAGACAACATTTCTAGACATGTCCTGGGCCAGAAGAGAAGCCAATTCCTTGAAGGAGAGGACCTGGCAGCATTCATCACCTGCTAACTGAAGAGCCCTTGAGCTCAGAATAACGAGCAGGAATACCCAGATACTCTATACCCAGGGCCTCCAGGAGCCTCTGAAACTTGCTGGCTTTAGTGAGACTCAGCACATTCCCAGGCCTGGTGGCTATGGGGCAAAACTCCTGCTTGAGAAAAGCGGAGGGAAAAGTAAAAGGGACTTTGTCTTGCACCTTAGGTACCAACACTCAGGTTCTTGGGGTCACTGATTCCAGGACTTTACTCTTGGATGGCATTTCTGGACCTGGCCTAGGACAGAGGGGAGCCCACTTCCCTGAAGGGTGAGTCCCAGGCCAGGCAGCATTCGCCACAGGCTAACTTAAGAGCCCTTGAGCCTTAAGGGAACATTGGTGGTAGTCTGGTAGTACTCCTCATGGTCAGGGGTGGCAGTGACTATGGGGTAAGGGTCCTTTCCCTTTAGAAAGGGGAAGGAAAGAGTGAAAAAGACTGTGTCTTGTGGTTTGAGTGCCAGCAGTACAATAGAACACCAGGTACACTTCTAAGTTTTTTTGACTCTAGTCCCTGACTCCCAGATGGCACTTCTAGACTCACCAGGGGCCTGGGAGACCTCATTGCCTGGAAGAGAAAGACAGGCCTGGCTGGCTGTGCTGCCTGCTGATTGAAGAGTACAAGGGCTTGAAGGAACATAGGCAGCCAAAGAGTGGTGATAGCAGGCTTTGGGCAAGACCCAGTGCTGTGCTGGCTTCAGATACAACCCATTGCAATCATAGTGGTGGTAGCCACAGGAGTTCTTGTATTATTACTCCTTGTCTCCCACTAGTTTTAGGTGGCTCAGAATAGAGAGAGAGACTCTGTATGTTTGAGAGAAAGTAAGGAAAAGGAACAAAAGTCTCTGGCTGGTAATCCAGGTAATTCTCTTGTATCTTGTCCAACACCATTAAGGCATTACTTCTATGAGTCTGGAAGAACCACAGTGTTACTGGGCTTGGGGGTCCCCCTAAAGCAGAAACAGCTTAGATGACAAGACCCAAGTCCTTTCAAATATCTGGAAAGCCTTCTCAGGTAGGTTGGCTACAAATAAGCCCCAAGAGTGAAGACTACAATGAATACCAAACCCTTTAATGCCCAAACACTGAAGAGCATCTACTGGCATCAACACAATCCAGGAAAACATGACCTTAACTAATGAACCCAAAATAAGGCACCAGGGACAAATCCTGGAGAAACAGAGATATGTGACCTTTCAGACAAGGAATTCCAAAACTGCTGTATTGAGGAAACTCAAAGAAATTCAAGATAACACAGAGAAGAAATTTGGAATGCTATTAGATAAATTTAACAAAGAGATTAAAATAATTGAAAAGAATCAAGCAGAAATCCTAGAGCTGAAAAATGCAATTAGTATGCTTAAGAATGCATCAGAGTCCATTAATAGCAGAATGGATCAAGGTGAAGAAAGACTTAGCGAGCTGCAATACAGGCTATTTGAAAATACACAGTCAAAGGAGACAAAAGAAAAATATAATAAAAAACAATGAAACATGCCTAAAGGACCTAGGAAATAGCCCCAAAAGGGCAAATCTAAGTGCTATTGACCTTAAAGAGAAGATAGAGAAAGAGATGGGGGTAGAAAGTTTATTCAAAGGAATAATAACAGAGAACTTCCCAATCTAGAGAAATATGTTAATATCCAAGTACAAGAAGGTTATAGAACACAAAGCAGATTTAACCCACGGAAGACTACCTCAGGGCATTTAATAAACTCCCAAATGTCAAGGATAAAGAAAGGATTTGTAAAAGGAGCAAGAGAATAGAAACAAATAACATACCATGGAACTCCAGTTCATCTGGCAGCAGACTTCTCAGTGGAAGTGTTACAGACCAGGAGAGAGTGGCACGACATATTTAAAGTTCTGAAGAAAAACAACTTTCACCCTAGAATAGTATATCTGGCAAAAATATTCTTCATACATGAAGGAGAAATAAAATTTTCCCCAACAAAAGCTGAGGATTTCTTGAATACTAAGCCCATCCAACAAGAAGTGCTAAAAGGAGTAATTTAATAAAAAAGAAAGGGATATTAATGAGTGATAAGTAGTCACCTGAAGTTATAAAACTTATGGAAAAACATGGACTATTATAGCACTGTAACTCTGCTGTGTAAACTATTCCACCCTAAGTTGAAAGACCAAACAATTAACCAATCAAAAATAGCTACAATTTTTTCAGATATATTCAGTACAATAAGATATAAATAAAAACAACAAAATGTTTAAAAAGCATGGGGACTAAGTTAAGGTGTGGAATTTTTATTAGTATTTTTTTGTGCTAGCTTGTTTATGTAAATAGTTTTGTCATCAGGTTAAAATAATGGGTTATAAGATAGTATTTGCAAGCCTCATGGTAACCTCATACCAAAAAACATACAATGGATACACACACAAAAGCAAGAAACTAAATCACATTAGTAGAGAAAATCATCACTAGAAGACAGGAATGAAAGAAAGAAGGAAGACAAGACCACAAAACAACCAAAAGAATGGGAGGGGTAAGTCCTTACTCATCAATAACAACATTGAATATAAATGGACTAAACTTTCCAATCAAAATACATAGAATGGCTGAATGACTGAAAAAACAAGACCCATGTTGGCTACAAGAAATACACTTCCATATAAAGACACACATAGACTAAAACTAAAGGGATGGAAAAAGATATTCCAGTATAGTGACCAGGAGTCACTATACTTATGTCACACAAAATATGTAGATTTCAAGACAGAAATTATAAGAAGAGACAAAGAAGGTCACTATATGATATGATTTGGCTCTTTGTCTCCACCCAAATCTCATGTTGAATTGTAATCCCCTGTGTCAGGGGAGGGGCCTGCTGGGAGATGATTGGATCATGGGGGTGGATTTCCCCCTTGCTTGTTCTCATGATAGTGAGTGAATTCTCGTGAGATCTGATGGTTTAAAAGTAGCACTTTCCCCTTTGCGCTCTCTCTCTCTCTCTCCTGCCACCATGTAAGACATGCCTTGCTTCCCTTTTGCCTTCTGCTGTGATTTTAAGTTTCTTGAGGCCTCCCCAGCTATGTGGAACTGTGAGACAATTAAACCTCTTTTATTTATAAATTACCCAGTCTCAAGTAGTTTCTGTATAGCAATGTGAAAATGGACTACTACACTTTATAATAATAAAGGGGTCAATTCAGCAAGAGGATATAATGATAATATATATGCACCCAATGATAGAACACCCAGACATATGAAGAAAATATGAGAGCGAAAATGAGAGATAGACCCCAATACAATAAAAGTTGGAAACTTCAACACCCCACTTTTGACATCGGCCTGATCTTCCAGACAGAAAATCAAAAAAGAAGCATCATACTTGCTCTAGACAAAAGGGATCTATTAGACATTTACAGACCATTTCATCCAAGAGCTACAGAATACACATTATTTTCTTCAGCACATGGGTCATTCTCAAGGACAGACCAGGTTTTAGGTCACAGAAAAAGTCTTCAAACATTCAAAATAATTGAAATTATTTCAAACATCTTCTCTGACCACAATGGAATAAAACTAGAAATTCAATAACAAGAATTTTGGAAACTGTACAAATTAAACAATATACTCCTGAATGATCAGTGAGTCAATGAAGAAATTAAAAGGAAAATTGAAAAATTTCTTGAAACAAATGATAATGGAAACACAGCATACCAAAACCTATGGGATACAGCAAATGCAGTGCTAAAATGGAAATTTATAGCTGTATAAGTGCCTAAATCAAAAAAGAAAAAAAATTTCAAATAAAAAAATCTAATGATGCATCTTAAAGAACTAGAAAAACAAGAGCAAAACAAACCCAAAATTAGTAGAAGAATAAATAAATATCAGAGCAGTAATAAAATTGAAATGAATAAAATACAAAAGATCAATGAAACCAAAAGTTCGGTTTTTTTGAAAGGTTAAAGAAAATTGATAAACCTTTAGTCACAGTAACTAAGAAAAAAGAGAGATGATCCAAATAAAGTCAGAAATAAAAAGGGAAACATTAAGAACTGATACTGTAGAAATTCTAAGGATCATTAGTGGCTGATATGTGCAACTATATGCCAATAAATTGGAAAATGTAAAAGAAATGGACAAATTCCTAGATACCAAGATTGAACCAGGAAGAAATCCAAAACCTGAACGGACCAATTGTCAAAAGACACAGACCTAACAAAAACATAAAAAATATGACATTGAAACTATAATAAAAAAGTCATGAGATGAAGCCATCTCCCAATAAAGAAAAGCACGGTTCCTGATGGCTTTCCTGTTGTATAATACCGAATATTGAAAGAACTAATACCAATCTTTCTCAAACTATTCTGAAAAATAAAGAAGGGAATACTTCCAAACTCATACTACAAGGCTAGTATTACGCTGATATCAAAACCAGACAAAGACACACCAAGAAAACAATACTGCAGGCCAATGTCTCTGATGATATTGATGCAAAAATCCTCAACAAAATACCAGCAAACTGAATTCGACAATACATTAGAAAGATCATTTATCATGCCTCCATGGTATAATTTGAAGTCACGTAATGTGATTCCTTTAATTTTATTCTTTTTGCTTAGGGTAGCTTTGACATTTCTCTCTCTCTCTCCCTCTCTCTCTCTCTCTCTCTCTGTGTGTGTGTGTGTGTGTGTGTGTGTGTGTGGTTTCAAATGAATTTTTGGATTGTTTTTTCTATTTCTGTGAAGAATGTCATTTGTATTTTGATAAGGATTTTGTTGAATCGATCTGTAGATTGCTTTGAATATTATGGGCATGTTAACTATATTGATTCTTCCAGTGAATGAACATGGAATATCTTTCCGTTTTTTTGGTGTGCAATTCATTTCTTTCATTGATCTTTTATAGTTTTTATTACAGAGTTCTTTCATTTGGTTAATTCTTAGATATTTAATTTTATTTTTTGCTATTGTAAATGGGAATTTTAATTTTTTTTCAAATTGTTAATGGTTTGCATGTAGAAATGCTACTGGTTTTTGTGTGTTGATTTTTGTATCCTGCAGCTCTACTGAATTTATTTACCAGTTCTAATAGTTTTCTTGTGGAGTCTAGGTTTTTCCAAATATAAGGTCATATTATCTGCAAAGAAGGATAATTTGACTTCTTTCTTTCCAATTTCAATGTTCTTTATATCTTTCTCTTGTCTGATCGCTTTAGCTAGGACTTCTGGTACTATTTTGAATAACAGTGGTGACAGTGGACACCTCTGTCATGTTTCAGATCTTAGAGAAAAAGCTTTCAGTTTTTTTTCCACATTCAGTTTGATCTTAGCTGTAAGTCTGTCACATATGGCTTTTTATTATGTTTAGGTATGTTCTTTCTACACCCAGTTCTTTGAGAATTTTTATGATTAAGAGATGTCGATTTTTATCCAATGCTTTTTCAGCATCAGTTGAAAGGATCACATGGATTTTGTCTTTTATTCTGTTGATATGATGTATTGCATTGATTCATTTGCATATTTTTAATCATTCTTTCATTCCAGGGATAATTCCTACTTGGTCATGATGAATCAATTTATATGAAATGTTTTTATAAGTAAGGAGTTACTTCTGCCATTTTGTTGCTTATTTTTCTATTTTTGTTTAATTCCTCACTTGTATACTTTCTTTCTTAATGTTTCCTTTATAGTGAAGCGATTTTCTCTGGTTTAATGTTTTAATTCATTGATTTTTGTTTTCAGTGTATCTATTACAGTTTTCTGTGTTTTGCTATCATGAGGTTTACAAAAAACATCTTACTGATGTATTATTTTAAAAAATAGCAACTTGTCTTACATCACTAAAAATAATAGAAACAGAAAAAACTATAAAATCTGTACACCTTAACTCCATCCCCTCACATTTTTAATTTTTGTTATCTCCATTTACATATTTTTATATTGCCTATCTCCTAATGGGTTACAGTAGCTATTATTGTTTTGAAAGTTTATCTTTCAGGCTTCATACTAGACTTATGAGTGAATTGCACACTACAATTGCAGTATTAAAGTATTCAGTGGTTGTCTACATACTTAATTTTACCAGTGTGTTTTATATCTTCAAATATTTCCTTTTTTGCATTTTTGTGGTCTTTTCTTCAGACTGAAGAACTCCCTTTAGCATTTCTTGTAAGACGTTGCTGGTAGTGGTGAATTCTCTCAGCTTTTGTTTGGAAAATGCTTTATCTCTCTTTCATATTTGAAGGATGACTTTCCTGGATACAGCAATCTTGTGTGGAGTTTTTTCTCTCAGCACTTTAAAATGATGTTCCATTTCCTTCTGGCATGTATGATTTCTGTTGAGAAGTCTGTTTCCAGATGAAATTGGAGCTCCTGTATATGTTAGTTGCTTTTTTTTTTTTTTCCTCTTGCTGCCCTTAGGAGCTTGTCTCTGTCCTTGACCTTGGAGAGTTTACTTATTATTCACCTGGAGGTAGCCTTACTTGGGTTGAATATGCTTGGTGTTCTTTAAACTTCCTGTACATGAATGTTTATATCTCTCTCAAATTTTGGAAAGTTTCCTGTTATTATTTCTTTGAATAAGCTTTCTATGCCTTTCTCTTGTTCAGCTCTCTCTTGAACACCAATAATTCCTAGATTTCATCTTTCAAGGTAATTTTCTATATCTTGTAGGTAATCTTCATTTCTTTTTATTCTTTTATTTTCTCTTCTGATTGTGTATTTTCAAATAGCTGATATTCAACTTTACTAATTCTTTCCTCTGCTTGATGCAGATCCCAGTCCTTTCCATCCCAAATGGAGGACATTCCAAAGGGGATATCTTGGTATTGTGGGAAGGCTGGCCTATGGGTTCATGATCAGGATACCTGTGGAACATGCCTAACAACAGTTTGTTGCCAACCATTCTGATATGGCACCTCCTTTGGCTGGGTTATAGAGCAGAGTTTCCAGGGCTGGAGATGGTAGCTCGATTTCTCCCCTCTCTCTCTGCCTGTCCTCAGAAATATGTCTCCCTTCAGACACTCATGATGCTTCCCATGGGTTGAGGCAGGAACAGGTCTCCTTCCAGGAAATCGATATGGTTTGGATCTGTACCCCACCCAAATCTCATGTTCAATTGTAATCCCCAGTTGGAGGTGGAGCCTGGTGGGAGGTGATTGGATCATGAGGGCTGTTTCTAATGGCTTAGCACCATCCCCCTAGTGCTCTTCTCATGATGGAGTTTTCATAAAATCTTGTTTCAAAGTGTGTAGCGCCTTCCTCCTCTCTGCCTTCCTGCTCTGACCATGTAAGATGTGCTTACTTCCTCTCTGCCTTCTGCTATGTAAGTTTCCTGAGGTCTCCCTAGCTATGCTCCCTGTGTAGCCTGTGGAACTGTGAGCCAATTAAACCCCTTTACTTTATAAATTATCCTCTCAGGTATTTCTTTATAGCGGTGTGAGAATGGACTAATACAGGAAACTAAGATGGTGAGGAAGCTGATTGTCTACCTCTATCTCACTTTTTCTAGTGTATACATTATGAGTTAGAAAGAAATTTTTTGAGTGCGTGGTGCTGGGTAGATTGAGGGGATGGGTATTGCAGATATGGAAGTCCAATTCTGTTACCATGTGCTTTGAGTTTTTTCACTTCTCTCTGGCCCTGGGAACTGTCCCATTCTCATATTTGAGTTCTTCAATATTGCTAGTGATAATCTCAATGCTGTATCTGTTTTTTAATTTTTATTTTTGTTGGGGAAGTGAAGCTAGCTTGCTTCCATGCTGCTATTTTGGAACCAGAACTCTACTTGTGAATTTTTTATTTTAAACATACATTTTAAACATACCTTTTACATTTTTCTCTGTCTTATAAAATAGGTCTATATTAGTATAGTTCTAGTACTAGAGATGGATTCAGTCAGATCATGTGAATTCTTTCCTTAAATTCTTCACACCAAGAAAATGAGAACTTGCAAAGTTAGATCATAGACATTTATATTACAGTAGTGTGTTTGAAAAGGAGCTGAAAGGGAAGGCAGATTTATAACAGATATTTTACAGCTAACCAAAATATTTTCCATGTTTTGTGTTGGCAGTCCCAAGGCAGCTGCAACAAGGACCCTTCACTGTTAGCATGTTGTCTTAGTCTGTTCATTGCTGCTGTAACAAAATATCTGAGATTGGGTAATTTATAAACCACAGACATTTATTTCTCATGGTTCTATTCTAGAGTAAACTTCAAACAATAGTACATGCTCTTCTGTCTGAGCAGGTAACTTAACTCATACCCCTAAACAAATACAGTCACCAGTGCTGCCTTGGGATTCTTGTTCCCTAGCATCCCTCCCATCCAGAGCATTTATTACAGAATTTAGTAGGAGTGTGGTTTACTATCCAACCCTTAGCCCACCTTGCATAAATTCTCTTTTCTAGTTTTCCTGATCTCTAAAGTAATAGTTATTCTAGTATTTTCTTACATAAATTGTAATGCAGGCCGGGTGCGGTGGCTGCATTTCGAGCCACCATTTCAGGCATGAAATATCCACCTCTAGAATTCTTTATATGAAAGAAAAAACTTCCTAATTCAAGCAACTATAATTACATCTCTGTTAATTGAATAAAATGGAATAAAATTTTGAACTGAAACAAGAGACTACACCAAAAAGTAAAAATATAATTCATTTTCTATAAATAGTATATATGCACATACAAGCATAACTGTATGCATATATGTCTGTGTATATATTTAATATATATTTTATATATACACTAAAAATAATAGGATTTGTATGAAAATGTTGATAGTGGTTAAAGAGATTATAAGTAACTTTTTATTTCATAATTTTTGTTATATACAAGATATCCTATAGTGAAAAGTCACTATATATAAAATATAGATAATGTAATAAATATAAATATAATTTGAAAATAATGGGGGTTTTTACATCCTTATTGAGATTATCAAAGAAATCACTATCAGCAAATCAAAAGTCTGATTAGCCTGTTTGCATATGTAAAAAAAGTTTGTATTAATTTTTTTTTTTTTTTTTTTTGAGACGGAGTATTGCTGTGTCGCCCAGGCTGGAGTGCAGTAGCACGATCTCCGCTCACTGCAAGCTCTGCCTCCCGGGTTCACTCCATTCTCCTGCCTCAGCCTCCTGAGTAGCTGGGACTACAGGCACGTGCCACCACGCCTGGCTAATTTTTTGTATTTTTAGTAGAGACAGGGTTTCACCGTGTTAGCCAGGATGGTCTCCATCTCCTGACCTCGTGATCCACCTGCTTCGGCCTCCCAAAATTACAGGTGTGATCTTAGCTCACTGCAACCTCCGCCTCCTGGGTTCAAGCTACCCTCCCACCTCAGCCTCCCTAGTAGCTGGAACTACAGGCATGCTCCATCATGCTCAGCTAATTTACTGTATTTTTAGTAGAGATGGAGGTTTTGCCATGTTGCCCAGGCTGATTTCGAATTCCTGGCCTCAAATGATCCACCTGCCTCGGCCTCCCAAAGTGCTGGGATTACAGGTGTGAGCCACTGCACCTGGCCTTCTTTATCATTTTGCTTTATCATCTTTTACATGTGATTGCCATTCTCTGGGTCGCAAAGGAGCTACTGCAACTCCAGCCATAAAGTGGGCTTCCAGGATGAAAGAGCAATGGGACAAAAGGAGATTAGGATGGAATCCGTTTATGCCTCATTTGAAAAAGTTCTTCTGGAAGCTCATCAAACAGTATTCACTTACATATTGTTAAAGGATTAATCTTTTTATTTTTAACTGGCCTTTTTGCCATTCCAAGTAAAGTCAAGGTTCTTTTAGAGGGGAATAAGGGCTCATAAATCTGACAATTAGCAGTTCCTGTGCCATTTCTGCTTATCATAAATGTTTTTCTACAACACACGTTTGGCTTTATATTATACAAGTTATAGAGAAACTATTATTGAACCAAGACCCTTTCATTGGACATTAGTTATTTCAAATTCTTCACTCCTATGAAGAGGGCTGTAATGAATATCCCCATAGTTGTATTTCTGTATATCTAGGTTTACATCCTTAAAATAAATTTCTAGGAGTGGAATTGCTAGGTGAAAGGACATGCATCATTTTAAGACTTTTTGATGGGTATTGCCAAAAATCAGGCTTCCGATCTTTGTGTGTTTATCATTTCTTGACTTGTAATTTTGGGCAAAGCTCTGTGATTTAGGATGGTGTCCTCAGTTTTTTTTTTTCTGCTGCATCTATTTCCTCCTGCCATTAAAAAATGCCTGTTGAAGTTAATGGGAAGATGAGCACAGTTTGCGATGAAATCCATTGACGTAGTGTCTAGTTTTGATTAAATATTATGAGTAAATTATTAAATCCAACAAAGAAAGGAGACATCTGCATTGCCATGTACATTAGCTTGGAACATAAACAAGGCTAAAGATAAGCTGGGAAATTGTTAGTGCTCCATGGAACACACTCATCATCACTGTAGGAAAGGAAGAGATTGTTTCTTATAGCAACTGAAATAAATTTCTTATAATTGTTAAGAGTTCATTCTATGATACACTGGGACTTGTTTTGAAAATGTAAACATTTAGCTTTCACACACACACATGCACACACACATGCAGAGTCATTAAATTTGTAGGTGCAGTTCAATACCCATAAAACATTCTCAGAGGAGTGTTTTAAAAATGTGGAGCATGAGGCTTTACAGAAAATCTCATCACACTAAGATGTGACTATGATATGAAATTCTATTAAGATAAAACCCAAAGAGAGTGATTCCTTTTTTGTTCTTTGAAATTAATTTTTGGCTAGCATTCTGGAGCAGGAGGGAGAACTGTCTCTCTTTGTGGGTGGAGATTTTTGGTATGCCACTAGTTGTGAATACAGGTGAAGGGAAATGTAAGAATTAAGAATCATTCTGAAAGATAGAGATCATCATGTAAATCAAATTAAGATAATAAATGCTTCATTGTGAAGCAAATTGAGGAAGCAAAGCAAAGCAAAACAATAATCAGGCAAATAATGGCCAAAATCACATGCACTGTATAATATCCTCAACAAGAGGCAAGCAAATAAATACATTAGCTAGACAGATCCAAATCTCGTGGGAGCATTGTTAAATTATCTCTCACTTGTTTTTATCACCCTTGTCCTTTTTCTTTCCTTCTCTCCTGTTATTAAACTTATTTGACTTGAAATATCCCAAGTACATTTGTTGGATATGTTGAATTTAATCTGTTAAGAGCTTCTCTATAACCAAGTGATGTTTTATAATCTTATGAACATTATTTAAATTTTAGTATTATAGTATTAAGTTTACTTTTTCTTTATATTCTTTTTAAGAATTCCCTCATAAATGTCAATTTGAGAACATTAAATATTTTTATAGACAAACATATGAAACTAATTTACTTACACTGAAAAAGAAGGAAATATAGAATATAACTAGTTAGAAAAAAGTCACTGTTTTAAATAAACATGATTTATTATAGGACTTTGATAGTATCCGCTTTATTTTCAGTTTGGTTTACTTTGCCTATTTTACTCCCTCCCCTGCCTCCACCACCTGAGATCGAGCTCCACATCTCAGCTCCAGTGATGTCAGAAGCACACAATAATGTGTTATTTAACTTTTATTTATTTTTCCAGTCTTATTGAGGTATAATTTACAAATAAATGGCATATATTTAAGGTATATGATGCGATGACTTGATATATGTTTATATATTGTAGAATGATTACCACAAGGCTGTTAGCTAAAGTAATCTCTCCCAAGATAAAACTGATAAGTCCGAGGTGGAGTCTACAAGGTAGAGCAGTACATGATTTTGTCTGCATGGAAGACTGAATAAAACCACACATTGGATAGCCTACTTTTTTTCTCTTAGCTTTATTAGAAAATATTTACTACTTAAAAGAAGCTTAAAGAATAATGTAGTTAACACCTGCATATGCCCAAATCAGTTTTAGGAGTAAAACATTAACGATATAGTTGAAGCCCCACTGTGGTATATTCATAGAGTGGAATTGGAAGCAGCAGTAAAAATAAATGAATCATAGCATGGATCTCAACAAGAATAAATTTTAAAAGCATAATGTTAATGTTATTTAAAAAATCAAGCTGCAGAAGAATAGTGCAGTAGAATGTTATATATATCATCTGAATATAATACATTTAATATATTTTATACTATATATTTGTCATATAATATACTAAACAGCATATATTATATATGCATATATACATGTATATATTGCATACATTATATATGTACATTTTACATAAGTACTAAACAGTATATATTATATGTGCATATATACATGTATACATTGCATACTATATGCACATTTTACATAAGTTTATATTCTACATTATAGTGCTATACATCTATAGTATATACTATATGGTGTATAGTAGTATATCACTATGATATATATACATACTATATATGTATATATAGTTTAAAATTTGAGAAAAAAGTACTAAATATTGCTTATGAGACATATACGTAGATTAATTTTAAGAAACAGCTGTCTTGTTTTTAGGCAGGTTCTTCTTTCTTTAAAGGAAAAGTTATTTTAACAGTACTAGCTAAATATGGTAAGGGAATGTCAATATTTGAGTGCTCTGGGTTTTAAGAGTACACATCAGGACAGATCATGAATATTGAGAACTACTTAACATTTACGGCTTGCTTACCAAGTGCTAGGCATTGACATACTCATGTTTTCACTTTGAATTTCACAGATACGAGGAATCACAATTCTCTTACATTTCACTCTGCCATTTCACCTCCCCACCTGCACTCATTTCCTGAGCTTTCACCCATTGCTCCTTCCTGTACCTGTACCCCCTCTTTGCATTCCAACCTCACCACCTGCCTGCAGGTCTATAGTCTTGGCATCTATTCCTGAACTTACTTTTTTTTTTTCTTTTTTTTTTTTGAGATGGAGTCTCGCTCTGTCTCCCAGGCTGGAGTGTGGAGTGGCGCTGATCTTGGCTCACTGCAACCTCCGCCTCCTGGGTTCAAGCGATTCTTCTGCCTCAGCCTCCAGAGTATCTGGGAATACAGGCATGCGCCACCACGCCTGGCTAATTTTTTGTATTTTTAGTAGAGATGGGGTTTCTCCATGTTAGCCAGGATGGTCTCAATCTCCTGACCTCGTAATCCACCTGCCTCGGCCTCCCAAAGTGCTGGGATTACAGGCGTGAGCCACCGCACCCGGCCTCCTGAACTTACTTTTTAAAGGATGTTTATGTCCTTCATCATAGCCCTGCTCTGAGCAGAGTTGATAATCACCTTCTTTAGGTGAACTTATACATACTTCTACTTTAACCTTTATCATAGTGTGTTAGAATTATCTGTGCCATAGCATCTTCTCTTAGACTGATTCTTGAATGAAGGTACTCTAAAAATTTAGGTTTTACGTTTACATCTATAATATATATTTGTTGAATTGTTTTTCTAAGAAGGCTGGTTGGAGGTTAAACACAAAAGGTGTAGCAAAATAGAAAAAGAAGGTATTCTTTTGAGGACCTACCTTGCAGCCTCTAAGAACTCAAGCACAGGGATCTGGCTCTCAGGGCTTACTCTCTGCTTAGATCTGAAGAGAAGGAAGGTTGAAAGGAAGGGCACACTGGAAGGAATCAACAAGTGTGTGTGCCATAAGCTCACTTTACATTATCCAGTCAGCAGATGAGAGAATACGAAGAATTGGGAAACTACTCTGTGCTATTCCGAGTGGCTTAAATAATATAAATTTATCGTTTCATAGTTCTGGAAGCTAGATGTCCAAAATCAAGGTTTTGACAGAATTGGTTCCTTCTGAGGGCTTTGAGGGATAGATTTGTTCTACGTATTTCTTCTTGGCATACAGGTATCTGTCTTTTCCCTGTGTTTCTTTATGTTATTTTCCCTCTATGCATGTCTCTGTGTTAAAATTTTTCCTTTTTGTAAGGACACTAGTCATCTTGAATAGGGGCTCACCCTAATTACCTCATTTTAATTTGTTTACCTCTGTAAAGACCCTAGTTCCAAAGAGAGTCACATTCTGAGGTACTACAGGTTAGGACTTTAACGTATAAGTTTTTCAGGAACACAATTTAGCCCCTAACAGCTCCCAGTAGATTAGGAGACAGAGTTGTATATATGGGGTGCTCTAACTGGTCAAGAAAAGGAAGAGGTTTATTGCATGAGCCTGTTTCTTCAGGGCTGGTAGACGGTAAAAGAAGCTAGGAGAGGCAGGGAGATTAAATCGTTTTTCTCCATGGTTTGGTGGGTCGGATAGTCCAAAAGATGCCAAATATCAGGGCCTTATTTCATGAGGTAGCTTCTCAGGCTGACCTTGTTCAAACCTGGGATTTACATATCCCACAGTTTTTAGTCCAATTATCCCCATTATTGAACACTTAAATTGATTCTATATCTTAGCTATTGAGAACAGTGCTGCAATTGCAGGTATCTTTTTGAGATAATGATTTTATTTCCTTTGGGTAGATACTCAGTAGTTGGATTGCTAGATTGAATGCTAGTTCTGTTTTTAGTTCTTTGAGAAATCTCCATACTGTTTTCTGTAGAGGTTGTAGTAATCTACCTTCTCACCAACAGTATGAAAGCATTTTCTTTTGCCTGTATCCTTGTCAATATCTGTTATTTTTTAACTTTAATAATAGCCATTCTGATGAGTATGATATCTCATTGTAGTTTTATTTGCATTTTTCTGATGATTAGTGATGTAGAACTGTTTTTGATATTTTGTTGGTCCTTTTTATGTCTTCTTTTAAAAGTACCTATTCTGAGAAGGCAGACCTCTGTCTTCCCAGCGATTCCTGTGAAGATGCTGCTGAAGAGAGGTGCCAGCGAGGGGCAGAGAGGAAGTGGTCTGTCTCTTACCATAAGGCTGATTCTCTTTAACTGTGCAACCAGCGGAAGCAGATGTGTGTGAACTGGGCACAGATTTAGGAATCTGTCCCTGTTGAGGTGGATGGGCCTGATTGTTGACCCCCAGGGTCCTAAAACTCGGATGGACCTGGATAGTGAGAGAGGAGGCCTGGACCAAGATGTGAGTCCTGTTGAAGACTTCCTCTCTACCCTCAACCTTGGTCCCTCTCAACTACCCAGTGGAATTCCAGCTTGAAGGATTGCATCCTGCTGGGGCTGAACATGCCTGTCAAAGACATGTCCAAACTGTGTTCCTGGCTCCCTTGTTCAGAGACTGCCCTTCTCAAGGGCTCTGTGCCTGCACTGGGAAGGAAACAACCATTGGAAGGAAACAAAAGTGTATAAACTGCCGTTTTTACAGCAGTTAGAGCCAGACCTTCTGGCTCAAAAAACAAACAAACAAAAAAAGTGTCTATTCTGTCCTTTGTCCACATTTTAGTGGGTTATTTGGGTGTTTTTTTCATTGTTGTTGTTGAGTTGTTTGAGTTCCTTATAAATTCTACATATTAGTTCCCTGTTGGTTGCATAGTTTGCAAATATTTTTTTTCCATTTTGCAGGCTGGTTGTCTGTTCCCTCTGCTAATTCTTTCCTTTGCTGTGCAGAAGCTTTTTAGTTTAATTAAGTCCTATTTGTCTATTTTTGTTTTTGTTGCTTGTACTTTTGAGGTCTTGGATAAATTCTTAGCCAAGACCAATGTCCAGAAGAATTTTCTCTAGGTTTTCTTCTAGTGATTTTATAATTTCACCTCTTTCATTTAAGTCTTTAATCTATTTTGAGTTCTTTTTCTTTATATGATGAGAGAGAGAGTTCTAATTTCATCCTTCTGCATAAGGCAATCCAGTTTTTATAGTAACATTTATTGAAAAGGTTTTCCTTTTCTCCAGTGTATGTTTTTGTCAACTTTCTCAAAGATCAGTTAGATATGTGGTTTTATTTCTGAGTATTCTATTCTGTTCATCGATTTATGTTTCTATTTTTATATCAGTATCATGCTGTGCTGTTTTGGTTACTATAGCTGTGTAGTATAATTTGAGGTCAGGTAATGTGATGCCTTTAGCTTTTTTCTTTTACTTAGGATTTCTTTGACTATTTTGGCGCTTCTTTGGTTCCATATGAATTAATTATTTTTTCTAATTATTTGAAAAATGACATTGGTATTTTGATAGGAATTGCATCGAATGTATAGATTGCTTTGGGTAGTATGGTCATTTTAACACTATTAATTATTCTGATCCATGAGCATAGGATGTTTTTCCACTAGTTTGTGCCATCTACAACAATTTATTTCATTATTCTTTTATAGTTTTCTTCATAGGGATCTTTCACTTCCTTGGTTAAACATACTCTTAGGCATTTTATTTATTTTTTCTGTATTTATTGTAAATGAGATAGTCTTCTTGATTTGGTTCTCAGCTTGATAGTTATTGGTGTATAAAAATGCTACTGATTTTTCTACATTGATTTTGTATTCTTAAACTTTCCTGAATTTATTTATCATCTAAGAGTATTTTGATTGAGTCTTTGGGGTTTTCTAGATATAAGATTTCATCAGCGATTAATGTACAAAGACCTTATTTAATCCTGGACCTGAATTATAGTTCATTTTCTTTTACTAGATCAGAGATTCTTCCTTTGAGGTCCGTAATTTATTTTTTTTGGTGGGGGGATCCATGAACTTTGAAATTTATTCAAAATTGTAAGTGCTGTGATCTTTTCATGGAAGACTTTTATGCATTTCATTAGATTCTAAAATGGGAACTTTGTTCTATTCATCTGCATTATAATAAAAGTTCTGACTTTTCTTTCAAATAGCAGAAACATTTTTTAGTTCTGATGCTAGTACTTTTTACAATATTGTGGTGGCATTTTTAACTTATTTAAAACATTTTATATCTCAATCATCTTACTTTTTTTATTCCTGCCTACATCAAGTTCCCTTTTATCTCAGTTTGCTTTCTTATTTCATCTGTCATCTCTTATTTTATATTTTGAATTTTGTTGAGAGCAAGGGTAGATCTTATTTAGAAGGCACTTTTGTTTTCTGTAGTAAATCTCCTCCTTTCCTCTAACTCTTCCTTATCCTACTGACACTAGATTAATACATCTTTTCTTTTTAATATTTCAAAGGTTTGTATGTTGCTATTTATATGCTTCTCATCTGTCTGGGTCCCATTTTTGTTCAATATAATGTCTATAATTTTTCTTGAATTCCTTTATTTTTTCACCTGGGTGCAACTATATATAGTCTTTTCAGTTGCAAGCAGGGTTATGTTGCATTTAACTTTCATTATTTTATCAGGAGAGTGAGTGTAAACCTGTGACTGAGAGTAGTTAAAATATGTGTTTAAATTTTTGTACATTTTCTGTTTGAATTTAACCTCTGTGGTAGGCCAAATAATGTCTCCCTGCATGATGTTCACACCCTAATCCTTGCATCTGTGAATACATTTGTTACCTGGGAAATGTGGAATTAAGGTTGCAGGTGAAATTAAAGTTGCGAATCAGCTGACCTTAAAATAGAGAGATTATCCTGGATTATCTGGAAAAAGCTACTATAATTACAAGGTTGTTGTTTTGTTTTGTTTTGTTTTGTATGGAGTCCTACTCTGTCACCCAGGCTGGAGTGCAGTGGCATGATCTCAGATTTTTAAAGTGGTTGAAGGAGGCAAGAGAGGAGGCCAAGGTGATACTCTGTAAGAAAGATTTGATGGACCATTATTAGCTTTGAAGAGACAGGAAGAGGGTTAGGAGCTGAGAATTCACCTAGGAAAGCCAAGGAAACAGATTCTCCCCTAGAGCCTTCACAAGGAAAATTTGCTTTGCCAGAAACACCTTAGTTTTAGCCCATTGAGACTTGTGTTATATTTTTAACCTAGAGAACTGTTAAGACTGTAATGTGCATTATTTTAAGCCATTTAGTTTAAGAAAATCTGTTATAGTAAGAATAAGAAATTAATCCAGTATATCTTGATTCTCTCTTTACTTTGGCCTGGACATTACTCCAGGTGCCTTTTGTGGCTGTGTCCAGACTCTTTCCTGATACTACTCCTACTACTTGAGAGACAAACTGTTCCTTAGTAAGATAAAAAGTTATCTTGCCATTTGACTTGAAAAGATTACAAAAATGATTTGATCTTTCAACACAGTTACTTCAGAATAGTGTTGTTACATGGCAAGGAAAGGAAATCAACATGTTATACTGTTGTGGTCTCATTTCCCCATGGGCCAGCCTCATTCTTCAGCCTTTGCTATAGTAGAAGCTCATAATGACTTTTGCCAATAACTCTTCTCTGTATTTCTTTTGACACTTTTTTTTTTCATTATGGAGTTGATAATTTGTCCTATGTGTTTTGCTTCATTTTGTTCCCACTTGCACTATGCTTGACTTCCTCTAAATTTAAAAAAATAAAATGTCCTTAGCTATTTCTTCTTTCTGCCGTGTTTTCATTCTGTCACTTCTAATGACCAAATGGGGGCTTTAGACATCTGCCTCAAGTAACCGTTTTACTTAGAAGTCTCTTTTATCACAGGTTATACACTTTTCTTAAATTAACAATGAGTTTTATTCAAAATATTTCTTTATAAGGTCTTACCTGCTTGACACTTCTCCTAATCTCAGGATCATATTAACAGAAATCAATGTACCCACATATATAAATCTGGGACTGCTATAGACTAACTTGTGTATCTCCAAAATTCGTATGTTGAAATCCTAATCCCCAGTGTGACTGTATTGTGACATGAGGCCTTTAGGGAATAAGTAAAGTTAAATGTGGTCCTAAAGGGTAGGGCCCTAATCTGATACAGTTAGGAAGAGGCCTTCTAATGTCTCCTTTCTCTTCTTAGAGGAAGATCTTTCTTTCTCTCTCTGTCTCTCTCTCTCTGCACAAAGAAGAGGGCATGTGAGCATTCAGTGAGAAGGTCCTCAGACCTTCCCAGAGAAGTGTCCTCAGAATGAAACCTATCCTGCTGGCACCTTGATCTTGAATTTTCCAGTCCCCAGACCTGTGAAAAGTACATTTCTGTTGCTTAAGCCACCCAGTCTATGTTATTTTGTTATGTCAGCCTAAGCCAAGACAGGACCATGTGGGACTCAGCTAAGTCCTCTGTATTTCTATAGAAGTTGTACCTGACTTCAAGTAATCCACGCAGCTTGGCCTCCCAAAGTGCTGTTTCTATAGAGTTGGGCCATGATGAGCCCATACTCAGTATCTAAACAGGAAGAAGATGATCTCGAGATACTTATTTCTGGAGATCAAAAGGCCTCTGCCCAGTAGATTATTTGGATTCCTGTTCTTTGGATGACATACTTTTTTCCGAGGAAAATAATTCCTCCCAGAGAACAAATGTGTTTCAGGATGTTTTTTTCCCAAGACACTTCTCTGTCATCATAACTCAATATTCTATAGGCTTGGGACTTCAAGGGTACTCTTGATGATAATATTTAAAATTTTTGTTTTAGAAGATTCATTTCAAACTCTATAGACAATACTAAGAATGTAAGTATTCATGATAAAATTCCTTCTTGCCAATGCTTTTGCAGCATGAGGAAACAGATAAAAGCAGGCCCTGGAGTAAGGTAGACGTTGGCTGCAATCCTGACTTCATTGCTTGCTAGTTTTGCAAAATTGATAAAGTTATTTAACTTCTCTAAGCTTTAGATTTACCATCTAATGATGGGAGTAACTGTTGGCTAGCATGAGGGCTAAAAGAAATAATGCACTTCAAACCATTTATCACAGTTCCAGGCCCAAATTTAGAACACAATAAATGGCAGCCATATTATTTTATCCAAAAAAAAGTAATCAGTGTCACTCTCTGCCTCTATATCGATGCCTTTCAGGGAAACTCTCTCTTCTTCATTTTAGATTCATAAAGAAGCTGTTTTCTGTAAAAACCCAATTTGACCAGATTTAGTTCTTTCTTTTTTTCTCTCTTACATACAGAAACATCATTTTTGACAGTTTTGGGGAAGTACAAAACTAAGGTAGACAAAGCAGAAACAACAGCAACGTGCCAACATTTTCTCTCAGCCTGGAGCAGACATTTTGCTGCTTTCAAAGTTTCCTTGAGTTTTATCTGGTTTTCATTTTTACCACACACAAAAAAGTACTTTTTGACATGTGTTTTTCTTAGCTCTCTCATCTGTCATTTCTTAATTTTAAAAGCTTCCATCTTATTCGTAAATTTCCTTAGTTGTACATTTTGCTAATGTGATCAAAGGTAACAGTAATTTGAGATTGTCTATGGTAATTGATTTTTGGCGGGTGTATTTAAAAATCTACATTTGTTTAAGCTTCCATTATATTTATCCGCCATGATCAGAAATTGTAATATTCCATATTCTCCATAAACATATATTTCCAAATACCCTAATCTTTCTCTTTAAGCTGCAAATTATTTTTAGTCATTTTTGGCAGGAACATTTCTAAAGCTTAATCCTTACTACCCTGTCCTTCCTCTTATCTTCTTAAACAAATATGTTTTATGCTTTTTTTTTTTTTTAAGAGACAGAGTCTCACCCCATCACCCAGGCTGGAGTGCGGTCACTGCAACCTTAAACTCCTGGGTTCAAGTGATCCTCTTGCCTCAACTTCCTAAATAGGGGGGACCACCACCATGCCTGGCTGATTTTATATGTTTTAATACTGTCTTAATGACTGCAGTTTTTGGTTATAAAAGTCAGTTATTTTAATGCTGTAAGATACTTATGATTACTTCTGAAGAAGTACTCTATCCATTCAATAAAAAAAATCTTCTTTTGTTACTCTTATTTGTGATTCATGTGAGGTCAATGATATGCGAAGGAAGCCTTGCTAGGAGGTTTTAGGAAAGAAATTTCCTCCCTTTTAAGAGAAAACTTCAGGAGGATAGACTTTAAAACAATTGGAACTTTGGCAAACTATGGCAAATTATGGCAGATAACTCCTGGATAACTCCTGGAAAACCACAAGGAAAGAGAACAAGAACAAACATTTGCCCTAGTTGTATAATTTTACTCACTGCTTTGATTATTACTGAATCAGGCCTGATTTAGGCTTTCTGCCACTTTACATCAAAAGATTTCTAGCAGATTAATTACAGAAAGAAGCAAATGAAATTTACGATTTCTATTTCAGTTGTTTGGAAAGTTTACTACTTGATCTTATCCATTGTTTAATTTTGGGAAACTGACTCTCCTGCAGTGCTGTGCTGTCGTTATGTATAATATTTCATCATTTGGTTTTTCATACCCAGACCTTGTTTGACATTTCAAATATGAGCTCTCTATATAAATACCCATCTATAATCAAGCACATTGGATCATTTTATGAATCATCAATACTGTTAACTAGATAGTTATCTGAAAGACAACATTTTCTAATTACCTTTTACTATTACCTTCATTAACAATCTCTAAGGAATGGCTAAAATATATATATATATATATATATATATATATTTAATATCCTAATTTTCCTACAATTATCTCATAAATCCTAACCTGTATAAAGCCAATTTATGTGAAAACAAGATAAATAAATGAATACATTTAGGCATGCTTTGGATATAAATGGGCAACAAAACAAATTCTATGAGAAAAAACATAGGACAATGCTTCTATATATTTTACCTTGACTTGGTACAACTCCAGTTCTGAATATTGCAAGACACCCTATACAATGTTAATCTCTCCCAAAATTAAGCTTAAATTTTATCTCAGAAGAGCACTAGAAGGTCATTGAAAAACGAATTGGTGCATAAGGCTCTCTGAAATATTTATTAGAAAAAATGGGTTACTCTTTTGACTAGGTAGGTGCTTTCCCCAGCTGTAAGTCCACTGATGTTCAAAATTTTATTCTAAGCACTTAAACTTATGACTTTGATCCTTGTTAAAATATACATGCTCCTTGGAAGGATTAATATACTGTGATGTGAATAGGAAAGTTTCAGATGTTTTACTGATTTCAGTTGATATGATGGAAATAGAGATTATGAAGCATTGGTCTCCTCTGAGGAGAAAAGAGTTAAAAGATGAGGATGCTGGAAATCAAAGACAACTCCTATCTACTCTTTTCTATTTTTGAACAACAATGGTTATAGGCCTCTGGCAGCCACTATGTACAAATTTAAAAGGTTGTGAAATTTTACCCAAGATTGGAAAGATTGCCAACGGAGTGAGAAATTGGAAAAGCCAGTTGGGGATTCCTTTCTAAAACTAAAAAAAAAAAAAAGGAATATTATTTGAGACTTTAGGAAGAACTTCCATATCTAACTTTGGCACATAGTTGTACATTACAAGTTTTGGTAGGTTTTGGTTAACCCCTCCCCAGTAGCATTTAAAAAGTCATATAGATTAAAAACGAAGATCTGAGTGATAGACTGATATTTCAGAGAGGAGATTCAATTTATTCCTGGCTCAATGCAGAAAGGCCTCTTTTCTAGTGCATGAGGATCATTTCTGCTGCCTAGAATCATAATTTTGCTCTCATAATTTTGCCATTATTTATAACATTCTGAAGAAGGTGACATTTCTTTGCAAGCATGCCTACTTTTTTAAAAAATCAAACACACCTAGAAGGCAGTTGAAAGGATCAAAGGCATACAAATTTTTAACATTTGTGTACATATGGTCCAATTGCCCTCCAAGGAGTGTGTGACAGTTTTCTTCCCAGTTGTGTTTCTGGTAACATTTTTGCAGGCATTCTGAAGAATTTGACTTTTTAGGGCATGCATTTTATAAACATTTACTGGGAGATCAGTAGTCATTCTGACTATGACAAGCCATGACAATCACTTGGCATGAATTAGTTATTATCCTGCTTTTTATTGTTGTAAGTTCTTGTTAAATCATAAAAGAAGTATCTGTGACACTCTTAACAGAAACTTGAGCCAATGTAGGGTTTCTCCTCAGATACAGTTGTGCCTGGGATAATAGAGTGCTGGGCTTGCTTCATTGAGCACAGCACTTCCTAACTGAATGTGCATAGCTCAGCAACACAAATCACTAGGTGTCATTACTAACAGCTTTGTCAGTTTTACTGCCTAAACAATTTTTTGAATCTCCCTTTTGATTCTCCCTACAGCAAGTATTTAGGCTATCATCTTATTTCACCTATACCACTGCAGTGAGTCTCTGAATACATTTTTGCCCTCTCAAATCTGTTTTCGATCTTGAAGCTAGAGTAGTATTTGAAAAATGTGATTCTGGCCAGGTGCGGTGGCTCACGCCTGTAATCCCAGCATTTTGGGAGGCCGAGGTGGGCGGATCATGAGGTCAGGAGATCGAGACCATCTTGGCTAACACGGTGAAACCCCATCTCTACTTAAAATACAAAAAATTAGCCAGGCGTGGTGGCGGGCGCCTGTAGTCCCAGTTACTCGGGAGGCTGAGGCAGGAGAATGGCGTGAACCCGGGAGGCGGAGCTTGCAGTGAGCCGAGATCGCACCACTACAGTCCAGCCTGGGCGACAGAGCAACACTCCGTCTCAAAAAAAAAAAAAAAAAAAAATCTTATTTATCTTAAAATAAGCAAACGGGCTGGGCTTGATGGCTCATACCTGTAATCCCAGAACTTTGGGAGGCCGAGGTGGGCAGATCACCTGAGGTCAGGAGCTCGAGACCAGCCTGACCAACATGGAGAAACCACGTCTCTACTAAAAATACAAAAGTAGCCAGGCGTGGTGGCACATGCCTGTAATCCCAGCTACTCAGGAAGGCTGAGGCAGGAGAATCGCTTTGAACCCTGGAGATGGAGGTTGCAGTGAGCCAAGATCACGACATTTCACTCCAGCCTGGGCAAAAAGAACGAAACTCCATATCAAAAAGAAAAAAAAAAAAAGGCAAACAATCTTTAATACTGCCTTGAATTCCACGTGTGACCTGATGCTGGCGTACCACTGTATCTTCATTTTGTTCTTTGTCCATCCTTGCTTGCTGTATTTCAACCACATAGAACTTTTGATTTCCCAAAAATTCTGCCATATTTACTTCTACCTCAGGGTACTTGCACCTGCAGTTTTCCTTTTCTGCCATGCTATGCCTTGCTTTTCTCTCTCTCTTCATTTATTCGTCACATCCTTTAGCTATCATCCCAAGTGTCATTTAAAGTTTCCTTACTTCCCAGACTGTATCAGCTGGTCTGCTTTTGTTCTTTCAAAGCACCCTATATCATTTTTCCTACAGCACTCACTGAGGTTTGAGATATGATATCATCATATCTCAGGGGCCCAAAAATGTCTGTAACATAGTAGATTTCCAATAAGTATATGTGAAATGATTGAGTAAAAAATAAATAATAACATAGAGGTGCCATGAGGAATGTGACTGAAGGTGAGTTCAGAATAACGATTGTCTCAAAATGCAGGAGGACACAAGGATATGGTGCATTGAAGAGAAAAGGGTGGAAATAGCATAAGGATGGTGGGCTGAGACACAACAGCACAAACAAAGATGAAATACAAAAGAAAAAAGTAGAAGAGAGAATGGGGAAAGCATGTTTCAAAAAAATACTGATTTATGGATATAAATAAAAGACACATAAAGTGACTTAGAAAGGTTAAAATAAAAGAATGAGGAAAGATATGCCAACAAATAAGAAAGCATGACTATATGGTAAAATCAAAATAGAGAAAATCCAAAGTTAAATGCATTCTATGTGAAAAAGCAAGTTGTCATATACTGATGCCATACCAGATGACAAAGCATCAAAATATCTAGAGTAAAAGCTGTTTAGAACATAGTAAGACATTGATGGGAAGACAGTAGTAATGGAAGATTTAAAAACATGGTGTTGTCACATAGGTAACTGATTTGTTTTTTTAAAGATGGCAATCAATATGGGCAAAAGAACAAAATTTTCTTAATGCAGGTGCGAGATGCAGGTAGCCTGTATGTTAAATACACTACAGCATGGTGACATAACAGCAAACCTCAGGGAGCCATTCCATCTCCAGTTAAGTTGCCCAGAGAAAGTCTCCTTTGTGTGTCTCCAAAGAAGCTGGTTGTAATGCTGTTTCTAATCATAAGACTTTTAAACAGTCTAAACGCCCATCATTAGGGTAATATATTTATAAAATTTTGAATATTCATAAGAAGGACACTTTATGTCAGATAAAATGGATGAATTCATTTTATATTGGTCATATTGGATAGATATTAAAAGCATAGTGAGTAAATAAGGAAAAGGCAGAACTGTATATCATGTATAATACTGATTTATGATAACTTTAAAAAAGCAATTATGTGTGTTGCTTATGGATATTTATATAAATGTTAAAATATAAAAATAAATGGATTTATAAAGGACACATCAAACTCATGATAATGTTTATTTTCAGAAAAGAAAAATAAACTACAGGGCTAATTAAAGGGGATGTTAATTTTAGTTTTAAAATATGTGTGTGAATTTGCATGCACACATGTGTAAGTGTGTATACATGTAAATGCATTTGTGACAAAAGCAGTTATTAATACAAAACAGAAAGAGTATGGGTGTTTTGGGTGTTTGTTATAATTTAATCCCTATATTTTATATTTTTAATTAAAAATAACTTTCCAGCTCCAGAAATTTCAAAACGTATCATTACAAGTATATATCAAGCCTATAAAGAGCAGAATGTATAATAGTTAAAAGTGAGTGCTCAGTTACTGGCTGCTATGATGGCTTGCAGTAAAACCTGTACTCAGAGGAAAATGTCAGTCTCAAATGCTTTTATTGCAAAGAAGAAAAAGTAAAAAATAGCTTTGGATTCAGCTTGGAAGAAAGAGCCACTTTCTAGTGGTTTAATTCTTTAGCAATAAAATGAACTACCATGAGAAAAAACAACAACAACTGGTATCTCTCCAGGTTTTTTTTTTTTTAATTGTGCTTTGTTTCTATTTGATTTTTACTGAATTTATTTATCAGGTTTAACACTTTTTTGGTGGAGCCATTAGGATTTTTTCTATACAGGATTATATCATGCAGTATATTATATTATATAATTTCCATAGTATATTAACCATACTGTTTTTTATCTCAAAATAATGAAATAAACCATATGAAAACCAATATTGTTATGTTGAAACCAAGTTGTTTCATGTTCGAAACCCTTAGTATATATAATATTTAGGTTTCCAAGTCATAAAATCCCAACTAATTCATGGCTTTCTTTAAATTGGAGACTTTTTATTATTGATTCAATCTCCTTACTCATCAGTAGTCTGTTCACATTTTCTCTTTCTTCATGATTCTGTCTTGATAAGTATTATTTATCTAGGAATTTATTCAACATTTCTTCTAGGTTATCCAATTTGTTGCTGTGTAATTGTTCATATTAGTTTCTTATCCTTTGTATTTCAATGGTATTAATGTTGTAATATCTCCTCATTCATTTCGGGTCTTATTTATTTTAGTAGTCTCTCTTTTTTCCAAGTTAATTGAGCTAAGATGTTGTGAATTATACTTATTTTTTTCTTTTTCACAAAACCGTCTTTCTGCCAGCTTCATTTAATCATTTCCAATTACTTTTCTAATCATAGCATTTCTGCTTCTAGACTGTTTATCCTTCCCTATACCTTGACCGCTTTTTAGGTTAGTTTCATTTTCTTCTCTTTCAGGTTTCCGCCCTTACTCTACGCCTTCACAAATTCTGAATTTTACACTGGGAAAGGGGCACACGAGACTGAAGGTAAAGAGATGCAAAAAGATACTCTGTAAAAATGAAAACTGAAAGAAAGCAGAGTATGCAATTCAGAAAAAAGAATAGACTTTTCAAAGCCAAAGGTAGAAGTTTATTACACAAATATAAAGGGGTTTATTCACCAATAAGACATAATTATACATACATATGCACCCAACATTGGAGCACTTAAATATGTAAAACAATTAATGACCTATAGGGAGAGATAGACTGCAATATTATAATAGTAAGAGTCCCCAATACCTCACTTTCAACAATGGTCAGATAATCTAGACAAAGAAAAAATCAAGAAATACTGAATATGAATTGCACTTTAGACCAAATGGACCTGACAGATATATACAGAACATCCCACACAATAGCAGCAGAATATAGATTCTTCTATAATGCACATGAAACATTTTCCAGGTTTTGAACAATTATATTAGATCACAAATCTTAACAAACTTAAAAGGATTGAAATTATACACATCTTTTAAATATCTTTTCAGATTATAGTGGCATAAAACTAGAAATCAATAATAGAAGAAATCATGGAAAATATACAAATATGTGAAAAGACACACGCTTGTAAATAACCAGTGAGTCACAGGAGATATCAAAAAGGAAATTAAGCAAATACCTTGAGACAAACAAAGATGGAAACACAACATACCAAAACTTAGGAGATGCAGCAAAAGCAGTTGTAAGAGGGAAACTTATAGTGATAAATTTCCAAACAATTTAGTAAAAGGAAAAATCACAATTTAGAAAAAGGAACTCAAGGAACTAGAAAAAGAACAAACTTAGCAGGTTGAGTTTTAAGAGCAGAGAACTAAGCAATGACAAGTTTTAACAAGGGAAGCTGCCTCTTTGCAAGTGGTCTTAGGGCACACTGAAAATTACATACCAGAGGTAAAATTTTTTGTGACTGGTTTCTTGTTTGGCCTATATTTCACTCTGGCATTTGATGCCCCATCCCAGTTTCTTTCCTAATGCTACCTCTCACTGAATACAAAAAGAGTCCTGCCTCATTAGAGGAATGTCCCTTCGTTTCAGCACAATATGTTTTAGCACAGCATTTCAGGCCAATGTGTTAGAGAGAAACTAACAAAAATTTGGGCAAAATTCCAGCTGCTTGCAGATTTTTGGGGGGTGTTCCTGTACTTGGACTCCCAACCTTGGCAGAGCCATCACAAGTACTATTGATCTGGAAAAACTACTCCTGGTTAGCTGGTCCTGTCTCTCCCTGCTTATTCTTACAATCAGCCTCAATATATGGTACCGGTTGGAGTAAATGACTTTATTTAATTCTTTTTGGAAACATTACACTGCTTTCTCCACAACAAGGGAAGTATGACATGACATATGGCTCTGTCTTCAGTTCTGTCCCATTTACACGCTGTATGGCAAAGATTCCCTAAAATGTGTGGGGTGAGTATGTGCTCTAGTTTCAGGGCACTGGACTTTCTACACCTGATTTTTTTGTGTTTCTTCTTATATCCTTTGTTGGGTATGGAGGCATGACAACAGGATGGCAGAAGTCAGTGAATACCATTTCGTCTGTCACATTGTTACTGGAAGTGTCTCTCTAATTATTTTGAATTGGGTACGCTGTCTCTGAAGAGTGAATGATAACAGTCCTAAGTATTTGTGTTGGAAACTGTTTACTGGAAATGGGAATTATAGTGATGTAACAGATGAGACCACCACAATCTTGACACATAGAGATCGCTTTTTTGGAAACGGAGATTTTATTATAAAATTATAATTAAATCACTGTTGTATGCATGTTTTCTAATCCATGAAATAACCATGAAATATGTCAGCTTCTTCCAGGAAGTCATGAAATCAGCATAAATTTTCCATCAAAAATGGGCCACTGTTGAGATTAGAGCTAGAATCGCTAGAGGCATTATATCTGTGCTGCTCTAATTAAATGTTTCTTGTCAGAAGAAAAAGCTTTTATTACTTTTTTAGAACTAATTTCATGACTGTCTGGCTTAGGCATAAGAGGTTTGCTGGAGATGAAATGAGAAATATGGTCCTTAGGGTTTTGTTGCACTTTTAGTTAGAATCTCGTGACTATAACTAAAAAGACCTTTAATAAACCTTAATTTATAGGACAGAGCCTGCCTTATGTACTTATAATGCAATATGACTTGTCTGTTTTTGCTTCCCCCACACAATCTGTCTTATTCAGCATGGGCTTCCTTTAACTTTCCCACATCTGAAACCTACTACCCCTGTGGTAGTTATGCTTGCACTCCTCACAGTGTGCCAAAACAGACATTTAAAATTGAGAAAGGTAGATAATCAGTGGCCTAATCAATGATGCTAAGCAATCTACATGTCAATCCATTCCATCATCTTTAAATTCAGTTAAATCTACTTTAAGCCAAAACTATGTTAGTGCTCAGTGTTAGAGACTATCCAGAAGCTATTTACATTTAAGTTATTAAAAGCTATATATATTTAAGTTTTCTTAGGAAAAAAAAATCATCTGAAATAGGTGGTAGTACCTGCACAGATTAATAAAAGTACCCAGTAATTTCAATTTGTTTAAAATGAAAAAAAAGACATATTCAACATTTAGGGAGAAATATTTATTTATGGGAGAAAATATTTACCTTGTACTGTGATGTGAAAATACATTTATTTTAAAAATTTATATAAAGCATTATTATAAATCAATTTTTTCTACATTCCTATATATGAATTGATAAAATGTGGGCAAATAATATACCAACAAGTTAACAATGTGTTTCTCTGGGAGGTGGAACTATGGGTGATTTTTACATCTTTCTTCTTTTTGTTTATTTTTATTTCCAAATTTTTTTCTATAATAAACATGTATTACCTGTGTCCCGAATGTAAAAGGAAGAGAAAATTATACATAATACATATATTTTAAAGCATTTCTAATTTAACTGTACTTGCTGCTAGCAATTTCACATCATTTGGCTTGGCTCACTGAGCTTCTCAAGTGATACCAGGCTGTTTATATTAGAGAGTACTACAAATTGGATAACCAAAAATCTCCTAGAGAGAGCTCATAAAATGACATGGTTGGATGGAAACCTGAACAGATGGGCTAACTCTACCATGTGCTATATTAACCCTGCTGTTTTCAGACTTGTGGCCAATAACACATTCTAAAAATAAGTTGGTGAAATCAAAGATGTTTAAGCAGTTTAATCTACAAGTTGGGATGTGGTGGACAGGCACTTGTTGAAATGTTTCATTCTTATTAAGATCATTTATTTATGACTATAAAAATACTTGAGTTTCAGACGAATTCTGAAAAGATGAACTGTAATGGAGGCTGAGGGAACAGCAGCCCAGCATGTTTTCAAGCAGCTTGACTGCCATCAGTATATTATATTGAAACTAGTGTAAGTGGTGTCTCATTATGTGCATGATCATGATAAGCAAAGGGAGAGTGGAGTTGTAATTGGCTAAATAAAAAGAACAGGACCAGTTCCTGATCTTCTGTATGTTCCAATCACTAGTTGGAAATCAGTGCCTAAAACACACACATAGTACTGTGGGGAAAAAAAAAAAATCTGTTATCTGTAGAGAGGTCAGGCCTTAGTTCTGAGTTATTTATCTGAATTATGTATAGAAAAAAATAATTTAGGCTGGGCGCAGCCTAAATTACATGCCAGTAATCCCAGCATTTTGGGAGGTTGAGGCAGGTGAATTGCCTGAGCTCAGGAGTTTGAGACCAGCCTGGGAAACACGGTGAAAGCTTGTCTCCATTAAAATACAAAAAATTAGCCAGGTATGGCAGCAGGCGCCTGTAGTCCCAGCTACTCGGGAGGCTGAGACAGGAGAACCCCTTGAACTCGGGAGGTGGAGGTTGCAGTGAGCAGAGATGGCACCACTGCAATCCAGTGTGAGTGACAGTGAGACTTAAACTAAAAAAAAAAAAAAAAAAAAATAATTTAAAAACACCCTTAGAATAAAAATTTACAACTTTTGGAAAGATTCTTTTAAAATAACTGGTCAGTAGCCCATTTAATGTCAGCAAAGATCTAAGAGGTCTTTTAGTAATATAGTAACAACAGAAGAAAGGCAGATCATTCCATTTTGAGCAGGAAGGGGGTATAATCACTGTTGTCAGAAAGCCGAGTTTCTTTTCACAAATCTGTCATTGACTAGGCTTATGACCTTGAAAAAATATCACTTATGCTCTGGGAGACTCAGTATCCTCTTATTTTTTAAAATGGATCTAAATAGATGAGATCTGGGGGCCTTTTTAATATAATGATTGTTTGAAATATCATTTTATAAATAGTTATTTGAAATTAAAGTTGTCCAGGAGGAGCTTGTCCTGAAAAAGATGAAGTTCTCAGAATGATACTCTTAAGCCTGCTTCTTAAAGGCGTTTTTCAAATTTAATATTCAGTCAGATAACATAGAGTGAGTTGGAATAGGGTAGAGAGTCTCTTGGCTGAAGTGTAATTTAAAAAACCACTCTTCTGTCTGTCACATTTTCTGTTTAGTCATGAGTTGAAGGTCCTGTGTGGGCCACATGTCCCAAACTGTGGTTAGTGACTCAGATCTATGTAACTGACTCCTGCTTCTTCCTGCCAAAAATCAGATCTACCTACAAATGATGAAACTGACATAGTTGTTGGTAAATATCAATGAATATTTTCTGTAATTAATTTAAAGAATAACAAAACTCTTCCTTTAATTTGGAATCAAAGGCACAGCATAAAACAGTGCCAGAAACTGACTTGGGGTTTTTTAGAGGAACTGAGTTGCAAACCAGTCATTATCAGACCATTTTGGGGAACTTTTAAAAAAATCTTCTAAATTTGTAGGCTACGATTCTAAAGATTTCAAGATTTCTACTTCATGACTATAAGGATTTATTTGGTCACTGGAAAACTAATTGACTTGCCTAAAGTAATTCCACAGGTTAATGAAAGCAACAAAATATATAGTAGTTCTAATATTCAATTCTTCTTACATAAATATTAGCTATGAATAACAAACCAGTGCCATTTCATGAATGCTTACTCTGAAGCAAGGGAAAGAGGGTAGAAAATAAGGATGAGAAGTACAAGAAAATAAAATGTTTATTTATTTATTTATTTGGAATGATAATTAAAATCATGGTTATTTATTGATATAAAAATAAAGATGGCATCAAGGAGTTTATACAAGGGGGGTTCACTGAAGGCCAGAGAAAGAAGACTCAACGACATGATGGAAGAAAATTCTGATTTTTTCTATGTGCTTAACTGTGATAAAGAATATCATCAACTTAGTTGGAATGGATGGCAGATAGTCAAGAAATGAAAAATTCTGCCTGTGGGATGTTGGGATTGTTAGTGACACATGAATGTGAAATTTACAGATCACAGAAGAGGGACCTTACTGGAAGATATTTCTAGCAGAGAAGTGACCAATCTTCTTTCCAGAAAATAGTAGATCAGGTGCTAGTAATGGAGAAAAATTATGAGAAAATTTTCCTAATTTATGTATTATTTAAAGAATGAAAGATGTGAAATCAAGTAAGATCTATCACTGGGCAATTTGTAATGAAAAGAGAGAAGATAATAACTGAATGAGGAAATTATAAAATACTTGTAGACAAATTAACTCTTGAATCTAGAATAGGTTAATAGAGTCTACTAATTAAAATTAGGGCAACTGACAGCCTGAAGAATACAGTTATGAGGGGACATCCTTAACTTTGTAGAAACTTACACTTAAATCTCCAATTATCCTATTTATGTGATGACTCCAAACCACATTTTTTCCCCACTCTCTGTTCAACTGATAGTTTCAAGTAAAAATTCTGGGTATGATAACTCTCTAAATGTGTCTTTAGTTTGAGGAATTTATTCAACTGTTACTTGCTTCAGTGTAACTCTAAGGCTGAGATTGAGACTACTAACTTTGACCTTTAGGAATAATATAGTTTTACTCCCACATATTTGAAGCAGAGGTACATTTCTAAAATTTCTAAAATCACCTCTGTCCAACCACCTCTTTTCTGTTGTTTCTGAATATTAAAACTATTTTCTGATCACTTTGTGTGTTAAGTACTTTGCATACAGCTGTCAAATCACACAATCATTATTTACAAATTAAATAATTAAAAAGAGGGGTTAAATGACTGTTCTGAGTCATTCAGAAATGCAGAGCCTCAAACCTAGTCAAACTCGTAGGGAAGCACGTGTTGTGTTTACCTCACCCTGCTCCATTGTCATAGCCAAGATATGTGAAGGATTGACAACAAATACGAGGTAACTCCCCATCTTCTAATTTGGGTCCACCAAGAAGACTAATACCTGGGTAAAAGTGGAGGAAAACCCCACCAAATTTCTACTTTCATTAGTTTTAACAGTATTGTCCTAGAGGAGAACTAAGGCAAGATGGTGAAGTGGCACAGATTGATTTTAGGTTTTTACTTTTCCTTTTAGGTTATTTTTTTCCCTCCAATCCTATGTCTCAGTTACCCCAAGGACTGCTGTCTCCAGCAGCTATTAAGCTGGTACATACCCAAGAGTCTGGATGTTATGTTGTTAATAGCTCAATATGTTTTACTTTACAAAATTCCTGAAGTCCTAAATCATTCAAAACTCTACAAGGTTTTGGCTTCTGGGGAAGAAATATTTTCAGACACAGGGGTCTTTTCAGAACTTCTTCAGTCACACCATGGAGACCATCAGGCAGGTAAATCCAACATTGACTCAGTTTTTAGACTGTACACAAGGCATCTTTTTTTCACCCGTGAAAACCCTATCAGACTTTGTGAGTATGTGTTTTTTCCCCAGAGCAAATTCTGTCTGTGACTTTAAAAAATGAATTGCTGTGTGCCTATGTCCTTTTTAAAGGTATTTTCAGTTGATGTACTGACCTGGGAGAAGAGGTAGAGCTTTTAACTTCTACATCAATGAAATCAGGAAAACAAAAGCTTTTTCGAGCAAGGCAATTTCTATGTAGGTCCCTTAACAATTAAAGGATGGTCAAAGAAAGCCAATTTTAAAATGGAAGTTACTTGCTCTCTATCTGTAACCCATGAAACTCACGCCTTCAAACTCCTTGTAAACAATCAAGTTTATATAAAGATACAGCAACAAAATCAGAATTTAAAAATTATTTAAACCTATATCCATAATATTTGCCCTTATTATCAGTGTTTTCTTTTTTCTTTCTGAATGGTTGGATTATCTACAGATATTTGCTTGGAATAAATATGGATGGGTTAGAGGTAGATTCTATAATTCAAAAATATTTAGTCTTCATGTTTTAATTGTAAAAGTTCCTGGTTTTTCCAATATACATTTTCATGTTCCATTATCTTGCCAAGCCTCTATAGGAACACATTCTAGTCTTATATGCTGAACAAATAATATCAATGGCAAATTAGTAAAGAAAAATGTAGTTATTATTGTGTATCTTTTCAGTCTCCCTGAATCCTGCACCTGTGAGAGGAATTTTGGACAGAAGCATTGGAGCCATTTGGGGATTCCCTCAGATCTAATATTTTGTTGGCTGTGAATTGTACCCCATTATGTGCTACACTGCACTTTATTTCCCACATTTGGCACTTTTAGTGATATTTCCTCCAACAGACACAGGGAGCCATGCTTGGTATTCTTTAAAGGGAACAAATAGATGAGCTAATTGTTTTAAATGCCCCCAATGAGATAAGTGGCAGGATGCTGGAACTGATCATCTAATTACCTATTTGCTATCACAGAGAAGAGGAAAATCCATCCATAATTAATGTTTAGAGAATGGAAAAGTTGTCATCTTAAACCAAGGTAAAATATAATAATCACATTGAGGACTTTTTGCAGAAAAAATATAAATTATTTGCTAGATATTGGGGATTGGCTGCTTATTTTTTTTCTTAATTGTGTGTTGGCACCTGTGACATGTATAGTACTACTGAAGTATTTGTCTGGAATTCAGTTCTGGTTTATAAGCATTTTCATTTACAGAACTTTGGATGCCGTTCCACTTGATGTCAAGAGAAGAATACCTAAAGAGTCCTCAGTCTGGGGCCAGTCACTTACCTATTAAGCATGCAACTCACTTGTCTGAAGAGGGCAATGGCAAGGCAGTCTCACAGACTAAGCAAGCTATGATATTAGTTATAAGGAAAGTATGACAATATCCTATGGGGTGTGCACAAGGAGAGTATCTTCTGGGATATGGCTAAGCCTGCAGAACAACAGACCTTTATTTCTAGTGCATATGTATTTTTCATGAATAGGAATATTGTGATTAATTCAGAGGAAAGAGAGAAGTTATTACAGACTAGAAAAGAATTTGGAAGCAAAATGTGTGCATAAATGGTTTGTTCATTTTCTCATTTTGTGTCAATTTCTTGACAATTCTTGTTGATCAGTTAGTGGATGTGCTGAGTAAACATTAAATAAGATGGTTATTATTGTATTGGTAATATTGGTAGTATGCTCTTTTAGCATAGAGATATCTCAGTGTCTTCTCTATCTTTAAACTCATCACTGCCAAAGTGAAAGTACTTTTCCATGGGCTCACCTTGGCTCACCTACAGAATGATTTGGGTGTGGTCTAGAGAGACAGTGGTCAAGGACAAAGCTTAGAGTATTTAAGTCTGATAAATAGGCTTTCATACACAGGCAAAGTTGACATTGCATCTTGACATGGACCAGTGTAACCTACGAACAGTAAGGGACCATGTAATATGTCATTGAAAACTAGCCACTTTTGAGAGTTAAAGAGGTACATCTTTATTAATTCACCAGGATAGAGGCAGCCCCAGGCAAACTGGAATATATTATTATACTATCTAGGAGAGTACATTAGCATTTGAAGCAGTAATGAAGTATTTATTAGTCTGGCCCTGTTTTCTTGCATATAAATTCTTTTTTTTTTTTTTTTTTTTTTTTTGAGACGGAGTCTTGCTCCGTAGCCCGGGCTGGAGTGCAGTGGCCGGATCTCAGCTCACTGCAAGCTCCGCCTCCCGGGTTTACGCCATTCTCCTGCCTCAGCCTCCCCGGTAGCTGGGACTACAGGCGCCCGCCACCTCGCCCGGCTAGTTTTTTGTATTTTTTAGTAGAGACGGGGTTTCACCGTGTTAGCCAGGATGGTCTCGATCTCCTGACCTCGTGATCCGCCCGTCTCGGCCTCCCAAAGTGCTGGGATTACAGGCTTGAGCCACCGCGCCCGGCCGCATATAAATTCTTATGATGAACTGGGAACCTTCCAGGTTTGATGTGGTTAGATGGGGTTTGAATTTTAGAGACTGTGGGTTCTGGTCAGCTGTGTTTCTCACCACACCTGAGAAAGGACCAACTTTTGATATAATTGGCATACCAAGATTTGAACACACACATGCACACACACACACACACACAGACAGGAGTGGAGAAGAATGGGGAGAGCAGGCCTTAGGTAATGGGACAAGCCTCTAGCGGTTATATTCCAACTGCAGGTGCAACTGTAGCACTGCTAAACCAGGACCTACTAAGTCAGCAAGATATGATATTAACAAAGATAAGTTTCCTTTCCATTGTCAAAGCCAGGTCACTCAGTGCTTTATCTGTCTTATGTGCATCTGGCTTGTGTGCTTCAAAATCTTAAAAAGTATCAAAGCTCCCAAACTGTGGTTATGGCTGTGGAAGGTAGAATCTGGTATTAGTAGGAATTTGGATTTGTTATGAGAGCCAGGACAGGTATATCCAGAACCTCAAATTGCAAATGGGGGTACAGGCCTAGTTGAAAACATGTATTTAAAAAAAAACAAAAACAAAAACAAAAACAAAAAAAACTAATTTCTAAAAGTCCACAAAGCTACCACTGAAGGGGAAAAAAATTGTTTCCAGCCCCACTCACAATTATCGTTCCCAGCCCCACAAATACTTGTTCCTATTTGTGACAAAAAGGCAAAAAAACACCTAAAAGGATGTAAGAAACCATTTATCTGCCATCCCATCCAATTTGACCTATATAATTTTATCTGGAAGAATAACACTTGGTAATATTTAGGCCAGATCACACCGCAACAGCCTTCTCCTATAATAGAATCATTAGTGTAATCAATGAAGTCCTATTGATGACCTTTTATATGCAAAGTACTTGGGGAAGCAAAAGAGAAAACCTCCGAGCCCTGTATGCAAAGGGCTTCCAATCTCCTGAGTTGCCATTAGTTGTACTCCAGAGGCTGACAAGGACTTGAGAAAGATACGGAAGCCAATTGGATTTCCTGTTAGTAGATGTAATAATCATCTTCTCCAAACAAGAAAAGTTGTGAAAACAATGTGAATTCTGCCAAGTTCAAAGAAGTTAACAGACAATTATGTAATGACATAAAGCATAGAATTTGATAACAATGAGTTTAGAGCCAGAAGGGGAGATGCTTAAAATAAATTAGAAAAAAACAAGTGAAATTAAAGTACTGAGAGAAGTTAGCTCTAATCTTAGTGAAGATTTCAAACATCAGTGATTAAATGGAAACTGGGGTAAACCCATGAGACTGCATGGGGTCTTTGTGGTGGAAGCAACTACATAAAGAGCTGAGATGTCTACTCTAGAGCCTAGGAAAAATGGTCTTTGAGGTTCTGTAGGCTTTCAGTGTTGAGATGGTTACCCCAGATTACTCAGTATGATAATTAGTGGGTAAATTCTTTTTTGGACTTGGGATCACTATAATTAAGAACATAAACAGTAAAGGTAACAAAAAAATCTTAGTTATTAATATGTTTTCTTGACCAGGTATAATTGGTGTGTATTCAAGTGATTAAAATGTAATGATTATGAAAATTTTGGTGTATTAGACTATCTACCAGACTTACTTTGTGAAACCAATTTGAAATATATGCTTAAGTAGTGGACTTAGACTAGTGATTTTAAATTGAAAGCCTTAGGGCACTTTTACTAATATAAATCATGTTGAAATGCTAAGAGGAATAAAGTCATTATACTTGTAAGTACAATTGGTGAAACTTATAAGAATTAACTAAGTATTGAAAAAAGATTTTGTTTGTTAGGCAAAGTACCTTAAAAAGGGTTGATTACATGTCTAAATCTAATTTAAAATATTTAAATAAATGTATTTAACTTTAAAAGTCCCTATAAAAAGTAACTTTTAAAATTTAGTAGATTTATGAAAGGAATAAGATTTTTAAGATGTACTTTAAAGATTAAAGATAAACTAAGTTTTAAAAATGCATAACAGGCAAAAATTCTTTTTCTTTTCTGTGCAGTAAAATTACCATCAATGATACAAGAAAATTTATGTCGGCAGTTAAGAGAATAACAAACACCTTGAAAATTTTTTTTAAAGGCACAATGATACATTAGATATCCCAATGCATAGTTGATAGCAAAATAAATTATGCAGACAGTAAAACTGTGGGTTTAAGGGAAAAGACAGCTCACTGTGGTCTAAATTGTTCTGGTAAAGTTCAATTAAAATGTATTAAATTACCCTCAGCTTCATCCTCATGAATTGAGTTGAATAGACCTTTAAAATTTGTGTTATATGGTGATGATAAAGGCACAGAGGTAACTTATCAACAATGCTTTGTTTAGAAGTGAGAAGTTCTCTCACATGAAAGTTTCTGAAAATGTTATCCTTTCTTTAATGTGAAGATATCAGTATGTTTTATTGATTTATGCTTTTGTATTTATTGTTCTTTTAGTGTGGAAATGGGCACCTTTGACTGAACCATGTTTCTTGCTCGGTATTGAAAAATGACCTCATTCCTTTGTAAGTATTAGTCACATTTTAATGGGGACATATTCAACGTTTGTACAAGAACTCCCGAATCTTCTGAAAGCATTATCATCACACATGGGTGAATTTCAATTAGCGATGGTGCCACCAATTCAGTGTTCTTCCTATATTATGATCACAGATAAAGGTGAGTTTTTAGATGGTCAGTGACTAAAGACTTTGAAGCAACTGATGTCACTTGCTTTCCATTTGTATCCTTTCTGCTCTTAATTGTTGCTTCTGCTAGTAAGCAAGATGTATTATCCAAAACCTACTAGGCTTTGAAAATGCAAGCTCTTTTGCTATGCATTAATATGATCATTTCTCTAAGTTAATGCATGATCATTACTTCCCACTTGGCACATGGGAAAATGTAGCACAGGCAGAACTAGGGTTTGAAGTCAAACCTCAAAAAAGAAAAAAAAATAGATTTTGCTCTTCTGTAGAAAAGAAGTAAGGGCTGCAAACAAAACAAAAATAACTCTTGAGTTGTATTTGGAAAATGGCTGCTAGGCAGTCAGAATTTCTTGAGCACTTGGACTGAAGATGGTCATATAGTATGAGATGTTTGCTTTTTCCATTCAGACAGAATGTGGTTGAAACATGCTTTCAAATGTCATTCCAAGTATGGCAGAGGTGCAGACCAAGGAAATCCTTTAGAATCCATTAGGTTGCTTTTAAGATTCCCCCCTGCCACTTTACCTATCTGAAATTATTTTCTCCACTGTCAACGGGAGATAATAACACCTATCTTGCACGATTGTTGTGTAAAGCAGTGATCACAGTGCTGATATGGAGCAGGTACTCAATAAAAAGAAAGGGTTTTGAATGTTAATGAGAAAAGTTAAAACCTGCACAGACAAGCAACAAGCAACAGACTCTTCCCTGAGATTTATTTTCCTCATCTGTAAATACAGTAACAGGACCTTATTCTTTGGGTTGTAGTGAGGATTAAATCAATGAAGCACATGAAAATATGTTGCACAGAGCCTGGGTAATTCTAAGTGCTATATGAAGCTTTTTTCTCCTTTTCTTCAGTTACAGATTTGGGCAATAAATGCTTTCCTGGCAGATTAGTGCTTGTGTTTTAGATTTCTAAATTTAGAAACATTTTAATAATACCTTAAATAGAATAAAACAGTATTTTCAGAAGAAGTAGGTGTGTAATGATTGGTTTGCATTTTGTGGCAAGTTAAATTAGTGATCTAGTAGCTTGGAAATTCAGGCTATGCCTATTGTGTGGGAGAAACAATCTCACTGGTAAAACAGAAGAAAAAAGAAATTGAGAGAAAAATACAATCTACCATCAATTAAGAGTCAGTCTTGGGCAATGTGAACTGGAGAACAGATGTATTGGCTAACAACTGCTGAAAAGGCATTCGAATAACGTCTTGATCAGCAAAGCTAAGTTTATTAAGGTTTAGGGTAGTAAGGGAAAGCCCCTCCTTGACAGACTTGGTAGTATCTGATTGGGAGTGTTTTATAAAATGCAATGGTTCTTTTGATGGCAGGCCACATCACAATAATAATCAGATAGATGAAAGGCAGAACTTTTTGTTACTTACAGCCGAAAAGAAAGATCACTGTCAGGCATGGGTACTTAGGAGGTAGTTTCCCAGGACGGGGTAATAGCAAGCTAGAGCTGTAAGACGCAGTGTAAGTATGGCAAACAGGATAGGTTCAGTTAGGTTTTGTGGGTTCCCTGTGGATTGGCTAATTTGAATAATTTTCTGAGTTCTAGGACATAAGAACTGTCCCTAGTTGTCTGATACCTGGCCCTCGGGTCATTAGCACAGGTTCATAGTGGCCAGGAGGATGAAGTATGAAGCCCCAATAAGGAAGTGATTGGAGTATGGATATAACCAGCTGCTCAAGAAGGAGAACTGTCTGAACTTAAGTTAGGGATTGAAAACTGAATCAAGACAGCCTTTAAAAAACAAAACAACAACAACAAATACAGGAAAACTTTATTACAGGAAGATATCGGAAAAAATGTATTAAGTATTGAGGTCTGGGCTCATGTGGCTTAAGACGTGTTTTTCATGGCAAGGACTGATTGAGATTGGGCAAAGTTCATAACTTAATAGCGCAATATTGGAGGAGCATAGAGAGCTAAGGCCCTGGAAATAGATCTTGATAAATTGTTGCTCGGCAAGCCAGCTGCTTGTCCAGGTGAACAATCTACAGATTTCAGACGGGAGCTATTTCCCTGAATGAGACAACTCTTTACCTGCACACAATGGTCTTTAGGAATTTCCTGAAACAGTAAAGTTATTCATTAGACTCTTTTTTTCTCAGGCTAGAATTTTTTGGAATAAATAGAAAAATTACATGGACACAAGTATTCCCAGCTATAAGTCCTGATGGTTAAGCAGCATGGATTCAGATGGTCGTAGTTTTCAGAGGAAATAGTAAGACTTCTACACATGAAATAATAGCAAACCCACAAAAGAGTAATATATATGCTTATTAATATATAGGAAAATAGATCAGAGTATTTTAAATATTTACACACATGTTAAAGTGTATATTCATACATGATATTCTGTAATACAGAACTTAAAGCTAGAGGATTTAAAGGAAAAGTAGATTAGGCAATGTATCACAGTTGAAAGAGCATTAGAATGAGAGAAAAGAAGCAGACTTCAAGCCTAGCCTGATCTTAACTTGCCACTAAGATGATGTTTCTACTTGGGCAAGTCACTGATAGAGTTTTAGGTCAAGAACTGGACCACTTTTGTTGTTGTTGATTGTTTTTGTCTTCTTTGCAACTATAGTGCAGTGCTTAGCATAATATTAATGATCAGCTAATGTTTGCTGAATCAGAGAATGAATTTGATAGAGAAATGTTCATGGAAGACATGTGTATTGACCTGGGCAATAAGTGGAGTAGAACTGGGAAGAAAAAAGAGAAAGCATTCCAAAAAAAACAAAAACAAAAACAAAAAACAGAATGCGAGTGAATAAAAAGGAGATACTTTTATAGGACAATGAAACATTAACATTTCCCAAATCTGTGAGGAATTAATAGTAGAGCTGGTAAGGTGAGGGAGGTCACAAGAAATGGAAGACCTGAAAAATAAGGAATTTATATTTGATGGGTATGATAGTAGTTCTTCAACTTTTTCCATGAAGCATTCCTAATGACTGATGGATGTAGCCAGCTTTTGTGGTCCCAGAAGAAAACATGGAAGGATAATGGTAAGCCCAAAATTTCCACAAAGTTTCCTGTTTTATGTTAAAATTTATGTCATATTTGCATTCTACCTTATAATATATCTGTACTAGTTTTGTTGTAAGAATAGTAAATTTCCCCAAATCCTTGCATTAAAATATCACTCTATAAATTTACATTATCTTTTTTGGGTAAATTACTGTCCCTACCCTGACTTCCTTATCCCAGTTATGCCAATTTCTATTTGAGAACCACTTGAAAAATTTAGTAAAAGAATGATATAATGGAAACAAGGTTTAAAAACACCAATCTATAAATATCTTTTTGTAGATAGGTACATGCAAAGAAGAGCATTTGTTTAGGCAGGGGAATCAGAAGATGTCTGATGATTCAGTTGGGTGGTAGCAAGGACAGTGAAGGGGTTGGCAAATTACAGCCCAGCCCATGGGTCAAATTCTGCGTTTTGTAAATAAAATTTTGGAAACAGCCATGTGAACTCATTTACATATTGTTTATGATTGTTTTAAATACTGCAATATAGAGTTGAGTGTTGCAACAAAGACCAAATAGCCTCCAAAGATACAAATACTCACTTTTAGGCGATACAGAAAAAGTTTGCTGGCTCCTGGTTTAGTTTAAAGTGATGCCAGTGGGATTAAAAAGGAAAGCAATCCATATGAAAAAAATTGTGAAGAAGGAGTTGCTAGATAACCCCCCCAAAACAAAAACCTGCTTTGTGATTTATAGGATACAGGATTTGAAAGAAGTAGAATACTTACACTTTATCTACTTCAAAGGCAACTTGAAGCTTTCAAGCCTGGGTAACTCAGAAAATTTTGTGTCCTTGGCAGACACAGGGTGAAAGAGAGAAAAGCCAGTTTAGGGGTGCTCAATCTTACATGTTGATTCTGAGGTGACAGATTAACTCCAAAAAATGTCTAACAGCATGCTGCACCTATTGGAGTGTAACCTGAATGCAAGATGATGACAGGGGTATAGATTCAGAAGTCATCAACAGAAGATGTAACTGGAGTCATTTTCACTAGCAGAAGAACAGTCAATATACTTAATGGTGAAAGAAAAAAAGGCAAAGAGGTGGTTGATGAGATCCATGCGTTGAACAGGGTAAAAAGAGACTAAATGCCTATTTATACTCACGACAGCCTCCAGCCTGCCATCTAGTTTGTCTGGTTGTCCTTTGATTCTCCATCAATTAAGTATACAAATAAATTGGCCAATCCTTATGAATTGTGTTGAGAAAACAGAATAAAGGATTTAAAACACTTTTGTAGCTCCAAAAATAAAAAGAAGTACTACAGGCAAATTCTAGGGGTTATGATTATTATCCAGGAAAATCAGCTATGCCTCAGATATTATAATACTATGGGTCAAATTATGCTTTTTGTGAGTGCAGTGAGCTGTATAATATATGATTCTAGCTATAACTTGACCCCAACATTAAGAATGTGATTCTATGACATTTCCTTAGGGCAAAAGGAATGGAGTGAATATTAGAAGGGTTTATAGCTTGTTAGACTTTGTCAGACTTTAATTTAGTTATACAGTTAAGATATCTGTTTTAATGTATGATAAAAGATCTGAAGATTATCTGATATTTTAGGGAGTATATAAATGAACTGTTTACATTATCTTTAACTCAGAATTGGTAGGATCATCATGGACTGAATTAACACCCATTCCTCCCAGCAACTCTCATCTTCCTTTGTTGGGCCATGATGAAGCAATCACCACGCCCACTTCCTCCTGTTCTGGCCAATGACTTGCTTCCACTCAAATAACACAGATTTGATATTCAGTTTCCTAAAAGTAGAGAATGGGAAAGTCAGAGCCAAGTTGGAAGACTTACACTTAATGTTTTCGCTCATTTTGTAATTAATTACGCTGCTCAAGACCAATTGAGATAAAGAATAAAAAACTATCAGCTATTTTTCTGAGGGGATGGATAAGCAAACATGAATCCTTTCTCTCTACATAGTTGGCTGACATTAATCAACTTACATAATCTTGAAGACCAATATATGTGCTTTTATGATATTCTTACAGTGAACCTTTGGTCACTGGCATTTTTTATGTTATAAAAATAAAGAGAAGTAGAGTATGGATGTAGGAGGAAAAAACTGATGCAGTTTAGAAAGCTCATTAAGAAAATAAGCTTTATTATTAATCTGCCAAGATTGATTCTGAGGTGAAATAATGCTATTAACACTGTCTTGAGTAATCAATATTTATCCTGATTCTTCTAGCCAATCAGGAAGAAAATAGATTAACAGAAAATAAAACACCAACTTCAAATATAATAAAATGCTGTAGCCATGTCTATGTGGTTTTGCTGAAAGTCACCAGAAAATGTGCTTTAAGAAAGAGAGAGAATAGAGGAGGCATCTGTCTTCCCCAGACATCATGAGGTTTAAAACTCTTCCACCAGCCATGGGCAAAAAAGACATTACTCAGTCTATCAGCAACTACATTCAGCTGTGGATAAATGTGACCTAAAATAGTGACTTAAACAAATTAGAATTTTATCTTTTCATGTAGCGAAAAGTTCAAAGAAGTTAGCAATCCTGGCCTGCTGTGTGACTCCGTAATGTCATTAGGACACAGAGCCCTGCTTCCCTTCAGCCACTGTAGTATATGGCTACTGTCTCATGGTCAAAAACTACCACTCTCTTCTCCACTCTTGCTCTTCTCTCCTGTGACTGGCTCCATAAGCATGTTTCAGAAAGGAGAAAGGGAAAAAGGTGTGGAAATGGCCATGCCAGCTCAGTCAGACCCTCTTTTTAAACGCTTTCCCATTGTTTACATCTAGTTGAATAGAACTATGACAATGCTATAAGACAACCACTAGCTGCTAAAGGAAGTTGAGAAATTGTTTTAGTCTAGGCATATGGTCACCCTGAATAAAATAAGGATTCTATAGAAAGAAAGACAGAGGGAATAGACATTGAATGGTAGCTAACCATCTCTGTCAAAAGTGCAAATTTAATGTCTCTAATACTACTCAAGATGACACCGCTTCGTTCAGATGCTGTAAATCTGATTTTGATACTTCTAGGTATGGTCCATAGGTAAAGAACCTGGCATGTTGTGAGTTTATACACAGGAGTTTTTTCTCTTATAGAATCCATACAAAATGACAGTATAAAGAGTTCTGGGATGGAGGAAGAAAGAAAGAATTAAAAGAGAGAAATGACTTCAGAATCTCTCTTGCTCAGCTAATGCTACAATCATTCTTTCTCCTGACTGTTTTTTTTTTTTTTTTTTTTTTGAGACGGAGTTTCACTCTTGTTGCCCAGGCTGGAGTGCCATGGCGCGATCTCGGCTCACCACATCTCTGCCTTTTGGGTTCAAGGGATTCTCCTGTCTCAGTCTCCTGAGTAGCTGGGATTACAGGTATGTGCCGCCACGCACAGATAATTTTGTATTTTTAGTAGAGACAGGGTTTCTCCATGTTGGTCAGGCTGGTCTCGAACTCCTGACCTCAGGTGATCCACCTACCTTGGCCTCCCAAAGTGCTGGGATTACAGGCATGAGCCACTGCATCTGCTATCCCCTGACTCATTCTTTTCACCTTTCTTCATTGGAAAAATCTGGGGTCAAAACTAGAATAAAGAGAAAGTGGACAGACATCTGGTTCCTTCTTAAATGTGGAATATTCCAGAGAATCTTAAGCCTTTCTTTCATTTTATGGCAAATCTATACTATAATATACTCCCACTTTCAAGCACTATCAAAGATTCTGGAGTTAAATGAAGTTGCTACTTTTGGAAGAAGAGAGCAATTCTGATTAATTTTTTAAAATAAATTTATTAGAACAGTTTTAAATTTACATAACTATTACAAAAATAGTACAGACAGTTCCCATGTACTCATACCCAGATTTCCCTATTATTAACATCTTACATTACTGTGGTATATTTGTTACAATTAATGGAGCATTAATTGGTTCCTCTTGGCTCTGGTAGTTTCTTAGACTGTCCTTGTTTTTGATGACCTTGACAACTTAGAGGGATACTGGTAAGGTATTTCACAAATGTCCCTTACTGAGCTTTATTAGACGTTGCTTCATTGAATTTTGATGATGAAGACCACAAAAGTGAAGTGCCATTTCATCACATCATATTTGTGAGTTTTGATCTTGACCAACAGGCTGAGATAGTACTTGTCAGGTTTCTCCACTGTCAAGTTACCCTTTTGCATCTCATACTCTTTAAAAATAAGGCACTATATGCAGCCTACACTTATGAGTAGAGAATTATGCTCAGTATCAAAAAATTAAAAAAAATCAAAATCATACCAAACATATAAACAGTCCACAGTGGAATACAAATATAAATCAATGCCAAGAAAATCTCTCAAAGCCACATAACTACATGAAAATTAAACATTTTTCTCCTGAATGATTTTTGGGCAAACAACAAAATTAAGGCAGAAATAAAAACATTCTTACGAATAAATAAAGACAGAGGCACAACATAGCAAAATCTCTGGAATACAGTCAAAGCAATGTTGAGAGGAAAGTCTATAGTGCTAAAGTCCTACCTCAAATGCTAGAAAGGTTTCAACTTAATGATCTAACATCATACCTAGAAGAACCAGAAAAAAAAAAAAGAACAAACTAGCGGAAGAAAAGAAATAACTAAAATCAGAGCTGAACTGAATAAAATTTGATCCAAAAATCCATACAAAAGTAAAGGAGCCAAAAGTTGGTTGAAAGTTGAAACAAGATCAATAGACCATGAGCTAGATTAACAAAGAAAGAATATCCAAATAAGCACAATCAGAAATGACAAGGGTGACATTACTAATTCCAAAGACATATCATAGATGCTCAGACACTATTATAAACATGTCTATGCACACACACTAGGAAATCTAGAGGAAATGGATAAATTCCTGGAAACAAATAACTTTCCAAAGTTGAATCAGGAAGAAACTTAAACACTTAACAGACCAATATTGAGTTCCAAAATTGAATCAGTAATAAAATACCTACCACCCCAAGAAAAGCCTTGGACGAGATGGATTCACAGTCAAATTCTACCAGACATTCAAGAAAGAACAGGTAATTATTCGACTAAAGCTATTTGTATTAGTCCATTTTCATGCCACTGATAAAGACATACCCAAGACTGGGCAGGAGGTTTAATATGGACTTATGTTTCACGTGGCTTGGGAAGCCTCACAATCATGACGGAAGACAAGGAGGAACAAGTCACATCTTACATGGATGGGATCAGGCAAAGAAAAAAAAAAAAAAAAAAAGCTTGTGCAGAGAAACTCCCCCTTAAATACCATCAGATCTCCTCCCACCATGTTCCTCCCACAACATGTGGAAATTCAAGATGAAATTTGAGTGGGAACATAGCCAAACCATATTACTCATTACCACATTACACCCCGGTCTCTCCCAAATCTCATGTCCTCACATTTCAAAACCAATCATGCCTTCCCAACTGTCCCCCAAAGTCTTAATTCATTTCAGCATTAACTGAAAAGTCCACAGTCCAAAGTCTCATCTGAGATAAGGCAAGACTTTTCCACCTATAAGCCTGTAAAATCAAAAGCAGGTTAGTTACTTCCTAGATACAATGGGGGTACAGGTATTGGGTAGATACACCCATTCTAAATGGGAGAAATTGGCCAAAACAAAGGGGCCACAGGCCCCATGCAGGTCCAAAATCCAGTGGGGCTGTCAAATCTTAAAGGTCCAAAATGATCTCTTTCAACTCTATGCCTCACAACCAGGTCATGCTTATGCAAGAGGTGGGTTCCCATGGTCTTGGGCAGCTCTGGCCCTGTAGCTTTGCAGGGCAGAGCCTCCCTCCCAGCTACTTTCATGAGCTGCTGTTGAGTGCCTGTGGCTTTTCCAGGTGCACGGTGCAAGCTATCAGTGGATCTACCATTCTGGGGTCTGGAGGACCCTTCTTCTTACAGCTGCACTGGGCAGTACCCCAGTAGGGACTCTGTGTGGGAACTCTGACCCAATATTTCCCTTCTGCACTGCCCTAACAGAGGTTCTCCATGAAGGCCCCACCCCCGCAGAAAACTGCCTGGGAATCCAGGCATCTCCATACATCTTCCGAAATTTAGGCAGAGGTTCCCAAACCCCAGTTCTTGACTTCTGTTCACTCACAGATTCAGCACCACATGGAAGCTGCCAAGGCTTGGGACTTGCACCTTCTGAAGCCATGGCTCAATTTCTATATTGACCCCTTTTAGCCATGGCTGGAGCAGCTGGGTTGCAGGATGTCAGATCCCTGGGCTGCACACAGCAAAGGGACCCAACACAAGGGCCTGGCCCTAGAAGCCACTTTTTCTTCCTAGGCCTCTGGGCCTGTGATCAGAGGGACTGCCATGAAGGCCTCTGACATGCTCTGAAGACATTTTCCCCATTGTCTTGGGGATTAAAATTCTGATTCTCGTTACTTATGCAAATTTCTGCAGCCAGCTTGAATTTCTCCTCAGAAAATATAATTTTCTTTTCTATTGCATTGTCAGGTTATAAATTTTCTGAACTTTTAGGCTCTGCTTCCCTTACAAAACTGAATACCTTTAATAGAACCCAAGTCACCTCTTGAATGCTTTGCTGATTAGAAATTTCTTCTGCCAGATGCCCTAAATCATCTCTTTCAAGTGCAAAGTTCCACACATCTCTAGGGTAGGGCAAAATGCCACCAGTCTCTTCGCTAAAACATAACAAGAATCACCTTTGCTCCAGTTCCCAACAAGTTCCTCAACTCTATCTGAGACCGCCTCAGCCTAGATTTCATTGTCCATATCATTATCAGCATTTTGGTCAAAGCCATTCAACAAATCTCTAGTGTTCCAAACTTTCTCACATCTTCCTATCTTCTTCTGAGCCCTCCAAACTGTTTCAACTTCTGCCTGTTACCCAGTTCCAAAGTTGCTTCCAAGTATTTGGGTATCTTTTCAGCAGCAGCTCACTCTACTGGTACCAATTTACTGTATTAGTCCATTTTTACACTGCTGATAAAGACATACTCAAGACTGAGCAATTTACTAAAGAGGTTTAATATAGACTTACAGTTTCAAGTGACTGGGGAAGCCTCACAATCATGGTGGAAGGCAAGGATGAACAAGTCACATTTTACATGAATGGCAGCAGTCAAAGAATACAAAAGAGCATGTGCAGGGAAACTCACCCTTATAATACTATCAGATCTCATAAGACCCATCTCCCACCATGAGAACACCATGGTTGAGACATGCATCCATGATCCAGTTACCTCTCACCAGGTCCCTCCCACAATAGGTGGAAACTCAAGATCAGATTTGGTTAGGGACACAGCCAAATCATATCATATTCCCCCCCAAAATCAAGGATAATAGATTCCTCCTTAGTGCTTTGTACAAAGCCAGGATCATGCTGATACCAAAACCTGGAAAAGACAGAACAAAAAAAGAAAACTATAGGCCAGTATTCCTAATGAACCATAGATGCAAACATCTTCAAAAAATACTAGCCAACTGAATTCAACACACATCAAAAGGTTAAATCACCATGATGAAGTAAGCTTTATTCCTGGAATGCAGGGTTAGTTCAACATATGCAAATCAATAAACGTGATTCACCACATAAAATTAAAAACCACATGACCATCTCAATAGACGTAGAGAAAGCTTCTGATGAAATTCAACACTCCTTCATTATAAAAACCTTCAAGAAACTAGGCATCGATGGGACATATCTCAAAATAATAAGAGCCATCTATGACAAACCTGTGGTTAAGATCATATTCAATGGGCAAAAACTGGAAGCTTTCCCCTTGAGAACTGTAACAAGACAAGGATGCCCACTCTCACCACTCCCGTTCAGCATAGTACTGAAAGTCCTAAGCAGAGCAATCAGACAAGAGAAAGAAAAGACAAATAGGAAAAGAAGAAGTCAAACTACCTCTCTTCATGGATGATATGATCCTATACTTTGAAAACACTGAAGACTGTATCAAAAGGCTCCTGGAACTGAGAAAAAATTTCAGTAATGTTTCAAAATATAAAATCAATGTACAAAAAATGAGTAACATTTCTATATACCAATAACATTCAAACTGAAAGCCAAATTAATAACACAATTTTATTTACCATAGCTATGAAAAAATAAAATATCTAGGAATACATCTAAGGAAGTGAGAGACCTGTGCGTGAACTATAAAATACTGCTAAAAGACATAGATGACAAAAACAAATGCAAAAACATTCTATGCTCATGGATTGGAAAAATCAATATTGTTAAAATGGCCATAGTGCCCAAAGCAAACTACAGATTTAATGCCATTCCTATCAACCTAGCGATGTAATTTTTCACAGAAATACAAGAAACTATAATATTTTAAAATTCTTATGGAACCAAAGAAGTTCCCAAATGGCCAAAACAGTACTAAACAAAAAGAACAAACTTGGAGGCATCCCATTACTTGACTTCAAACTATACTATACTATAAGGCTACAGTAACCAAAACAGCATGGTTCTGTTACAAAACCAGACAAATAGACCAATGGAAGGAAATAGAGAACTTTGAAAAAAGCCACACATTTATAACCACCTGACCTTGACAAAGTTGACAAAAATAAGCAAGGGAAAAAGGACGCTCTATTCAATAAATGGTGCTGGGTTAGCTGGCTGGCCATGTACAGAAGAATGAAACTGGATCCTTACATTTCACCATATACAAAAATTAACTCAAGAGGAATTAAATATTTAAATGTAAGACCTCAAATTATAAGAACCTTAGAAGAAAATGTAGGAAACACCACTCTGGACATTGACCTTGGAAAATAATTTATGTCTAAGTCCTCAAAAGCAATTGTAACAAAAAATAAAATTGACAAGTGGGGCCTAATTAAACTAAAGAGCTTCTGCTCAGTAAAAGAAACTATCAACAGCATAAACAGAAAATCTATAGAATGGGAGAAAATATTTTCAAACTATGCATCTAACAAAGATCTAATATACAGAATCTATAAGGAACTTAAGCAACTGAACAAGAAAAAACTAATAACCCCATTTAAAAATGGGCAAAAGACATGAACAGACACTTCTCAAAAGAGAAAAGACATGCAAGTGACCAAGAAACATATGAAAAAATGTTCCACATCACTAATCATCAGAGAAATAGAAATCAAAAGTACATGAGATACCATCTCACACAAGTTAGAAAGGTGATTATTAAAAAGTCAAACAAACGAACTATCACGTAGATGCTGGCAAGGCTGTGAAGAAAAGGCAATGCTTATACACGGTTGGTAGGAATGTAAATTAATTCAGTCACTATGAAAAGCAGTTTAGAGATTTCTCAAAGAACTAAGTATTACCATTTGATCCAGTGATCCCATTACCGAGGAGTGAGTGAGAGTGTGTGTGTGTGTGTGTGTGTATATGTGTATATACACACACACATATATATATCCAAATCTTTCTACCACAAATACACATGCACTTGCATGTTCATCACAGCAGTATTCACAATTGGAAAGTAATGGAATCAACCTAGGTGCCCATCAATGGTGAATTAGATAAAGAAAATTTGGTACATATACACCATGGAATACTATGCAGCCATAAGAATGAATGAAATCATGTCCTTTGCAGCAACATAGATGTAGCTGGAGACCATTAATCAAAATAAATTCATGCAGAAACTTAAAACCAAATACTGCATATTCTCACTTATAAGAGGGAGCTAAACTTGGGTACTCATAGACATAAAGGTGGCAACAATAGAAACTGGGGGACACTAGAGGGGAGAGGGAGATAAGAGTTGAAAAATTAACTATTAGGTACTATGCTCAATACCTGGGTAACAGAATCATCCATACCCCAAACCTCAAAATCACACAATATACTCAGGTAACAAATCTGTGCATATATTCCCTGAATCTAAAATAAAAGTTGGAAAAATAAATAAATAAAATTAAAATTATCAACCACACACACAAGATAATTATGTTCTTCTCTATTGGAGCATAAAGTTACTTACATAAGCTCCTTTTCCCCCAGCCCATTAAGTGAGATTATGTCATCCATTTGTAATTCAGTTAGATTGTTTTGTCGTATTTTGCATTCCATTTTGGAATTTCTTTGACTACCAAAATGACATTTTAAAATTAAATTTGTATCCATTACAGTTTACTTTTTGTGTTATAAGTATTTTGAGACTTTGACAAAGGCAGAGTGTCATAATACTCACAATCATAGTCTCTAAGAATAGTTTCACAACCCCCAAAATTCCCCTTTGTATCACTATTCAACTTCCCCTAAACTCCTGGTGACAACTAATATTTTTACTGTCTCTAGATTTTCCTTTTTCAAAATATCATATAATTTGATAATATATATGTCACAGCTTATTTATTGCTTCCCCTGATTGAAGGACATCTTGGTTTCTTGAAAGTTTGGCACTTACAAATAAAGATGCTATAAATATTTATATGCAGGTTTTGTGTGACAGAAGTTTTTAAATCAGTTGGTTAAATATCTAGGAGCACCACTGATCAATTCTATGGAAGACTGTTTTTACCTTTGTAAAAAATACCTAAACTGTCTTCAAAAGGGGAGACACAATTTTGCATTTCACCAACAATAAATGAGAGTTCCTGTTGCTCCACATCCTCATCAGCAATTGGTACTGTCAGTTTTATAGATTTTAGACAATCTTATGTCTGTTTCAATTATCAATTCCATAATGAGAAATAAAGTTACAAATCTTTTTCTATACTTACTTTTCATCTATGTATTTTTTATAATGCTATATCCATTTAGATTTTTTGCCCATTTTTAAATTAGGGTATTTGTTTTCTCATTGTTGAACTTTAAGAGTTCTTTGCTATTCTGGAAGCCTAGTTCTTTGCTATTCTGGATACTGATTTTCCCAGATAGGTGTTTGCCAATATTTTCCTTCAGTCTATGACTTTTTTTTTGTTGCTCTTAACAGTATCATTTGCATAGGAGAAGTTTTTAATTTTATTAAATTCTAACCAGTCATTTGTTTTTCTTTCAAGACTTGTGATTTAGTGTTGTATCTGACAACATATAGCGCAATTCAAGGTCACTTAAGTTTTCTCCTGTGATTTGTTTTTAGAATTTTTTACTTTTGTGTTTTACATTTATTTTTATGACCCACTTTGAGTTAATTTCTGCCTAAGATATATTTCTAGGCTTTTGTTTTTGTTGTTTGGTTTTTTGTTTTTTGTTTTTCTTTATATAGGGATATCCAATTATTCAAGAAGCATTTGTTGAAAAGACTATTTGTTCTGCATTGAATTGTCTTTGACCTCTGTCAAAGATTAATTGGCTATGTTTGTGTGAGTCTATTTCTAGGCTCTATCTAGTCTATTCTATTGATCTATTTGCTTATTTTTTCATCAATATGATACTGTCTTGATTACTGCACCTGTATAAGTCTTGAAATCAGGTAGTGTTGGTCCTCCAACTTAGTTCATCTTCAATAATATTTTGACTCTTCCATGTCTTTTGTCATTCCATAAAATATTTAGAATTATTTTGCCAGTATTTATACAGTAGTTGACTGAGATTTTTATTGGGATTGCAGTAAATCTATAAATCAAATTTGGAAAAATTGATATCTTTCCGTAATCATCTTCCAATCCATAAACATGGTCTGTATTTTTTATTTAGATCTTTAATTTCTTTTATTAGAGTTTTGTTTTCTACATATAATGTACATATATTGTTAGACTTACACCTAAGTATTTACTTTTTCATACTCCTATAAATGGTATTATAATTTCAAATTCCAATTGATCACTGCAGGTATATAGGAAAACATTCATTATTTTTTATTAACCTTTCATCCTGCAACCTTGCTATTTTCTCTTATTAGGTCCAGCAGTTGAGTGTCTGTATCTGTGTATGTATAAATCGATTTTGGGATTATCTATATAAACAATCATATCATTTAAAAACAAAGACAATTTGGTTACTTCCTTTTCAATCTCTAGACCTTTTATTTCTCTTTCTTGCCTTATTGCATTGGCTAGGATTCCCATTATGATGTTGAATAGCAATGGTAAAAAAAATCAAAATTTTGCCTGTATTGTGATCTTAAAATGGAAGTGTCTAGTTCTACACCATGTAGGTTTTTTGAAGGCATTCTTCATCATTTGAAGATGTCCACCTGTATTCCTAGTTAGCTGAGTGTCTTGTCATGTGTGGCTGAGTCTTTGTATTTGTCAAATGCTTTTCCTACAGCTATTGATATATTTATGGAATTTTATTATTTGGCTTGTTTATGTCATGAATTCTACTAATTGATTTTTGAATGTCGAACTAGTTGGCATACTTGGAATAAGTCTCATTCTATCATGGTGTTTAATTCTTTTATATGTTGTTGAATTTGATTTGTGAATATTTTGTTGAGAATGTTTGCATTTATGGTCATGAGTGACATTGGTCCCTAGTTTTTCTTTATTCTAATATCTTTAGTTTTAGTATTAACATAATGCTAGTCTTACAAAAAAAATAGGAAGATTTTTTTATCTGCTTCTGTTTCTTTCTGGAGGAGACTGTAGAGAAGTGGTTTTGTTTCTGCCTCAAATGTTTGGTAGAGTTTACTAGTGAAATCATCTGGCTTGTGGCTTTTTCCTTTGGAAAGCTGTTAATTTTTGATTCAATTTTCTTAATATATAGCCCTATTTAGATTTCCATATTTCTTTTTGTGTAAATATTGGTAGTTTGTGTCTTTTGTGGTATTGGTCCATTTCGTCTCTGTTATCAAATTTGGGGACAAGAGTTATTAATAATATTTATTTATTATTATTTTAATGTTCATGAGATTGGTAGTAATGACCACTTTTTTATTTCTAATACTGGTAATTTGTGTTCTCTATGTGTGTGTGTGTGTGTGTGTGTGTGTGTGTGTGGTGTGTTCATGATAATTAGGCTAGAGGCTTATCAATTTTGCTTATATTTTAGAATAAGCAGAATTTCCATTTTTAATTTTTTTCTATTATTTTTCTGGTTTTTTATTTTACTGATTTATGCTCTTTTATTATTTATTTTCTTCTTGCTTTAGGCTTAAATTTCCCTTCCTTTTCTAGTTTCTTAAGGTGAAAATTTAGATCATTACTTTTATATATTGTTTTATTTTCTAAGATATGTGTTCACTGCCATAAGTTTCCCTATAGGCACTGCTTTCATTGCGTACCAAAAATTTTGATAAGTTGTATTTTTATTTTCATTTAGTTTAAAATAGCTTTAAATTATCTTCTTAGATCCATGTATTATTTATAATTTTGTTATTTAATATTTGGAGATTGAAAAATGTCAGCTATTTTTCTGCTATTGACTTCTAGTTTGTTTCCATTGTGGCCTGAAAGCATACTTTGTATGGTTTCTATTCTTTTAAATCTATTATGTTTTATGGTCCAGAATGTGGGCTATCTTAATGAATGATTTATGTGAGCTTGAGAAGAATGGTTATTCTACTGTTCTTGAATAAAATATTTTACAAATATAATCAGTCCAGCTGATTGATAATGTTGTTCAGTTAAACTATTAATATATTACTGATTTCTCCCTGTTGTCTCTATTGATTCCTGATAGAGAGGAGAGGTACTGAATTCTTCAACTATAAAAGTAAATTTGCCTACTTTTCCTTTTAGTTATTTCATTATATTATATTAATTATATTATAATATATATGTTGGCTGGGTGTGGTGGCTCATGCCTGTAATCCCAGAACTTTGGGAGGCTGAGGCAGATGGATCATGAGGTCAGGAAATCGAGACCATTCTGGCTAACACTGTGAAACCCCGTCTCTACTAAAAATATAAAAAGTTAGCTGGGCATGGTGGTGGTGCCTGTAGTCCCAGCTACTTGGGAGGCTGAGGCAGGAGAATGGCCTGAGCCCAGGAGGCAGAGCTTGCAGTGAGCCGAGATCACGCCAGTGTACTCCAGCCTGGGTGACAGAGCGACACAAAACACACACACACCCACACACATATATGTATATACATATGTATGTATGTATGTTAAGTTCTGGGATACAGGTGCAGGATGTCCAAGTTTGTTACATAGGTAAACATATGCCATTGTAGTTTGCTGCACCTATCAACCCATCATCTAGGTATTAAGCCCAGCATAGATTAGCTGTTTTCCTGATGTTCTCCCTTTTCCCAGCTCCCTGAAAGGCCCCAGTGTGTGTTGATCCCCTTCCTGTGTCCACGTGTTCTCATCGTTCAGCTCCCACTTATAAGTGAGAAAATACAGTGTTTGGTTTTCTGTTCCTGTGTTAGTTTGCTGAAGATAATGGTGTCCAACTTTGCTGAAGATAATGGTGTCCAGCTCAACCCATGTCCCTGCAAAGGACATGATCTCATTCCTTTTTATGGTTGCATAGTATTCCATGGCATATATGTACCACATTTTCTTTATGCAGTCTATCAATGAGGGGCATTTGGGTTGATTTTTTGTCTTTGCTATTGTGAATAGTGCCACAATGAACATATGCATGCATGTATCTTTATAATGATTTATATTCCTTTGGGTATATACCCAGTAAATGGGATTGCTGGGTCAAATGGTATTTTTGGTTCTAGGTCTTCGAGGAATCACCACAGTGTCTTCTACAATGGTCGATCTAATTTACATTCCCACCTACGGCATTAAAGTGTTCCTATTTCTCCACAGCCTAACCATCATGTGTTGTTTCTTGACTTTTATAATGGCCATTCTGACTGGCATGAGATGGTATCTCACTGTGATTTTGATTTGCACTTCTCTAATGATCAGTGATGTTGAGCTTTTTTTCCTATGTTTTTTGGACATATAAATGTCTTCTTATGAGAAGCATCTGTTTATGTATTTTCCCCTCTTTTTAATGTTTTTTTTTTTTTGGTCATAAATTTGTGTAAGTTCCTTGTAGATTCTGGATATTAGACCTTTGTCAGATGGATAGATTGCATAAATTTTCTCCCATTCTGTAGGTTGCCTGTTCACTCTGATGATAATTTCTTTTGCTGTGCAGAAACTCTTTAGTTTAATATGATCTCATTTGTCAATTTTTGCTTTTGTTGCAATTGTTTTTAATATTTTTGTCCTGAAAGCTTTGCCTGTGACTATGTCTTGAATGGTATTACGTATATTTTCTTCTAGGGTTTTTATAGTTTTAGGTTTTACAGTTAGGTTGTTAATTCATCTTGAGTTAATTTTTGTATAAGGTTTAATGAAGGTGTCCAGTTTCAATTTTCTGTATATGGCTAGCCAGTTCTCCCACCACCATTTATTAAATACGGAATCCTTTCCCCATTGCTTATTTTTGTGAGGTTTGTTGAAGATCAGATGGTTATAGATGTGTAGTCTTATTTCTGAGTTCTCTATTCTGTTCCACTGGTCTATGTGTCTGTTTTTATATAAGTACCATGCTGTTTTGGTTACTGTTGTCTTGTAATTTGGAGTCTGGTAGCATGATGCCTCCAACTTTGTTCTTTTTGCTTAGGATTGTCTTGGCTATATGGGCTCTTTTTTGGTTCCATATCAATTTTAAAGTAGTTTTTTTCTAATTCTATGAAAAATTTCAATGGTAGTTTAATGGTAGTTCTTTCCATTTTTTACCTCACTTACTTTGATAATCTCTTCTTCATTGCATACAGGTTAAAGATTGTTGTATTCTTATAGAACTGAATCCTTTATTCTTATGCAATGCCTTTATTTGTTCCCCAAAATTTTCTTTGTTCTGTAGTCTGCTTTGTCTGAAATTAACATAGTTGTGATGGTTAATACTGAGTGTCAACTTGATTGTATAGAAGGATGCAAATTATTGATCCTGGGTGTGTCTGTGAGGATATTGCCAAAAGAGATTAACATTTGAGTCAGTGGACTGGGAGAGGCAGATCCACCCTCAATCTGAGTGGGCATCATCTAATCAGCTGTCAGAATAAAGAGCAAGCAGAAGAATGTGAAGAAATTAGACAGGCTTAGCCTCCCAGCCTATATCTTTCTCCTGTGCTGGATGCTTCCTGCCTTTGAACGTTGGACTCCAGGTTCTTCAGCTTTGGGACTCAGGCTGACTTCGTTGCTCATCAGCTTGCAGATGAACTGTTGTGGGACATTGTGATCATGTGAGTTAATACTCCTTAATACACTCCCCTTTATACATACGTCTATCCTATTACTATTGTTATTCTAGAGAATCCTGACTAATACAATAGTTATTCCTCTCTTCTTTCTTTTTTTTTTGATTAGTGTTAGCATAGTATATCTTTCTCCATCTCTTTAACCTATCTGAGTCTTTGTATTGAAAGTGGGTTTCTTGTAGAATGTACAGGTGTGTCTTGTATATTTCATTTACTCTGACAGTCTATCTTTTAATTGGTGTATTTAGACCACTCACAGTTAAAGTAATTATTGGTGTAGTCAGCTTAATATCTACCATGCTTTTAACTATTTTGTTATACTTTTTTTAATTTCTCTTCTGCCTTTTTAATTTTAATTGAGCATTTTCTATTATTCTATTTTATCTCTTCTCTTAATCTATAAATTTTACCTCTTTTTAAAAGAGTAGTCCAGCAATTTTTATTTTGTTTGTAGGACTCTTGTCAATGTAGAACTTTATATTCAACAATATAAACAGGCATATTGCAAGTGATATTCTGTAGAAGTGAAAAAGACAGATAAAAGTAGACACCTGCATTATATGTTCTTTATATAAATAGTCCATTCTGAATAGTAGAATGAAATGCAGACCAAATGCTTCTGAAAGTTTGTGTGCCTAGATCACAATTACCATCTTCCCACACTAAAAAGAAAAAGAACAATAACACAGAACATAGTATTTTCAATGATTATAGCACAATTAACATTTTCAGCCATTCACTGGCTTTTTAAGATCATGTTGGCAACTTACATTATATATACACATGGGTTTGCTTGACTAAGGTCACTATTTCAGAGAGCTTTAAAGCCATTCTAGTAGCTTTTCTGCTATTAGTGCCTTAGCATCATTAACTAGTGAACTTGTAAATGTACCACGACAGGTATTTTAATTTCAAAATCTTTCACTGCCAGAACTAAACCCTGTGTAATAACATAACATCAAATGATTCCTCCAAAAATGTTGACCAGAATAGCCAGTACCTCTTTTTATCTGAAGTGATAAGAGTAAATGATTCTGTTACTTGATGGACTGTAGCACTACCGTGAACAACAAGGAAGCTGGTTGTAGTCTCTTTATGAAGTTGTGTTATATCTATTGTGGTTATAGCCAAACCAGCATCATTTACTAGACAGCCTGTTTTTTCACTGAGGCCAGTGTAGGTGAGATGTGGCTTAGCTGCACCTTTGTTCCTTTCATCTTCCTGAGTCCAGTCCTGTAGATCAAAGGTCTTCTGGCAATAGGCTGAATTAGAATCAAAACTGATCTTTGCATCCAAACATAACAGAGCTCCATCTGAATCTTATACCATTGGACTTATTTTTTATCATGGTTGTGTTGTAGTTCAGAAAAAGATTGTAAAGCTTGACCATGTTTTCTGCAACAGAATCCACAATATTAGATGGAAATCTTATATTCTGCACAAGCTGGAGAGCTTGTTCCTTTTTGATGCCTTCTACGACGTCAATAGATTCTTTATTACATCAGGAGTCTCAGCAGAAACATCTTCAGTGTTGACACCACCTTGCAAACTTCCTGTTTATACTGGACTTTGAAATGACCTTTCCATTGTTACTGGAAAGGAGTATTTTCTCCTGGGATATTTTTGCTCACAGATCAATACTTGATTGCATATTTTGTCATTTTCTCCTGTTTGCTTGGTAAACAACTTTTTCCCAATTATTTGAGAGGAAACAGCTTTTGCTTCTTGAGAGAAAACTATCTTCACTTCTCTTTTGGGACTGCTTTCAAATGTTCCTTTTTCTCTACCACAAGCAAAACTCTTTGCCATTATCACATCTTTAGAACCTAATTTTTTTGACAATTGCGTCAGCTTCACCTGGTGACTTTGCCACATATCCTTTGGAAGGGAGATACCAGCTTCTTGCAACAATTTCATATTCATATATTCATGTAGTGAGAGATTCCTTTGCTGTTGCTGCTGTACTTGGAGTTATTGGTTATTAAACAGTTCAGAAATTCCCAGAACCTGGGCAGTAGACTATACTATGATCTGGTCTGGGACTGATGGCTGTGAAAGGTGGCAGCTAATTGTCAGCTGTAGAATATGAAGGCCATCATTCCTAAGTCTGACCCTGTCCCCTCCTGCTGTGTGCCTCCAGCCACTTTGTAATAGAGAATTTTCAGTTCTCTTTTCACATTCCTTATGGCATTGTCATCGTTCATTCTACTTATCCATATGCTATAACCGTCTACTACATTGTTGCTGTTATAACTTTAAACAAACTTTTTTCTTTTGAATCAATTATTAATTAGAAATTAAGCTATCAGTAATAACTTAATAAGAAATTAATAAGAAAAAAAAGATTTTATTTTACCTTCATGTATTCCTTTACTGATACTTTCTTTTCTTTGGGTAATCTTAGTTTTTGGCCTATATCATTTTCCTTCTCCCTAAAGAATGTTTCAAATTTCTCAGTGGGCAGGTCTACTGGCAATAAATTCCCTTAGCTTTTGTTTCTATGAGGAGCCTTTATTCCTTCATAACTTTTGAGGGATTACTTTACTGAATATATAATTATGGAGTGGTGGTTTCATTCTTTCAAAATGTCAAATATTTAACTCCTTTCTTGTTTGAATGGTATATGTTAAGAATTCTAATGTAAATTTTTTCATTGTTTCTCTCTGGGTAAGTTTTTTTTTTTTTTAATCTCCTATGCCTTCTTTCAAGATTTTCCATTTTCCATTTGCTCTCTGCAATGTGAATATGATATGCATAGGTATAGGTTTTGCTTTTTGTTTATGTTTAGGCTGCTTAGAGTTCTTTGTGCATTCTGGATCTGTTGTTTACTGTCTGTTATGAGTTTAGTTAAATTCTTAGCCATTATCATTTTGAATATTTCGTCTTCTCCATTCTCTCTTCCTTCTCTTTTCGATATTCCAATTACACCTCTGTTACACCTTTTGAAATTGTCCTTGGATTTCTTGTCCTGTTTTGTTCACACTTTTTTTTTTTCTTTGCATTTCAGCTTGATAAGTTTCCACTGACATATCTTCAGGCTCAGTGAGCCTTTCCATGACCATGTCCAGTGGCCCATGATGAGCCCATCAAAGACATTCATCATTCTGCAACAGTATTTTTGAGTTCTGGTATTTCTTTTATGTTTTCCTACAGTTTCTTTGTCTTTGCTTACATTACTCCCCCATTTTTGTATATTGTCTACTTTTTTGCATTAGAGCTTTTAACATATTACTTATAATCATTTTAAATTCCCTGCCTGATAATTTCAAAATCTGTGCCCTGTCTGAATCAGATTCTAATGCTTGCTTTATCTCTTTAGACTGTGTTTTTTCTTGTCTTTTACTTTCCTTTTAATTTTTTGAAAGCTGCACATGATATAGGTAATAGAAACTGTGACTTAAAAGGCCATTAGTGTATGGTTTTATGTTAATCTGGCTAGTACTTAAGCTGTGTTTTAATGTTTGCTTGTAGATATAGATGCCAGAAGCCTCAAACTCTTCTGGTGTCTGTGTTTTTATCTGTTGCATTTGGCTGCCCAAAGAGCTTGTTAGATAGATTTTGTACCTCTTTTAGCTGTTATCTGCTGTTGTTATACTGGAGGCTGTTGGAGTAGTGGTAATTTTTGGTGGAAAGGAAACATTCTATAATGTGACCAATTCTCTGCTTTTTAGTGGGCCTGGGTCCTTGGATTGTAGGCCTTACAAGTGTTTCTTAGCTTTACTCCACTCCATTTGGTAAGATAAAAAAGCTAGCGGAGGTTTGAGTTGGGTAAATGCCTTTCCCCCAGGTGAGATAAGGCTATGGTAAAATCTTTTTCCCTGGAGTGTAGATATTGCCATGGCGAACACTGTGGGAATAATATTTATCAATGGTTACTTTTCCTTTTTCTTTCTTTCCTTTTTTCTTTTTTAATTTAAGACAGGATCTTGCTTTGTTGCCCAGGTTGGAGTGCAGTGTCATGATAATAGCTAATGGCAGCAGCCTCAAACTGCTGGACTCAAACAATCTTCCTGCCTCAGTCTCCTGAGTAGCTGGGACTACAGGGATATGCCAACACACCCCCCTAATTTTTAAATTTTGTGTGTGTGTGTGTGGAGACAGAGACAAGGTCTCACTATGCCTAGACTGGTCTTGAACTCCTGGGCTCCAGTAATACTTCTACCTTAGCTTCCAAAAGTGCTGGGATTATAGGCATGAGCCACAGCACCTGGGCTAGTGGTTACTTTTCTTTTTTCCTAGTCCAAGCCTGGAAATAACCTTTCTTAGCTCTTCACACTAACAACCTGGTGGTTTTACTGAATGTAAAACTTACACAATTTTTTGCCATTAGGAATTTCTTACTGTTATGCTAGTCCATGTTCAACCTTCAGAAATCTGTCAAAAGTTACCATTTATGTGTTGCTACCATCTCATGACTCCAATGGCATATACTTCAGGTAAGCAGATGTTTCCTGTGACTCTATATTCATAAATCTCTACAGACTTCAGGGTGATAGTTTACCCGGAAACCTCAATTCTCTACTAGGTCTAAGAAAATTATTCTTGTTGTAAGCACAGGAGTGTTGACTTCTAAGCTCTTTATTCATCAGAGCTGAAACTGGAAGTCACCAACTTATGTATTAGCAAATTATATTCTAGTAGTGAGATCTTATTTATTCTAACATTTCTTTGGTAAATATGATCCATACCATGGGGATTAATTTACTTTCTTAGCTCCTCATTCTTACCCTTGTGATTTATCAAGGCTTCTCTAATTAGTACATCCCCTAAGGAAAGTTCAAGCCAAAAATATGATTGGCTCATGCACTGCGGGAGCCACAGGAGAAAATACATCTTCTAGAGCAGCCCATTCTGCCTCTACAGTAGTGCTAGCTGGAAAAATCATAGCTGAGCTTGCTGCTTCCCCAGTCTCTACTTTGAGACAGGATCTTTTTGATGATCTTCCAGAGTATGAAAAGCCTATTGAAACAGTAATTCTAGCTGCTCAGGATACTTTCATTAATGCAGATCCCTTTGAATCATCAGGAAACATTGGATTGGAATGGGATGAGGATCCAGATTGTAAATTCCAGCAGGTATTCACAGGAATTTATCTGCCCTTACATTTTTTTTAATTTTTATTTTTGCTCTGAATAAAGCATGTTGTCTCCTTTTCTCCAACTAGGCTGGGTTGGTTGGTAGGGAGGTTGCTGCTTCCCTAACATTGATTGCTTTCTTCCTGTCACTCTTACCTCCTATGTTGTTTCCTGTGGCCATACAACAGTGTTACTACAAATGTAGTGGCTTTACACAGTACACATTTATTATCTCATGGGTCTTTGTGGGTTAGAAGTCTGGGCACAACTTAGCTTGGTTCTCTGCTTAGGGTCCCACAAGACTGCAGTCAAGGTGTTGGCCAGTGCTTGGGTCTCATTTCAAGGTTGACTGGGAAGACACATTTCCAGGCTTATGTGGTTTTAGCAGAATTCACTTCCTTGCAGTTGTTGGGGGTTTCAGTTTCTTGCTGGCTGCCTGTCTGTTGGAGACCACCCCTATCTTAGGTATATGCAAATGCAGCCATTTGCTTCTTCAAAGACAGTAAAGGACAGAATCTTCTCAGAGAGGAGAAGTCACAAACCTGTGTAATGTAATCATAGAAATGACATCTTATCATCTTTGCCATATTTTATTGATTAAAGGCAGTTCACAGGGCTTGCCTTTACTCAAGTAGAAAGGATCACATAAGGTAAAAGGATCACGTAAGAGTGTGAATATCAAGATATAAAGATCATGGGGGCCACCTTGGAGTCTTTCCATCACAAATAGTTGTCATTTTGTGTAATGCTTACAGTCACTGGTTGTATCTGGCAGCTACACATGATGAAAGGAAGACAGCTGAAGGTGAGCCTCATACAGAGATGAAATCACTTTCATTCAATTTGACAACTGAAGTTTTTAAATGTAGACTACATGTAAGTAGTAATTACATGGTTAGCTATTGATTTAGAAAATACAAAAAGAGAAACAGTCTTATAAATTCAGTAGTTTTAAAATAAGGTGTGTTTTACTTATAACAGTATGTACATACATTTGGAAGGTACAAGCACATTCTGTAAGAGGCATAGTTACTAATTATACAAATCATGGTTGAAATACTTAAGCCTTTGTAGAGGACTTTTGTCATAATTCTGTTGACAGTCGGCATAGTTATCTTTGACATGCAAATTGTTTCTCTAGTGGGACACAGAGAAATTCCTCCCCAGAAAAAACACATTCTGAAGAGAAAACAAAACACTTTGTGTTTGAACTGTGATGTACATAACACAAATAGTGGGGATATAGATGTATTTTTTGGAAGATGGCAAACATTGAAAAAGAATATTGATGCAATAAAATTGAGAAAAAATAAAACTTGTTTCCCAATAGTTGTTTTTCAACTAGCATATGCATTATGGGATGTATGTGGGGGTTAAATGACAGAGTAGATATTCACCAAAATAATATCATATGGATATTCCTAGCCAAAATTATCTTTGTGATTAACTGACACTTGTAGCTGATCAGTACTTGCTGTTATTTAAGTAGCTAAGGACGCCAAGGAATAAACAGAGCAGCAGCATACCAGAAAAACTAAAGAAATCCACTTCAAATGGATTAACATAATTACTTCAGCCAGAGAGTGACAACAAAGTGACAAAATACACTTGAAACATAGATGTTTTTGTAGTCTACCTTCTGCTTGTACACACCTGTGCACTTTGTAAATGGCTCCATATGCTTAATCAAAAGAAATCTAATTGCCTTAATTTACTTCATCCAAAAGTAGAAGAGTAAATTATATGTTTAATTATAAACTTTCCACTTTGGGCAGCTATAATTAATGACTCAAGGAATTGTGCAATAAGCCAAAAGCAACCTTTTATTACTCCTGAGATACCTGAACAGCACCAGCGTTTCAGAGCCAGTCAGGTTCTATTAGTATAGGAATCAAAATGCCTACCTGAGGCATTAATCACGGAGAACCTCCAAGCAGAGACTTTTAATTATATGTGCTGTATACCATCCACATGGATTATCTGCACTAGGGGATGGTAATAAATGTTCTATACTAAGTAATGATGACAGGGGCTCTTTTTATTTTTATTTTTAATTTTAGTGAATTCCACCTTAAATTTCCATAACCTTACGAAGATATGGTCCCAGAACATGGAGAATTCCTCCCTCCAAAACATTTTTTTAGAAAGTCAATGCCTTTGAAGACTGAAGTCTAATTTGTGTTTTCTAATAGAATTGACAAGTGCAATGAGAAGCATCTCTTCTCCTAGAGATCCAACTGGATTTTCTCTATACATTCAGAATTGCATTTTTAAAAGACACCACGTCTATTTACCTTATTGAGAGAGTGACCATATAGTTTATTATCAAACACTGGACATCCCAGGACAACATGCATAAATTAGGCCTCTGCTAGGAAAATCAGGGATCACCTTACATGTGGAATAAAGTAAATTTAGTCCTTGATTACAAGAACTTCAATGGATTATGCATGGCATAGCTCAATTATTTTTATGTAAGTAGCACTATTTTATCATAGAGCATGGGCTTTGATACAAAAAAGGTCTGGTTTTAAATTTCTTCCACTTACTAGCTAAGGAACTTCAAGCAAGTTGTTTAACCTCTCTGAATCTTAGTGTTTTCATCTCTAAAATGGATGCTTAAATCTCTTTTGTAATTATTAACTCAAATATAATAGCAATAAATAAAGCCCCAGGTATAAATGACATAGTAGGCTCTCAACAATTGTTATGTATTAAAGAAATCTTTGTGTGTGTGTGTGTGTGTGAGTGTGTGTGATGGAATTTTGCCCTTGTCTTCCAGGCTGGAGTACAATGGCGCAAACTTGGCTCACTGCCACCTCTACCTCCCAGGTTCAAGTGGTTCTCCTGCCTCAGCCTCCAGAGTAGCTGGGATTACAGGTGCGTGCCACCATCCCTGGCTAATTTTTGTATTTTTAGTAGAGATGGGGTTTCCTCATGTTGACCAAGCTGGTCACAAACACCAGACCTCAGGTGATTCACAAACCTCAGCCTCCCAAAGTGCTGGGATTACAAGCTTGAGCCACTGTACCCAGCCAAAGAAATCTTAAGAAAAGTTAAATCCTCTTATTCACTCACCCAGAATTTCAAAATTTTGGAGTGTTAATAAAAACATTAATTTTGACTAATAAAAGTCATATAGTTTTAAAGGCACATTACTTTGAGTGATGGGTCTACTGATTATTCTCTGTTCACTCTCCCCACCCTTTTCAATGCTCTGCCTTTCTCTGCCTTGCTCTGTGCCCTGGGAAGCTGCATCAGTATGACATCACCTGGGCTCCCTTGCCTATGACTTTCAATTAGTTTTGCCAAGATGAGGCACTAGCAGATGAGAGGAGGTGTGGAGGAAAAATATTTTAGGGTATTTATTATACTCCCTTTCTGCTTCACCATGGTTCTGGTTGTGTTGTTCTTCTTACACAGTGGTTCCCAAACTTAAGTGCACATCTCATTTACCTGGAGGGTCTGATAAAACCCAGATTTCTTGGTCCCACTCACAGAGTTTCTGACTCAGTAGATATGGAGTAGAGTTTAGGAATTTGCATTTCTAATTAGTTTTCAGGTGATAGTGGTGTTGATCCAGAAACGTCTATTTGATGTCCGGTGCTTTATGATAGCAGGTTCATAAGGCAGACCTCTCTGCTTTTTTTTTTTATTATTTTTTATTTTTTTTTTTGGTTTTGGTCAGTGGGGGGAGGCTTTCTCCTTAGCCACCTTGTTTCATTTTGGACGGAGTTTTGCTCTTGTCGCCCAGTGCAATGGCGCAATCACGGCTCACCACAACCTACACCTCCCAGGTTCAAGCAATTCTCCTGCCTCAGCCTCTTGAATAGCTGGGATTAGAGGGGCACACCACCACACCCAGCTAATTTTTGTATTTTTAGTTTCACCATGTTGCCCAGGCTAGTCTTAAACTCCTGACCTCAGGTGATCCACCTGCGTCAGCCTCCCAAAGTGCTGGGATCACAGGTGTGAGCCACAGTGCCCGGCGGGGCAGCCCATTTTTTTAAGGCTGAAGCTTTCTGTCTCTGATAACACCATTCACTTCTGGCCTAGAGACAGTAACAGCACTATTCTGTGGCTAAACGTCAGGTAATGCCTCATCACTCCTTAGGGTTAGTTCATTAACAGGGGAGTTGTCCATACTTCAGAAATATCCGCTTCATTATATTATCTTTCATCATCACTTTTAAGTGTATGACTTTTTTTTTCTTCCTGGGCTATAACTGATATAGCAAGTAAAGAAATTACTCAAATTAAACATTATGGATTTTTAAAAATTCGCTAGAATTTTTGAATTTTTAACTCTTCTTAATTATTTTAGAATTTTATGTTACCTAAGTATGTCATTTCCATCATAATTCTGACAACTTTCCAGATTCAAAGTGGGGAGGCTATTAGGTTTAAACTCAAAGCATCTGCCCAGCCACGCTGAAAATACCATTGTAGTAGTTTTACAAATGGGGCAAAACAAATGAGCAAAAAAGTGTTACCCTTGAAGCCTTTAGTGTCAAATGTATTGTCATATTTAAGACAATGAAACACTGAACTAGGATTATGATGCCACATGATAGATTTCTAAAATAGAAACGTCTCAGTCATTTAGTTTGTACTAATGTATTATTTTCCATCAAGTATCTTGAGCAACTTTAATAATTTCAAAATTTCTCAGCATAATTATATTGTAAAAAACTACTCTAAGTTTCCAGTTTTTCCCAATATTTCCTGAAGTAATAGAATAATTATGATTAGAAATGTTTTCAAAATCAGTTTTTAAGTGTCTTAAAAGATGAGTTTTCAAATCCTCCTGCTTTTATCTTTTGTTTCTGAGTATGAGGTGCTTTTTTTTTTTTTTTTTTTTCCTGTGAGGATTATTTTGTTCCCATTTTAAGAAGAATGCCTGTTTACCGCTAAAAAGGTTATTTTTAACTAGTCTCTCATGGACCATTTCAGACAAGTAAGGTGAGAAGAGGGGAAAATTATTTAGATGTAGTAAAGATATGAACAGCTTCTCTAGAAGTTTTTTTTAAATGAGGCAAAAGTGGTGATGAGGATAACAAAGATCAGCTGTGCTGCCTAGTGGGCATCAGAAGTCAGAAGGCTCCATAACTCAGGTCAAATGTACCCACACATGATAGGACCCTAACATCTCCACAAAGACTCTTGTGTCCTGTATATCACTGTGGGGGAACTTTGAAGAATGAAGTCTCTACCATCAAAACAGAATCTAAAAAAGTGTATTTTACTTTTTTTTCAAAGTAAGTGTCAGAAAGTTCTCTCTTCTCACAAATCCTGGATATAAACCATCCACCCTCTTCTGAATTTCTCAGATCAATAAATGGTTCAGTGCTATATTGTGTTAGGAACTATGTGTAGGTTTCTGAGGAAAGAGGGCTGTTATGGCGAGGTGTAACTTTGGAATTTGATAATTAGAGACATCAATTTAAACATCGGTAAAGAAGAGGATCAAATGTATACATGGAATTTTTAAATATATTATGAACTTGCTTTGCTTGCAGAATATCATTTTTGAATTTTTTTTTGAACCATGGAATTGGCACTTGCACCAATCTTTTATTTGAGTTGTCTTGGAGAAATAGCAAGTCAATGACAGGATATGTTGCCTAAAATCCACAGTGAAGGTCTGAACAATTTATTTAATTAATCAAATTAGCATTTATTATTCTCAGGATCAGATAAAGCAAATATATGAGTACACTATCATTTTAACATTTTTGTAAGTGATTTAAGAATGTATTGCACTGTGGTAAGAAAATATCATCATCTATTGAAACTACCATTATGGTATGTGAATTTTTTTCATGTTCCATGGGTGCTTAAAAGAAAGTGCTTTGTATATTTGCTGGGTGTGGAGTTCAATTTATGCCTACTAGGTCAGGCTTATATATTGTAATTTCATATTTTTAGGGCTTAGTAATTTGTTCCTGCTAATTATATTAATTCCTAAGATAGATGCGTTAAAATTACCCATTATTATTGTAAGTTTGTCAATTTTTCCTAGTAGTTTTCTCATTTTTGATTTTATATAGTTGGATGTGTTGCTATTTGGTATGATCAATTTCAGGATTATTGTTTCTTCCTGGTGACTCGTGCTTTGATCACTGACATCACACAGACCTCTTTCATATACCACTTTCTATTTATCAGCAAACGCTGTCTGATCAAACTTTGCAATTTGTACAGCTTCCACTAGTTTTCACCTTTTCCACTTGGTTGAAGTCACCACTGTGATGAATCTTTTCAAGTCTACTGCTGTAGCCTCCTACCTTCACTGCTTCCACTTTTACCTTTCTAGAGTCTATTCTCAACAAAGTTCGTTCAGTTCTTACAAGGAGCTATTAATGAGGCACTATCCCTATCTGACTTCTGCTTTGTGAAAGTGGCCCTACAGAGCAGGTCTGTATTTGCATTTGTTGGGCATCTCCGTCTACTTGTGTCAGTAATCCTGGAATTGTCTTCATGTCAGGTACTCAGCTTGCAGTTTCTGTACCATTCTGGTATTATACACTTGGATCCATATCTATAGGTTATGAGGGCTTGGATTTTGATTTATTGGTGGGGACTTTTTTCTCATGCAAGCATCCCTAATGAGATGGCAAACATTTTTGCTGCTTCCTGGAAATAATGGATACAGTTCTTCTGTTTAACATAAGTGAGTGGACATTTCAGTGAAGCTCTAATAGTTTTCCCACTTTATGTAGGTTCGATTATTTCTCTGACCTATGCACATGCTAGAATACTAGCTCCTTATGCACAGCATTGAAATCTAGAACCAAGACTTTGTAGGCTGCCACAATGACAATTTCTCCTTAGCCACCTTATTTCATTTTGGAAGCCTAGAAATTTAGCTCTATTTGCTTCAAGTTAGGATATATGTCATGGTGTGTGTGTGTGTGTGTGTGTGTGTGTGTGTGTGTATTTATTTTTAATATGGAGTTTCTGATTTAGTTTATAGCAGAGGGATAGTCCCTTAGTGACAAGTGAATCTACTACCCTATACTAATTAGGATGAAATTTACAACTAATTCTCAATGTTATTCTAATAAACTACTTAATTTGAATCTTCAAAATATATTAAATGATGATTTTGTGCCTGAAGATATATCAGACCATGGGAATTCTGCAGTGAAGAAAATATACCTGTTTTTTGCCTTCCTGAACCTTAAGGGTTAATAGAAGAAGGCATATTAAATAACAAATAAATTACAAATCAAAGTGAACAAATGTTATAAAGAAAATTATCTTGAGGAAAAAGTAAAGCAAAGTTCAGATAAGGGATCTAATTTGGATAGGATGGTCTCCCAAACTTCTGTGACATTCATAAGAAACCAGATGACAGTTTCAATAGAATTGGTTCCTTATTGATCAAGGAAACAGAATAGAGTATCCCAAAATAAGGCTGCACACCTATGGCCATCTGACAAAGCTTACAAAAACAAGTCATGGGGAAAAGACTCCCTATTCAATAAGTGCTGCTGGGATAACTGGCTAGCAATATGCAGAAGATCGAAGCTGGACCCTTTCCTTACACCATATACAAAATCAACTCAAGGCAGATTAAATACTTAAATGTAAAACCCAAAACTATAAAAAATCCTGGATGACAACCTAGGCAATAGCATCCTAGAGATGGGAATGAGCAAAGATTTCATGACAAAGACACCAAAAGCAATTGCAACAAAAGCAAAAATTGACAAATGGGATCTAATTAAACTTATGAGTTTCCACACAGCAAAAGAAACTATCAAAAGAATAAACAGACAACCTACAGAATGGGAGAAAATTTTTGCAAATGATGCATCTGACAGTGGTCTAATATCCAGCATCTATATGGAACTTAAACAAATGTACAAGAGAAAAACAACCTCATTAAAAGTGGTCAAAGGACATGAACAGACATTTCTCAAAAGAAGACACACATGCAACCAACAAGCATATGAAAAAAGTCCAATACCACTGGTAGTTAGAAAAATTCTAATCAAATATACAATGAAATAGCATCTCACACCAACCAGAATGGCTACTATAAAAATGTCAAAAAATAACAGATGCTGGCAAGGTTGTGAAGAAAAGGGAACACTTATACACTGTTGGTGGGAGTATAAATTAGTTCCAACATTGTGGAAAGCAGTATGGTGATTCCTCACAGAGCTAAAAGCAGAACTGCTATTTGACCCAGCAATATCATTACCAGGTATATACCCAGTGGAATATAAATTATTCTACCATAAAGATACATGCACACAAATGTTCATTGCAGCACTATTCACAATAGCAAAGACATGGAATCAAACTAAATGCCCATCAATGACAGATTAGATAAAGAAAATGTGGTACATACACACCATGAAATACTATGCAGCCATAAAAAATGAGATCATGCCTTTTGTAAGAACATGGATAGAACTGGAGGCTATTATCCTTAGCAAACTAATACAGGAACAGAAAACCAAATATCATATGTTCTCACTTATAAGCGAGAGCTGAATGAGAAGAACACATGAAAACTAAAAAGAGAACAACAGACATTGGGGTCTACTTTAGGGTAGAGAGTGGGAGGAGGCAAAGGAGTGGAAATTGTTGGGTACTAGGCTTAATACCTGGGAGATGAAAGAATCTGTACAAAAAGCCCTCATGACACAAGTTTACCTACACGACAAACCTTCACATGTACCCCTAAACCTAAAATAAAAATTTAAAAAAAAAAGCCAGATGTCATGATAGTTACTGCTTCTAGGGTTGTTATAGGTATAAATGATTTAGAACAATGTTCAGCATCTAGTCAATACTGTCATAACTGTTGATATAATTGTATTATTCATGTCTGTGTACTTTGTAGATTTACATTAATACTTTTAAAAATTAAAACTAAAAAGGAATGGTGCCTATTATAGTTCTGATTTATTAATGTTTTTATAAAGACTGGAGGGTATTATGTTTTGTCATCAATTTTATAAAGACTTAGTTTTCAAGTCATATCTTTCTCTACTCTACATTCCTCAGTTATTACATGGATTTAAATATATACCTTAGGTTAAATGTTATTTGGCTGATGTTAGAAGTTACACACAGAAAAAAACAAAATACAATGAAACTCTGTATATATGACATGGTTAGCATATAAGTCCCATTGGGGAGATGGTGTCTGAAAATTTTCTATGATTTAAAAATCATTTTGAATAATTCATTAATTTCTGGAAAAGAATGGAAAGATAGGAGAACTTTCAAGCACCTATTTTACTCAAAAGTGGCATTAAATATGATCTTGCATAGGCATTAGTTGAAACATGATTAAAATTGGTTCCCACCTGCCTTGGAAACTGCTTTTGTTTAGTTTCAGCTCATGTTTTGTGAATATGTAAGTTTGAGAAGTGCTGTTTATGCTATCTCCTAGAAATTTCTTAATGCAAATATTTCTCAGTGTATAACAAGGCTCTGAGAAATCCTGAAGACATTTTTTTAACTTTGTTTAAGCCAACATCTCTCAAATTTATTTGACTATATAATGTTGTATTGTGTGGTGTATATAAACATATTTTAGCTAACTGCATGAGCAGGGTTCCCAGGAACATAGTTTTAGAAATTCTTTTCTACATTATATATCTTCTGTTAATATTTTTTATTCTTGTGTTGATACTGTTTCTTTAGTTAAAATATTTATAGATAAAATATTATGAGTAAAATCAACTACCTTTTAAAATATTTTAAAATCTCATGATCTTAGTTCTTAAAAGATTGCAATTGACTAATAGCAGGGAAAATCACACATTCTGATTTTCCTAGGATGGTCTCAATTTATGCTTCCCTATTTCATATAAGAAGAATCATGGTTTAAATGATAAATTGTTCATTATACTGTTATCTCCAATTATGATACTTGCAATATATGACAGTTACATATTCTCTAAAAGGGGCTTCTTTCCCCTCTTGAAAGTCAGCTCATTGTCTAATTTAAAACTAATGTAATTTCTTTTCAAAAGCAATTCAAGACTTCAAGTAAAATGACAACATAAGCTCGGTCATAGACCTCTCTCTCTCAGATCCTCATTTAGAAAAATAAAAAGGGGGGGAAAAAAAAGAGAAGCAGAATGACTTGCAACATCACTGGAAACTGGGAAAGTGCATATTCCACAAACTAGATTCCTGGGAGAAGTGGTTCTGCACATATGACAGTTGGCACCAGACTGCAGGACACCAAGGGTTGACTCAGCCTCTGCCAACTCAGAAAAAGAAGTGTAGCCACAGTGGTGGGAGGTCCTCAGCTGGGTTTGCATTACTTTTCTATTGCTGCTTAACACATTACCACAGACTGAGTAACTTCAAAAAGCCTAAATTTATTACTGTATCTCAAAATTTCTGTAGATCACAAGTCTTGCCATGAGTTAGCTAGGTCTCTTGTTCAGGATCTCATAAAGTTGAAATCCAGGTGTTGGCTAGGTCTACCCTTTCATCTGAGGCTTGGAGTCCCCTTCCAATGTCATTCAAGTTGTGGAAAGAATTCAGTTATTTGTGGTTGATATGATTAGGATCTGTGTCCCCACCCAAATCTTATCTTGAATTGTAATGCCTACAGTCCCCACGTGTTGAGGATATAACAAGTGGAGATAATTGAATCATGGGGGAGTTTCCCTCATGCTGTTCTCATGCTAGTGAGTTCTCATGAGATCTGATGGTTTTATAAGGGCTTCCCCCTTCACTCAGCATGCAATCCATCTTGCTGCTCTGTGAAGAAGGTGCCTGCTTCTCCTTTGCCTTCCTCCATGATTCTAAGTTTCCTGAGGCCTTCCCAGCAATGTGGAACTGTGAGTCAATTAAACCTCTTTCTTTTATAAATTACCCAGTCTCAGGTATTTCTTCATAGCAGTGTGAGAATGGACTAATACACTGGTTGTAGGAGTGAGACCTGTGTTTTCTTGCTGGCTGTTGGCCAGGGATTATTTTCATCCCGTAAGACACCCTTTGGTCCTAGCTTCGTGGCCCACTCACACTATGGCAGCTTATTTGGTCAAAACCAGCAAGGGAGCCTCTCTCTAGTTGGCTAATATGGGGTCTAACATAACACAACCTAATCAAAAAGTGTTCTTCCATCTTAGACAAATGTACGCTCAAAGGGAGGAGATTTTATAGGTGTGTTACAACCAGGACCCTAGCACAGAGCCCCACTACCGTCCCTGATTTGAAGGGTGAGAAGAGGATACGCCTTTGGTATGATAGCAACTACTGATCTTCTTATAATGTTTGCAGGAGAAATGTTTTTGATAATTTATTACTAGTAAAAGAAAAATCTTTAACAATCCATATTGTTGAACTGGTATACCTCTGTTTCTCCTAATAAGCATGAAATAGTCATTTTTCCTTTCTCACAACAGACAAATTTGAAGTCAAACTGTATATTATTCTTGTCTTCAAGACAAAAACAGAAAAATTTGAAGTCAAACCATACAAACCAAGACAAAATATTCTTGTCTTCAATATTTTGTTGTTGTTGTTGTTGAGATGGAGGCTCGCTCTGTCGCCCAGTCTGGAGTGCAGTGGCCGGATCTCAGCTCACTGCAAACTCTGCCTCCCGGGTTTACGCCATTCTCCTGCCTCAGTCTCCCGAGTAGCTGGGACTACAGGCACCCGCCACCTCGCCCGGCTAGTTTTTTGTATTTTTTAGTAGAGACGGGGTTTCACCATGTTAGCCAGGATGGTTTCAATCTCCTGACCTCGTGATCCACCCGTCTCGGCCTCCCAAAGTGCTGGGATTACAGGCTTGAGCCACCATCTTCAATATTTTTTACATTTCCGAATGATACTTTTGAGGATGAAAATTTATCATAATTTGGGAGTGAGGCCTAAAGGGTAATGAAAAAATGAAATATAAATTATCTACTTTAGGTTCTGTCTCTCCCCACCCACTTTGCAAAGCATTCTTCTTTTCTTCCCTAGAAGTTGGATTATGGAAGAGAAAATAGAAAAAGAGGAGAAAAAGGAAAGCAAAAGGAAAAAACAAGGCAAAAAATGATGAATAAAATGAGAAAATTAAAAATAAATTTAATACTCAATTAGGATAGGGAAATTTGTCCCCCTTCATGAGTATGCAGAAGTAGAAGGAAGAGAAGGAATTCTATACTAACAGGAGAATATAGATGCCATTCTCTTCACTTTGCAGCTGACCGGGACTATCACCCAATTGGGTGAACTATTTCTTACTGCTTCCCCAAGAAAGCTTTCTATACTATGACTACTATTTAAGTCTTGGTATATACATTCTACCTTAAAAAGCAGAGAGAACCAGGATGTAGAATTAGAGTTCTGAGGTTTAGCTCCTCTGGGATTTTATGTCATCTTCCTATTCCTTCATTTTACTAATAAACATCTATTGAGCTTTTTGAAGACAGCAGGAACTCAAATAAGAATTGTGTGGTCTTTCTTGTGAGAAATTCACAAGAGATAGAGCTGTAAATCAATAAATATAAAAAAGTCTTGTGTCACTTAATGCAGGTACTGTCTAAGAAATGCATTGTTGGGCAATTTCATCATTATGTAAATAACAAAGAATGTACTCACATACATGTAGGTGATATGGTCTACTACACCCCAGGCTATATGGTATATCTTATGGTTCCTAGGCTACAAACTTGAGTAGCATAAATGTAGTACTTGTATAGTACTAAATACTCTAGGAGATTGTAATACAATGGTAACTATTTGTGTATCTAAACATGTCTAAACAGAAAAGGTGCACTAAAAATACATTATTATAATCTTATATGATCCAGTTATATATGCTGTCATTGGCAGAATGTTATGGAGCATGTGAGTGTATAATGTTATACACACTAAAATAAAATGTAATACATATTGAAGTATGGGAAGTCACTGGAGGGAGTAACTCATATTTTAAAGGTGTGAAGACAACTATAATACAAAGGAGGCTTTTTTGTTCTATGTCTTAAAGAATGAAAGCGCTCTAAGTACTTTCATTCCTTAAAGTACTTCAAGAATGAAGTAGGAGTGGGAGTGGGTAGGAAAGAGACGGAAGCTGGTAAGTTTAATGCCCTCCCACAGTGTGATAAATCTCAAAGCTTGTGTGTAAGGAATCACCTTAATGAAGAGAAATTTTATCAAATAAATTAACAAAGGCAAGGTTAATTTGTGCTATTAAGAGTTCTTCTAAGCAGCCTATTCTTCATGTCCTAATCATATAAAGAGATAAGTTAGTAATCGTGAAAAATCAATCAGAAGGAAAGCAAAGCACATCAGGGAGAATGTTATGTTCCCTTCTGTTATTCCCTTGGCTAGACCACAAAAGAAATGAGAGTAGCTTCATCAGAGTAGATTTTCTCCTATATTTGTGCTCACTTAGGCAAGTGCATAGTTAAGTACTTTTAAATTTAATTGTGGAGACAGCTTGTTTGTGGTTTGCCAGAAGCAAAGCCACTGGAGATAGGAATTGTGATACCTGATACCCCTTTTATGCTCATGAAAATGAACCAATAATGCCTGCTAGCCTAGTATGGACCTTTTTAAAATCTAGTTGACATCACTGATCTCCTTAATAAATGTATGGTTGTTGTACATGACTTATTTTAGAGCCAAAGGAAAATGATAATACACTGAATGCATTAATCCATTTGACGTAGTATCTCTTTATAAAGTTGTTTATTGGTCTGATTTATGGAGTTAGATTTTGAAGACAATGTATGGCTGTATCTTAAATATCTGCCCTCATTATTTTGCATAGGCACAAAATTATTTTTATCATTATTTGCCTTCACATTACCTTTTTATTTACTTCTTTTTGACACAGAACTATTGTACAAGTTTAGTATAAGTTAATGGCAAAATGATTTTTTAAAAAATTCCCTGTAATCCCAGAAGTATCCTAAAATATATATAATATTTTATACACACACAAGATAGATGAAACTCTACATACTCTTTGTTATTTGCTGAGATTTTTAATAAATATTTTTTCATATATATAAAAATATAAATCTAAAATAGTGGTTCCTTACATTTCAGAGGGTCATGAGCCACTTCAGAAAGTAATATATGTCCAGGCATAGAAAATTCTGCATATAATTTCAGGGGGCTTATGGATCCTTTCTAAAGCCTAAAGGATTTCATGGATTTCAGAATATGAATTTCTAACTCAATTAATTATTTTTAGTTTATTTGTATTTATTTTCTGTGGTTTCTGAGTCCCATAACCTCTATCTCTTGGAAGTTTCCAACTCATGGCCTTTTCTGAAAGGATAAGATTAGATAAACATGTTTAATGCTCTCTCCTCTTTTCCAACTAACTGAATTTCCATGGACACATGACACAAGGGAGTTGATTGAGTGGCTGATCAGGAACCTATTTTGTTTTTTACCTCAGGGAAATTTGAACTCAGAAATGTAGATTCTAAATGAAAAAAGGCATGAGCCCTCTTATTGAAAGTGCCCTCAGAACAATACATAGAATAAATACAAGTAAATCTACAACTAAATACCTAGAAGTAGAAATACAAATAAAAAGGATAAAAAGAAAATATTAAATCTACCCCCCAAACCTTTTACCCACAGGAGAATAATAGGAAGTATATGGAGAGACATGTTAGTGGCAGCAGTAAATGCCCAAAGACATTGTAGGAATAGCCTTAAACTGAAAGCTTAGAATTTTGTTCCAGCCAAACTACAGACATCAGATTAGTACTACTGCAGAGTTTCTCATTCAAAAGCCAGCTCACCACATGTCATACTACAGTTGTCATCCACAAGTCAGCACATTCTGTCAGAGAACTGAGATAGAATTGACTTTATAAGGCCAGATACTTGAGGAGAACCTTCTACATAAAAGGCCAAAGGAAGCAAACCTATCAAAGAAAAAGAAAATAAAAGAAAAAATAGTGGTAAGCTAGAAACAGAAGAAATCACTTCAAAAATTTTAATAATATGATCATGGATAAGGAATTCTCTGGATTCCTAAACAAGAACAGGGTGATACACAAGGAACATTCCCATAGCAAGTGAACACTCTTAAATATTAAAAATTATAACAGAAGAAATAAACGTAATAGAGGGCTTACAAAATAAAATTGATAAAATCCCCCAGCAAATAGAACAAACAAAAAGAAAATACAAGAAATGAGATAAAATAATTAAATCAACTCAGACATTTTTAACATAGAAATAAAAAGAATGGAAGGACATGAGATTAGAGATTTAGAGGGTAAACAAGAAAAAATTTGTCCTGCAATTATTAGGACATTATAGAGTTATAAATATTAGGATGGTATAATTAGTAAGTACAAATAAAAGCCCAGAAAAGGACCTGATCATACATACAGAGTTGATAAAAGAAAAAGGTAATTCTATGAATGAGTAGAGGAAAGTTTAAACTCTTCAATAAATCTTTCTGTGATAATTTATTAGGCATAGAGAAAAAAATAAAATCAGATTTGTATCTCAAGTCACACATAAGAATACATTTCATGTGGTTAAAAAATTTAACTGTAAAGAAGCAAAACTTTAATATATGATAGGAAAAATATACAACTTTGGATTAGGAATTCTTAAACAAAACCAACTAAAAAGTACATTTTATTTAGGAAAGCATTGAGACATTGGACTATAAGAAAAAACTTTTATTTAAAAAACACCCTTAGTAAAGTCTAAAGACAAAAGAGAGGGAATATAATTAATACAAATGTCTTTGTCAAAAGATAGTACTCAGAATTTGTGTTCTACAAACAGGAAGATAATAAGTAGAACTAAGAACAAATTATATATAGAGGCAAACAGAAAAGAGGAAACCTAAACGTGATAACCATTTAAGAAGTTGCTCAAACTTAGTAAAAATCAGAGTCCTGCAACTTCAAAGAGCAGTTAAATACTATTTTACACTAAGCAAACTGGAAAATTATAAAATTCTGAGAATATTAAGTGTTGGCAAGGACATGGCTAAATGTTGACATCTGTTACTGTGTGTAAATATAGACTGTTTTAACATTTTTCTGTACTTGCCTGTTTTTAAAACATAATTCATATTTAAAATTTTTAAATGATTTTTTTTCTCATGTCTTGAGACAAGTTAAATATTGTAGGAACTATCTCTTTTTATAATGTTGTAAATAACTCTCTTTGAAGGCATCTTTCATTATTTAGAGCTAGTTTATTATTGTTTTTATTAAGAGGAGCTTTGTAATTTTTTCTTTTTAACATTTTGTTTTGGTACTTTTTCCCCTAGAAAATCCATGCATTCCATTGATATTTTAGTATTTTTTAGGCTAGAGTTGACATCATAAATTCTAATAATTTAAAGAATCTTGTATCTGGGGTTACATTTCCTTCCTCACTCTTATTACAGACTCAGGCTTGTTCTCTTTATTAATCATTAACTTTGTTAGAAGTTTATTTGTTGGCCTTACAAAAAAAAAACATTTTCTTTATTGTAAATTAATCCTATTCATTTATTTTCATTTTAATAGTCTTTACAGCTGTGCTGAACGATACTTCTCAAATGATGTTGGTTTTAATAGAACTGTTGAGCTTCACCCACATACAGGAGTTACAGCTTTTTTTTTTTTAATTACCACTACCTTATTCTAGCTCAAGGATTCTACTTCCTGCTTGAGTGTCTCAAGTCTCAAAAACTATGTGAGGTTCTCGCGAAGGGCAGTTCTAATGCAGCTCATTTACTCTCAGGGCATGGATGACTATCAGCTCTGCTGGAAGACTCATGAGAGGTAGGTATGTAGGAAGCTGTGTATGGGTGACCCTCTCAACAACAACGACGATTACTCACTGGCTATTCAAAAGCAACCTCCACTTAAAGGAATGCAGTGGCATACTGATCTTGACACTAGATTGAAGAAGCTCCCTGGCTGGTGACAGTCTCCACCAGGATACTTGGCTATCTCTACACAATGATTCCATTTATATTTTCTTAATCCTGAGTGGCATTCACCCTGTTCCTCTGTAGTGCAGACTCTTTTTTTTCTTTTTTCTTTTTCTTTTTTTTTTTTTTTTGAGACGGAGTCTCGCTCTGTCGCCCAAACTGGAGTGCAGTGGCCGGATCTCAGCTCACTGCAAGCTCTGCCTCCCGGGTTTACGCCATTCTGCTGCCTCAGCCTTCCGAGTAGCTGGGACTACAGGTGCCCGCCACCTCGCCCAGCTAGTTTTTTGTATTTTTTAGTAGAGACGGGGTTTCACCGGGTTAGCCAGGATGGTTTCAATCTCCTGACCTCGTGATCCGCCCGTCTCGGCCTCCCAAAGTGCTGGGATTACAGGTTTGAGCCACCGCGCCCGGCAGTAGTGCAGACTCTTGTCGTGCTGTTCTATTCCCTCCAAAGGTCACACTCCACTCACTCTCCTTCCCTAATCTCAGGTCAGGTCACTACACAGCCTTCTAGTCTGTAACATAAATTGTCATGGTAATAAACACCACAAAATGCCTCCTTCAGGACTTTTTATTTTTAAATATTTTTCTTAAAAAAAATTCCCTTCTGAAAAAAATCTTACAGAACTGCCTTTTAGAAATAAAATATTTCCGAATTTTAAAACAATTTTTCTTCACTGTGGGCATTAAGAGCCTATTTTGGATGCAAAAAAAAAAAAAAAAAAAAAAAAAAAGCCACACATTCAAACAAAAATAACAACACTCAATATTGACTATTCTTTTTTTTCTTTTCTGAAATTCTTCTTGAGGCCATGTGCATTTCTCCGATTGACCAGGGAAGGCTCATGTACAAGGAAGCAAAGGAAACAAAGGAAAAAAAAAAAAAAGCAACCAGTATTTCAAAACTCTTTTACATTGATCTTTTTAGTGTTTTATCTTTCTTGAACATTTTTTCTCATAGTGTCACATTTATTAACTCATGTAACCTCATAAGACATGCATGTTAACACAGAGGTCTGCTGCACTCAGATTCTGGGTTGAGTAGACATAGCTTATTTTTTATGACTTGGTGCAAGAGAGCCTTGTACTTAACCTCTTAAAGCCTCAGTTTACTCATTTTCAAATTTGGGCTGATAACACCATGTATTTCATAGCGTTTGTTTGTTTGAATGGTTGAATACAGAGTCTATTCAAGCACGAAACTTGAAGGCAGCTACCTGGGGAACACAAATTCCAAAGAGTGGACGTCACTGCTCCAAAGGGTGGAAGTTTGGACTCCTTTGTTTAGACAAGGTTTAGGTAAGCTTTAACAGAATTTCAACATCTTTCTATTCAAGGCTTAATGCATTGTTACAACAATCTGATTAGTTGAATTATCCTTTTTCTTTTAGGAAAATATATTTAACACTTCACACTGAAGATTTAACAGTCATGGGATCTTTGCTCCATCTGATCTAAGCACAGGGCAATAAAAGAGGTTGTTAATCTACGACAAATGTTAGTGATTAAAAGGGGAGGAGGCATGTCACTGCACTCCAGCCTGGGTGACACAGTGAGACTCTGGGACTCAGAAAAGAGAAGGGGAGGAGGCCTGGTCTCTGGTCTTTCCTAATCATTTACAGAACAATAACAGTGAGGAAGAGAGCTAACATATAATCTAAGAAGCAAAAGTTTCAATTATATGCTACATGACTCATCACAGTCATATCTCTCTCAAGGATTAAAGTGTTTTTTGGGGTTTCAACAACTTTTAAAGTTTGTTTATTTTCGCAGTTCCCCTTTGTCATCAAGATTTTTTGAAGAAGTCATCATAGGAAAACTCAGTAGTTTTGCCCCTTTTTTTTGTTTGGTGTTTTTTCTTTTTTCTTTTTTCTTTCTTTTTTTTTTTTTTTTTTTGAGACGGAGTTGTTTCACTCTTATTGCCCAGGCTGGAATGCAATGGCATGATCTTTGCTCACTGCAACTTATGCCTCCTGGGTTCAAGCAATTCTCCTGCCTCGGCCTCCCAAGTAGCTGAGATTACAGGCATGCACCACCATGCCTAGCTAATTTTGTATTTTTGGTAGAGATGGGGTTTCACTATGTTGGTCAGGTGGGTCTCAAACTCCTGAGGTGATCCACCCACCTGGGCCTCCCAAAGTGCTGGGATTACAGGCGTGAGCCACTGCACCCGGCCTCTTGCCTCCTTTTTCAGGAATTTAGTCCCGCATTGCTAGGAAGGCTTATTCCTAGAATGTCATGTCCCCCAGTGAGGGAGGATTGATTGGATGAGCTATGAAGCTGATAGAGGATAGGTTGGATGTAAAGCAACATGAAGAAAGTGACTTTGTAAATTGAGTCAGGCTAAACAGCTACATCTTTAATGAAGGCGATTCTTTATGTGACCATTGTTTTAGTCTTTTCAGTAGTACATTGACTCCATTGCAAACAAATAGCAGCAGTGAAAAGTAAAGCTGAGCAAAACATAACATATGATTATAATTCCTAGAATAAGTAATAGCTTTTGCAACCAAGTTCCCCAAGACCCAAATCAGCTGCTTAGCCAATTGCTCAGGAAGAGTCTTGGATCTGAAAGGTTAATTATTTGGATTTTCATATCTGCCATTAATTTAGTGGTGTTTTCTGAATCAGCTGAAATATAGACCCAATACTCATAGGTTTTATAAAGACTAAATGACATACATTTTAAAACACCATGCTGGTTTAAGGACCCATCTTCTCTCATCTTGTTCATCCACATCATCTTCCAAGAAATATATTCTAGTATCCCTAGTTAAGCTTTACCTTTTATTTGCTACCTTTTTGATCTTTAAAATTCAAATTTGTTTACATCTCTATTCTTCTGGCAGAACATTTAGTTTTACAGAATCAAAGTTTGTGTTTTTCATCTGTGTGACTCTCCCACCAAACCTGTGACGGCACCTAAACAACTATCTCATACTGGGACTTACTGATTTTAAAGTTTTGAACTTTTTGTTAGCTTTCCAAGAACATAGATGCTCATCGCAGACAACCCTGAAGGAACAAGAAACTAGAAACCCACAGACAATCATCAACAGTTATCATTTTACCATGATCACGTTAATTAAATATTTTAAAAATTGTTTCTATTGAAGAGAAGTACACTACTCAAAAGTGCAGAGCTTGATGAATTTCCACAAAGACCATCCTCATGTAACAGTTACGCAGATCAAGTGACTGAGCAGTACCAGCAACCAAGAAATCTCCCTATTCCTTCCCCCAATCTCTGCCCCATTTTCCTACTGTTCAATTGCTACTGTAACAAATTACCACAAGCTTAGTGGTTTCATTTATTTTCTCTTACAGTTCTAGGTTCAGAAGTTTGTTAGAGCTCTATTCCTTCTGGAGGCTTCAGGGCAAAATCTATTTCCTTATATTTTGTAGCTTCTAGAGTCCACCTGCATTCCTTGGCCTGTGTCCTCTTCTTCTATCTTCAAAACTCATCACACCAACTTCTGGTTTCATTGTCACTTAACTTTTTTTCTAACTTCTAACTCAAATGACATTCAACATTGTCATTTCATTTTTATTCAACATATTTTTCTTTTATTCCTCCTGTTTTCCTCTTACAAGGACTTTTATAATTATATTGGGCCCACCCAGATGAACCAGGATAGTCTACTCATCTCAATATCCTTACCTTAATCACATCTGTCATTCTTTCTGCTCTATGTAACTTATTCACAGTTCTGAGGATTAGGATGGGGTCATCTTTAGGGAGGCAATGTTCTGTGTACCACAGTGACCCTTAACATGACTTTTAATAATATAGATTTGTTTTTCTGTTTTCAAGGTTATATAAATGTACCCTTTGATATCCAACATATTTTATTCAACATTGTATTTGTGAGGTTATCCATTCTGCTGTGCATAGAAATAGTTTGATAACAACTTTCATTGCTGTATGATATTTCACTGTAGGACTATACTATAATGTACTTATCCTATTATTGATAAACTTTTTAATATTTTTTAGCTATTATGAATAATACTGTTATAATTTATCCTACACATTTCTTTTAATATGTGTATGTGTGTGCATGTTTCTGTTGCATATATGTCTGAGTGGACTTTCTGGGCCACAGTGTATGTATATGTTCAACTTTGTAGATACCTATAGCCACTTTTCTAAAGTTGTGCACTAATTTACACTTCTACTATCTGAGCAGTAGAGTTTCAGAGTCCACATTTTTGCCAAATGTGTATCAGTGTTTTTCATTTTAAACATTCTGGTGGATATATAGTAGTATTTTAATTTGCATGTCTATTACTGTCTAACATTTTTTGATATATCTCTTGTCCATTTGGATATCCTCTTTCTGTAAAGTATTCTTCAGGATTTTGCTCAGTTTTCTAACTATGATGGATGTCTTTATATCATTTATTCCTCTGAATTCTTCATATGCTGGATAAAAATCCTTCAATGGCTATATATATGGCAAATACCGTCTTCCATTCTATGGCTTGCTCTTTTGAATTCTTAATGGTACAAAGTGACAAATATAAATTCTTAATGTTAGAAATTAATTTCATTTTTTTCACATATTTATAGTGTTTTTTGTGTCCTTTGTAAGACATTTTATCTACCTTCCTCAGATGATAAAAATATTTTTCGGTTTTATCTTCCAGAAGCATTATTATTTTTTCATTTCACTTTTAAATCTAAATGAAAATTAATTTTGTGTCTGCTATGATACAAAAGTAAACATTTAATTTCTTTTTATAATAAATTATTTATTATAAATAATTTTTGGTCATTTTTGAGCCAATTTTGCATTCTATTAGTTATTGTGACTTTGTAAGTCTTGTTACCTAGCAGTATAAGTCGTTCGACTTTATTTTTCTTCTTTAAGATTGTTGCAGCTAATTTTGTCTCTTTATACTTCTCATATTTAAAATATTACCTTCCTTTGATGCCATTTCATCCAGCTAAATTCTAAGTCACCACTTTTTTTATTATTATTATACTTTAAGTTCTGGGATACACATGCAGAAAGTGCAGTTTTGTTACATAGGTATACACATGCCATGGTGATTTGCTGCACTCATCAACCGTCATCTGCATTAGGTATGTCTCCTAAAGCTATCCTTCCCCTAGCCCCCAACTCACCAACAGACCATGGTGTGTGATGCTTCCCTCCCTGTGTCCATGTTCAACTTCCACTTGTGAGTGAGAACATACAGTGTTTGGTTTTCTGTTCCTGTGTTAGTTTGCTGAGAATGATGTTTTCCAGCTTCATCCATGTCTCTGCAAAGGACTTGAACACATCCTTTTTATGGCTGCGTAGTATTCCATGGTGTATATGTGCCACATTTTCTTTATCCAGTCTATCATTGATGGACAATTGGGTTGGTTCCAAGTCTTTACTGTTGTGAATAGTGCTGCAATAAACATATGTGTCCATGTGTCTTTATAGTAGAATGATTATAATCCTTTGGGTATATACCCAGTCACGGGATTGCTGGGTCAAATGATATTTCTTGTTCTAGATCCTTGAGGAATTGCCACACTGTCTTCCACAATGGTTGAACTAATTTACACTCCCACCAACAGTGTAAAAGTGTTCCTATTTCTCCACATCCTCTCCAGCATCTGTTTCCTGACTTTTTAATGATCACCATTCTAACAGGTGTGAGATGGTATCTCATTGTGGTTTTGATTTGCATTTCTCTAATGACCAGTGATGATGAGCTTTTTTTCATATGTTTGTTGGCCTCATAAATGTCTTCTTTTGAGAAGTGTCTGTTCATATCCTTCACCCACTTTTTGATAGGATTGTTTGTTTTTTTCTTATAAATTTGTTTAAGTTCCTTGTAATATCTGGATATTAGCCCTTTATCAGAGGGATAGATTGCAAAAATTTTCTCCCATTCTGTAGGTTGCCTGTTCCCTCTGATAATAGTTTCTTTTCCAGTGCAGAAGCTCTTAATTTACTTATATCCTATTTGTCAATTTTGGCTTTTGTTGCCATTGCTTTTTGTGTTTTAGTCATGAAGTCTTTGCCCAAGCCTATGTCCTGAATGGTATTGCCTAGGTTTTCTTCTAGGGTTTTTATGGTTTTAGGTCTTACTTTTAAGTCTTTAATACCCCTTGAGTTAATTTTTGAATAAGGTGTAAGGAGGGGGGTCCAGTTTCAATTTTCTGCATATGGCTAGCCAGTTTTCCCAACACCATTTATTAAATAAGGAATCCTTTCCCCATTGCTTTTTTCAGGTTTGTCAAAGATCAGATGCTTGTAGATGTGTGACATTATTTCTGAGGTCTCTGTTCTGTTCCATTGGTCTATATGTATATTTTGGTACCAGTACCATGCTGTTTTGGTTACTGTAGCCTTGTAGTATAGTTTGAAGTCAGGTCGTGTCATGCCTCCAGCTTTGTACTTTTTCCTTAGGATTGTCTTGGCTATATGGGCTCCTTTTTTCATTCCATATGAAATTTAAAGTAGTTTTTCCTAATTCTGTGAAGAAAATCAATGGTAGCTTGATAGGGATAGCAATGAATCTATAAATTACTTTGGGCAGTATGGCCATTTTCATGATATTGAATCTTCCTATCTATGAGCATGGAATGTTTTTTCCATTTTTTTGTATCCTCTCTTATTTTCTTGATTAATGGTTTGTAATTCTCCTTGAAGAGGTCCTTCACATCCCTTGCAAGTTGTATTCCTAGGTATTTTTTTCTCTTGGTAGCAATTGTGAATGGGAGTCATGATTTGGCTCTCTGTTTGTCTGTTATTGGTGCATAGGAATGCTTGTGATTCTTGCACATTAATTTTGTATCCTGAGAGTTTGCTGAAGTCACTTATCAGCTTAAGGAGATTTGGGGCTGAGACAATGGGGCTTTTTAAATATACAGTCCTGTCATCTGCAAACAGAGACAATTTGACTTCCTCTCTTCCTATTTGAATACCCTTTATTTCTTCCTCTTGTCTGATTGCCCTCGCCAGAACTTCCAATACTATGTTGAAAAGGAGTGGTGAGAGAGGACATCGTTGTCTTGTGCCAGTTTTCAAAGGGAATGCTTCCAGCCTTTGCCCATTCATTATGATATTGACTGTAGGTTTGTCATAAATATCTCTTATTCTTTTTGAGATATGTTCCATCAATACCTAGTTTATTGAGAGTTTTTAGCATGATAGTGTGCTGAATTTTATCAAAGGCCTTTTCTGCCTCTATGGAAATAATGTGGGTTTTGTTATTGCTTCTGTTTATGTGATGGATTATGTTTATTGATTTGCATATTTTGAACCAGCCTTGCATCCCAGGGATGAAGCTGACTTGATCGTGGTGGATAAGCTTTTTGATGTGCTTCTGGATTCGGTTTGCCCGTAATATATTGAGGATTTTCACATCGATATTCAGCAGGCATATTGGCCTGAAATTTTCTTTTTTTGTTGTGTTTCTGCCAGGTTTTGGTATCAGGATGATGCTGGCCTCATCAAATGAGTTAGGGAGGATTCTCTCTTTTTCTATTGTTTGGAATAGTTTCAGAAGGAATGGTACCACCTCCTCTTTGTACCTGTGATAGAATTTGGCTGTGAATCCATCTGGTCCTAGACTTTTTTTGATTGGTAGGCAATGTGGTGCTGAGAAGAATGTATATTCTGTTGATTTTGTGTGGAGAGTCCGGTAGATGTCTATTAGGTCTGCTTGGTCCAGAACTGAATTCAAGTCCTGAATATCCTTGTTAATTTTCTGTCTCATTGATTTGTCTAATATTGAGAGTGGGTTATAAAGTCTCCCACTGTTATTGTGTGGGAGTATAAGTCTCTTTGTTGGTCTCTAAGAGCTTGCTTTATGAATCTGGGTTCTCCTGTATTGGGTGCACATATATTTAGGATAGTTAGCTCTTCTTGTTGCATTGATCCCTTTACCATTATGTAATGCCCTTCTTTGTGTTTTTGGATCTTTGTTGGTTTAAATCTGTTTTATCAGAGATTAGGATTATAACCCCTGCTTTCTTTTGCTTTACATTTTCTTGGTAAATATTCCTCCATCCCTTTATTTTGAGCCTATGTGTGTCTTTGCATGTGAGATGGGTCCCCTTAATACAGCACACCAATGGGTCTTGACTCTATCCAATTTGCCAGTCTGTGTCTTTTAAATGGAACATTTAGCCCATTTACATTTAAAGTTAATATTGTTATGTGTGAATTTGATCCTGTCATTATGATGCTAGTTGGTTATTTTGCCTGCTAGTTGATGCAGTTTCTTCACAGTGTTGATGGTCTTTACAATTTGGTATATTTTTTCAGTAGGTGGTACTGGTTTTTCTTTTCCATATTTAGTGTTTCCTTCAGAAGCTTTTGTAAGGCAGGCCTGGTGGTGACAAAATCTCTCAGCATTTGCTTGTCTGTAAATGATTTTTTTTCTCCTTTGCTTATGAAGCTTAGTTTAGCTGGATATGAAATTCTGGGTTGAAAATTGTTTTCTTCAAGAATGTTGAATATTGACCCCCCACTCTCTTCTGATTGTAGGGTTTCTGCAGAGAGATCCACTGTTAGTCTGATAGGCTTCCCTTTGTGGATAACCCAATCTTTCTCTCTGGCTGCCCTTAACAATTTTTCCTTCATTTCAACCTTAGTGAATCTGATGATTATTTGTCTTGGGGTTGCTCTTCTCAAGGAGTATCTTTGTGGTGTCCTCTGTATTTCCTGAATTTGAATGTTGGCCTCTCTTGCTAGGTTGGGGGAAGTTCCCCTGGATAATATCCTGAAAAGTGTTTTCCATCTTGGTTCCATTGTCCCCATCACTTTCAGGTATACCAATCAAACATAGGTTTGGTCTTTTCATGTAGTTTCATATTTATTGGAGGCTTTGTTCCTTTTCATTTTTCTTTCTCTAATCTTGTCTTCATGCTTTATTTCACTAAGTTGATCTTCAATCTCTGATCCTTTCTTCCGCTTGATTGATTTGGCTATTGATACTGTGTCTGCTTCACGAAGTTCTCATGCTGTGTTTTTCAGCACCATAAGGTCATTTATGTTCTTCTCTAAACTGGCTATCCTAGTTAGCAATTCATCTAACATTTTTACAAGGTTCTTAGCTTCCTTGCGTTGGGTTAGAATATGCTCCTTTAGCTCAGAGGAGTTTGTTATTACCCACTTCTGAAGCGTACTTCCATCAATTCGTCAAACTGATTCTCCATCCAGTTTTGTTCTCTGCTAGTGAGAAGTTATTATCCTTTGGAGGAGAAGCAGCATTCTGGTTTTTGGAATGTTTAGCCTTTTTGTGCTGGTTTTTCCTCATCTTTGTGGATTTATCTACCTTTGGTCTTTGATGTTGGTGACCTTCAGATGTTTTTTTTTTGTTTGTTTTTGTTTTTTTTTTATGGACATCCTTTTTGTCGATGTTGATCATATTCCTTTCTGTTAGTTTTTCTACTAACAGTCAGGCTCCTCTGCTGAAGGTCTGCTGGACTTTGTTGGAGGCCCACTCCAGACCCTGTTTGCTTGGGTATCACCAGTGGAGGCTGCAGAACAGTAAAGATTGCTGCTTGTTCTTCCCTCTGGAAGCTTTGTCCCAGAGGGGCACCCGCCAGATGCCAGCCGGAGCTCTTCTGTATGTGGTGTCTGTGGACCCCTGCTGAGAGGTGTCTCCCAACCAGGAGGCATGGAGGTCAGTGACCCACTGAAGGAGGCAGTCTGTTTCTTAGCAGAGCTCAAGCACTGTGCTCGGAGATCCACTGCTCTCTTCAGAGTCGGCAGGCAGGAACATTTAAGTCTGCTGAAGCTACACCCACAGCTGCCCATTCCCCCAGGTGCTCTGTCCCAGGGAGATGGGAGTTTCATCTATAAGCCCCTGACTGGGGCTGCTGCCTTTCTTTCAGAGATGCCCTGCCCTGAGTGGAGGAATCTAGAGAAGCAGTCTGGCTACAGCGGCTTTGCTGACCTGTGGTGGGCTCTGTCCAGTTCAAACTTCCTGAGGGTTTGTTTATACTGTGAGGGGAAAACTGCCTACTCAAGCCTCAGTAATGGTGGATGCCCCTCCCCCCACCCAGCTGGAGTGTCTCAGGTCAACTTCAGACTACTGCACTGGCAGTGAGAATTTCAAGCTAGTGGCTTTTAGCTTGCAGGGCTCCATGGGAGTAGGATCCACTGAGCTAGACCACTTGGCTCCCTGGCTTCAGACCCCTTTCCAGGGGAGTGAATGGTTCTGTCTAACTCACATTCCAGGTGCCAGTGGGGTATGGAAAAAAAGAAAAAAGAAAAACCTACAGCGGCTAGCCCAGTGTATTCCCAAATGGCCCTCCAGGTTTTTGCTTGAAACCCAGGGCCCTGGTGGTATAGGCACCTGAGGGAATCTCCTGGTCTGCGGGTTGCAAGGACCCTGGGAAAAGTGTAGTATCTGGGCCGGAATGCACTGTTACTCATAACACAATCCCTCATGACTTCTCTTGGCTGGGGATGGAGTTCCCCAACCCCTTGCACTTCCTGGCCGAGGTGATGCCCCACCCTGCTTCAGCTTGCCATCCGTGGGCTGCACCCACTGTCTAACCAGTCCCAGTGAGATAAGCCAGATACCTTAGTTGGAAATGCAGAAATCACCCACCTTTTGTGTTGATCTCACTGAGAGCTGTAGACCGGAGCTGTCCGTATTTGGCCATCTTGCCAGCCAGAGGCCCACTTTTTTTTTAAGACAAAGTTTTAGGTAGAGATTCTGAACACACTATTTTCATTTTCTTATCTCCATTTAATACTAGTATGACTTCTTTCCATTACACTGCATACCCTCCCTCTAATATACTAGATTTCTTGAGCACCTGTTGAAAAATCCAGTGGTCATTCTTCTTTCTTCATTTTATTTAAACTCTCAGAAACATCCAAAAGAGTTGACCATTTTCTGCTTCTTGAAATGCTCTTTTCTTTTAGATGTTAGAATCCCCAACCCTGCCTCAAGTTCCTTCTACCTCACATGCTGTTTTGTGGAGTCTCTTTTGCTTTAGTTTCTCCTCTATTGGACCATAAATGTTAGCATTTTCCAGAGCTGGCTTTCATGCGTTTTCTAGCTATTTTTAATCATTAATTATAATGTGAGTTATTGCTTTGAGATTATTTTATAATGTTAAGGAAGTTCTTGACAGGAGTGGTGTTAAATTATATCAAATTATTTTCAGCAGTATTACACATGCAAATTTAAGCTAGAATAAGATACCATTATATATCCACCAGAATGGGTAAAACGGAAAACACTGACAAATACAAAGTGTTGACAAGGGTGTGAAGCAATTAGAACTCTACTACCTTGTTGATGAAAGTGTGCATTTGCATATAAACTTCAAGGTTTCCAAAGTAACATTTTTCTCCTCTTTTCTCTCTCCCTTCCTTCTGGAACTCTAAGTACACCTATGTTAGACTTTTCTATACCTCCTGTATCTCTTATTTTTAAATATATTACCTATCATTTTTGGTATCCATTCTTCAGCCTACACAATTTCTTCTTGCCTGGACCCCAGTTTCCTAATTCTCTCTGCTTTCTCTTACTTGTGGTTAAATATAATTATTAAGTTTTTAACTTGAGGATTTTATTTCTGTAAAATTTTTATATAAATGTTTCCTTGATTCCATTTCTATGGAAGAAATTCTCCATTTTTCTCTTTTATATTTTTGAACAAAAGTAATCAAAAATAGATACTATACTCTGGAGATGATAATCAAAAATTTTAAAGTTCTGAGCCTAATAATTCTTATATCTGAATATCTTGTTGGTCTGTTTCTGTTATCTTTTTCTCTCCTTTTATCTTGGATTGCCTGTGTGTGTGTTTGTGTTAAATTCAATATTGGACTTCATTGTAACAAACTTTTGTGAATCCAGAGGGTATCTCCTCCAAAGCTGACTTATTTTTGGTTTTGGTGGTCAGTTTAGCAAGACAGGATAGATCACTTTCATCCTTTCTGGGACTGAACTCTTCCAAACTGAGTTTATACCTTTGCAGTTTCAACTGAGATCTTGGGGTTTTAACAAGTTTTCCTCCTCATTGGAAAACCTTGATCTCCATTTTCTTTTCTCTCTCTCTCTCAGACTGAGCCTTCCTTTGTCCCCCAGGCTGGAGTGCAGTGGCGTGATCTCAGCTCACTGCAGTCTCCGCCTCCCGGGCTCAAGCAATTCTTCTGTCTCAGCCTCCCGAGTAGCTGGGGCTACAGGTAGGCACCACCACACCCAGCTAATTGTTGTGTTTTTTGTAGAGACAGGGTTTCAACATGTTGGTCAGGCTGGTCAGGAACTCTGGATCCCAGGTGATCCACCCACCTCAGCCTCTCAGAGTGCTGGTGAACTCCAATTTTTCTCACAACATCACTGTGGCTCTTCCCGAAGCTTTTCTTTTATTTTTAACTTGGTAGTTGCTACTTTCTGTTGATTTAATTTTGGGCATTTGTGCAGCTTACAATTCAGCAAATACCTCAAGCTGTAAAATGGTACAGAATGTTATATTTTCACTCTACTTTCTTCTTTCTCAGATGTTGACCCTCTCAGTCTGGCTGTTGTGGTAACTCTGAGCTCTATTTGTCTTTCCAGTTGCAAACAACTGATGAATTTTGGTTTGCCTTTTTGTCTCTTAACTACTGCCTTTGGCTCAGCACTATGAATACTTGACCCTGCTGTTCTTAGGAATAAGCAAAGACGTTGAACTAAAAAGCATCTTGAAAGGTCAGGCTCACATTAAAGTGTTTTTTCTTTTCCCCTCAGCATCTTGGATCCTCAAATCTTCGCTGCCGTGGTAGCTCTCCAATGCCTTCACATAGATTTTTTTTTTTATACCAGATTTTTGTTTGTTTTGGTGGGAGGTTCTGCTATAAGCTGGTTTGTGCCTGACTTAGAAGTCCTTAACTTATTTTTGTGTATTTTTCCTGAAACTAATTGGGGTACATAATGAATATAAGTTTTGATGTATTTGTCTATTTCAGCATTATGTTGCAAGCCTTTCTCATGTCATTACACATTTTAGAAACCTAATTTTAATACCTGCGTTATATTGTATATATGAATAACCCATGATTACTATTTCTTCAGGATTAGTCTTTGCTTGGACTCCAAGTTTAACAATTAAAAATAATTATAGAAATAGCATTGTCCAGTTGTAAGAAATATTCATGAAATGTCAGGTTTGAGTTGTAATCATAGCGATCAATAAAACTTGCATTCTTACTATGAACTTAGGTCACTATGGTAGTTGCTGTAGGGAATTCAAAATATGAAAATGAGTGATTCCTCTCCTTCAGGCAACATGATTTGGAGAAATGAAGGATAGATTTAGAAAACTGGTCCAAATTAGCTTTTCATCAAAACTTCATGAATGATACATATAATAAGAATGGGAATGTTCAAAGGAGAAAGAGACTATTAGGCATGAAAGGGCAGGAAAAGTGTTTTGAAGTCAATACAATCTGCATTGGATTGGAATGTATTGAATGGAGTGAGGGAGAAAGACCTATTTAATTATTTTCTAGTCCCTTTTCTTATTTTTCACTTAGGTTGTTTTGAAAGTACTATTCCCAACACACCCACGTTTGCATTTTCCTCTGTCTGAAAAAATTATCATTGATGGATTTTTCATGGTCTATAAATCTGTTTCAGTTGAATAAATACATTTAACCTAAGATACTGGATCACAGAAAGTTTGCTGACAAATTGCATAGCTGATAACCCTGTATATGTAAATATAAGGACAGTAGAGTTTTGCTTTGCCAACTTGAAATAAGAAAAGTTTATGATCCTTATTTTCTCACCTACCTGGAGACAAAGCCAAGATATGCATATGAGCAACTGACTAACAGCAATTTTTTGAAAAGAGATAGTTCACCAAGGCAGAAAATCTCCAAAACCATCAGTGAACAAGAATGTATCAAAAACTTGCATATATATTATTTTATTTAATTGCCACATTACATTGTAGAAATAGACATTATTATTCTACTTTTAATGTTAGAAAACTGTTCAGACTACTGGAAAATAATGAAGCTTCACTTGAAATCTGTCTGAAGTTAAGAACATGTTATTTCTAGTAAAACATTAGTAACTCAGTTCTATTAATAAAACCATATATAAAATAAAACCCTTTGTATCATTTCAGGGTAAGTCTGTAAATTCAGCAAAAGGTTGCCACATATGTAAATTATCCAGTAAATATTAGCACACATACTCATTTAACCATGCATGTTTATTCACACTGTTGAAACTCAGGACTTCTGCATTAAATTGATTTTCTAAATCATTTGTATGAAAGGGTATCAAAATGTCTACAAAGGGTTCTGGCAGGACAACCCTAAGGGCTGAGATAGGGTACTTCCCTTTTGCTCTGCCACTGTTAACCTCAATAGAGAATATAGTTTATAGCTTTGTCCTGAGGCACAATTAACATATAATAAATATTTTTATCTTTGCTGATACCCAATGCGGGTAAGGTTGCAGATACATACACTTTGCTGGCGCAGTGTGAATTGGTTCAGTACTTATAAAAAGTATACATAAATATTCAGTCAAGAAACATAGAAAAGCTTATTCTTTTTGACCCAATCATTATACTCCTGGGAATGTACTCTAAATAATTTAACAATTATTGAAAAAGCTATGCAATATTACGCTCTTTTAGATTGCAAGGAAGAGACATACTCAGGTTATCTAAGGTGAGGGGGCTATTATAAATCTGTGAAGGCAAAGAAGCCCAGAAGACCCTTTCAGCAGCTGGGAAGCCTGGAGAGCTGGAGCGACCTTCATCACCTTTCTCAACAGAAACTCCAGTAGCTCAGCAACATCTCTGGTAGACTGTCTTTCATAAAGACTCATCTATTCCTCCTGACTTTACTGCCTCAGCTTCTCTCTCTAATATTGCCCCAGTATTGGAATTTAACATTTCCTCTGCTAAAGTGTGTTTATATTTAGTGGCAATAATAATGATAATAACGCTATAATAATAAAAAGCTATAATAATAACTACCTTCTTACGTTATTTATTTCTTTTGAGACATGATCTCACTCTGTCACCCAGGCTGGAGTGCAGTGGCACTATCACAGCTCACTGCAGCCTCAACCTTCTGGCATCAGGTAATCCTCCCATCTCAGCCTCCTGGGTAGCTGGGAATACAGGTGTATGCCACCACACGCAGCTATTTTTTTTGTATTTTTTGAAGAGACAGGGTTGTGCCATGTTGCCCAGGCTGAACTCCTGGGTTCAAGGGATCTGCTCACTTCAGTTTTCAAAAGTGGTGGAATTACAGGTATGAGCTACAGCACCTGGCCAATAGCTAGCTTCTTTTGGCAGCTTTCTATCCATCAGTATGATTGTCATAACTTCACTCATTTAATTTTCATAGTACTCTTAGGAGGTAATTCCATTATTACCATTTTATCATTGGGGAAAGTCAGGCACTGAATAGTTGGTCAATATGAAACAATTCTCCCAGCTAAAAATTATGGCATTAAGATTCAAAGCTAGGAAAGTATTCAATTTATTGAATTGAGAATAATACAGATATTGAGAATAATACAGATATTCTTGAGAAACAGCACCAGTTGAGAATAATACAGATATTCTTAAGAAACAGCACCAGTGTGGAATATACACCCATTGAGATAAATGGGATCACTCAAGAAGAGAATATAAAGAGAAAAGAGGGAAAAGAGTGAGCTCTAAAAATATGACAACATTTAGAGGCACAATAGAAGAGAAGCAATAGCATAAGAGACTTCACAGGAGCAGCAAGCAAGGTAGATGAAACGAGTGAGGGTTCTTCTAGAAACTAAAAGGAAAGAGCATTTCAAAAAAAAAAAAGTAGTTCATTGTTTTGAATACTTTCAATATATCAAACAAGATGAAGAAAGAAGTGTGGCTATTGAATTTTTCTTTTTCTTTCTTTCTTTCTTTCTTTTTTTTTTTTTTTTTTTTTGAGACAGAGTCTCACTCTGTTGCCCAGGCTGGAGTGCAGTTGCACTATATCTGCTCACTGCAAGCTCCACCTCCCGAGTTCACACCATTCTCCTGCCTCAGCCTCCCAAGTAGCTGTTACTACAGGCACCCACCACCACGCCCGGCTAATTTTTTGTATTTTTAGTAAAGACGGGGTTTCACCATGTTAGCCAGGGTGGTCTCGATCTGCTGACCTCGTGATCTGCCTACCTAGGCCTCCCAAAGTGCTGGAATTATAAGTGTGAGCCACCGCACCAGGCCGGCTATTGAATTTTTCAGCTGGATGATCACTAATCTTTATTTAGAGTAATGTCAGTGTAATGGAAAGAAAAGTCATAATAGAGTGTAGTGGAAATAAGGAAGTGGAGAGAGTATGCAGCAGCTCCTCTTAGGAATTTGGGTAGGAAATAAAGTAGGGACATGGAATGGTAGCTAGAAGAGAAACTGGTATCAAAGGGGGGTATATTTTTAAATACAGCAGGAAGAAATTGGAGTGTTTCTTCCTGTGTGTCCTTGGAAATGATTCAGTAGAAGAGAGACAAAGGAGACAGATGAGAGAAAAAAGGGTGACTGAAAATTTAAATCTTTAGAAGGCAAGTGGAGAAGGGAGGCAGAACACAGAAGTTCTAACTTCTGTATAGGAATAACACCTTCATTACAGTAATAGAAATGAAGAAGAAGATGAATATAGAGACAGGTATAGGAAGGTGAAGACTTTGCTTATGTTATTTAATTCATAATGCATGAAGTGAAGTCATTCATTAAGGAAGGAAATGGACACTTTGAGAGTTTGGGGTCAAAGCTTTATAGCAATGAGGGTAATTAGCAAAGAAGTGCTAATAACAGGAAATAGCTTACAGTCAGCATGATGTTTAAAATTGGTATTTCAGCTGTGATGACTCTTCCATTTCTGACATGATTAGGGATATGTTGTTACAATAGATCTTTGGAAATTTTGTTAAGTAATGAGGTAAGGTAGGAAGATTTTCAAGATAACTGAACAAGGTATTTAGGGTGGCTAAATAAACCACTAGTTTAATTTACTCAGATCCTGGACTGGACTCGCATACTGTACTTACTGAAGAAAAGTTTCTAACATGGCCAATCTTTTGAATAAGTACACTGGAAGTTTAAAAATAGTCTACTTTCCAGCCTTAGGAACTGGCCCTCTATCAAATCCAAGCTGAATTCTTTGTAGAAAGTGTCAATTTGATTTCAAAATTCAAATGGAAATTCAAGGGAGCCAGAACAGCCAGAACAACCTTGATAAATAAGAACAAAGTTGAAAGACTCACTTCGTGATTTCAAAACTTATCACAAAACTACAGTAAACAAAACGGTGTGGCACTGGCATAAAGCTAGATGGATAGATCAGTGGAATAGAATTCAGAGTCTAAAATCACGCCCTCACAATTACAGCAGTCCCCTATAGATTATGGTATGTTGATCTCTAGCAAAGACACCAAAATACATCAATAGGGAAATATATTTTCAATGAATGATGCTGGGACAACTAGATATCCACATGCAAAATAATGAATTATATCTCTGCCATATTCCACATACAAAAATTAACTCAAAATGGATAAAATAAGTAAATGTAAGAGCTAAAACTGTAAACCTCTTATAAGAAAACATAGACGTAAATCTGCATGACATTGGATTAGGCAAAGTTTTCTCAGATATGACACCTACAGCATAAGCAACAAAAGAAAAAATAGAAAAACTGGAAATCGTCAAAATTTAGAACTTTTGAGCTTTAAATGGCACTCTTAAAGTGAAAAGACAACCCACAACATGGGAATATATTTGCAAATAATGTATCTGGTAAGGACCTTGTATCAAGAATATATGAAAAATTCAATAACTCTATAACTCAATAGTAAGAAGATAAACCAAGTGAAACAATGGGCAAAGGATCTGAATAGACAGTCTCTAAAGATATCCAAATGGCTAATAAACATGTGAAAAGATATTCAACATCATTACTCATCTGAAAAATTCAAATCAAAACCATAATGATATATCATTTCACATCAATGAGGATGGTAATAACAAAAAAGACAGATAAAACCAAGTATTGACAGTATGTAGAGTAGTTGGAATTCTATCCACTGATGGTGGGAATGCAAAATAATGCAGTCACTTGAAAACCAAAACTTTAAGAGTGAGTGTACTCTTACTTGAAAACCAAAACTTCATTTTACCCAATTCTCTTCTCTATTCTTGCTCCAAATTGTTTTTTCTCATATTTTCTGGTTTTCATTAATGTTCTACATCTTCTGCTTCCATTTTTTCTTCATGTGTTCCTTAACTAATTTTTAATAATCAATTCTATGCTTTAGAAAGCAGTCTAGCTGTTCCTCAAATGTTTAAACATGCAGTGACATAAGATACAATAATTCCACTCCAAATATATACCTAAGAGTAATAAACACATATATCCACACAAAAATTGCATGTGAATGTTTCTAGTGTCATTATTTATAATAGCAAAAACATGGAAGCAATCCAAATGTCCATCCATTGATAAATAAATATGTTATATCCATATGATGTGCTATTTTTGCCAATAAAAAGAAATGTGCTGATACATGTTACAACATTGATGAATCTTGAGAACACTATGCTAAATGGAAGGAACCAGTCTCAGGAATCATTTATTGTATGATTCAATTTATATTAAAAGCCCAGTGTAGGACAATCTATGGAGACAGAAAACATATTGGCAGCCACATAGATCTGGGAGTGAGGAGAGAGAAGAAGATTAGAGGGTCACCTTGAAATGATGTGGAGTTTCTTTTCAGGGTAATAAAAATAATTCTAAAACTGCTTTTGTTGCAACTCTGGCTATAAGAGGAAGCATTAAATTATACATTGTAAATGAGTAAATTGTATAATATGTGAACTATATTTCAATAAAGCTGTTCAGAAAGAGTGGTAAAAGAAATATTTGTGGCTCTTATGTAGTCCATACTAGATTAGTAGAAAAAGAAACCATACAATTATTTGAGGTCAGATGCTCATATTAAAAATAAAACAAACAGAAAAGTGATTTCACATGGAGAAACTACTGGATAACTAGCAAGAAAAAAAAGTCAATAGCTTGATGAATCTACAATCAGAGAATCATGTATTCACCCTCTTAATTGCATACAATTAACATTCAGTATTTGCGCATGATTCAAAGTAGTTTAAAAAATTCAGAGGAGGTATCTTCTACAGTTTATCTCTTGAGGCAAGACTAATACAGATGCTTTTACTTGAAAACCAAAACTTTATTTTATCTAAAAATAGGTAAAATCTTCTCCTCTGAAGTTTCCCAAGATTGTTCTTCCCATTTTTCTAATTTTTATGAATCTTCTATATCTTCTGCTTTCATGTTCTTTTCATGTGATCCCTTATTAAGTCTTTATAATCTATTCTTCCACTATTCTATGTTGACTCCACTCCTGAAGGTTACTGGCCTTTACCAGCCCCTTTTCTCCTTCATCTCTTCAGTTCCTATTGATATTTAAATCAATTTAAAAATTATAAAACTTACATGCACCAGAATTTCCATGACAGAGTCCAATTTTAGCTTAATTTTATGTCAACTCATATTATGTATTTTATAATTAATTAATTTTACATCTTTGGAGGTTTTCATATGAGTTTAATGGTTCCCTTCTGTCTCTCTTTTCTAGTGCTTTATTTTAGCCAGCAATTTCTGTGACCTAACTTCAAATGAGCATGACTCTCAGGTCTGAACTTACAGGCTTTACTTCTTGCAGAGTTCAGATTCTTCATCTCCATCTTCCAAAAGGACTGCTTGATGTTTTTGACTCACCTACATCTAAAATCCAATACTTTCAACAATGCTCATAAATTATATGATTATATGGTACCACTCTGAGCCATGTCATGAAGTATGTAAGGGCAGGAAAAAGAGATACTATTTTAGGACCTAATCTAAGTCCTCTAAATTTGAATAAGCAATTGAGTAAGTGATTTGGTTGGGAAGCCCCAGGTCCACGAGTCAAAACAGGTTTAGATCTTGGAACTGAGCTTCCAATTGGGGATCCCCAAAGCATAAGTGGAGCCTAGGAGCAAGAAGACCCTGTGGCTGGTATGCCAAAATTGATAAGACCAGTGATTCTCATAAAGCAAGTTATCAGTACAATGGTAAGATTTTTTAGGATTAAAATTTCATCCACAGGAAGGACTCAGCAAGAAGAAAGGATTAGAGAAAACTAAGTGGAAGTCCACTCAGACCTCCACTTAGTTACCATGGATTTATAGTGTGGGCCAGCAAAGCACCCCATTCTAGTCCTGAGTTTAAAAAAAGATAAGACTTTGGGGGAAGTGTGAACTCTAAGACCTGGAATACTCAGCTCTACCAGACAGTGGTCTGCAGGGTTATATGCATCTCCTGCTCCACTGTATAGATAAGTCTACAACTTGGGTAAAGGTGAGCCTACTACAGGCATGTGGGGACGTGGAAAACCAAAGACAGGGGATGAGATTCTGGCTGCTGTTTTACAGCCTCTACACTGTGACTTCAAACCTGGGAGACATGTAGAACTGCAGCACACACCTGTGTCTTCCAAATTCTTCTCTCTGTTTTTCTTTGTAATGTACCTACTTCGGTAACAATATTCCAATTTCTGAAGCTACAATTCTAGTCTAGGAATTAACTTACTCCTGGAGAACTGCGAGTGTTGAATTGGCCTCTCTGCTCCTTCTTTACCTTCCATTGCATTCTGTACAACAATCTTAAGATAATATTCCTAAGACCTCATATTTATCACATTCTTCAACATTTCTAACAATTTTCAATTTGTGTCAGAATAAAAAAGAATTCACTGGCCTGAATTCAAGGCTATCCATAATCTGGCTGTAGGCTGCCAATCCAATCTCATTTCCTAATTTGGTATCTGACATTCTCAGTGAAGAAAGGTTTGGGAGGCAGCCAGCTCCATGTCTGAATTCTGCTTCTTGCTTCCAGTGACCATGAGAGACTGACCTAACTTTTGTGGAGTTTAGTTTCTCATCTCTGAGGTAGTTGTACCCGTTGTCCGAAATAGATTTGAAGATCAAATGAGATGATGTCTGTAGTGCACTACACAGAGTTCCAAGCATATGGTCAGCCCTCAAAAAATGGGATCTATTCATTGTCCAAATTGCAATTCTTGGTAGCTAGGATATGACGTTTAATTTATTTACAGCTACTGGTGCATTTATCCAATATTCTTTTTCCATAAGTGTCATAGGTAAAATGACAGTTTTAACTTCAGTGTTGACTTCTATCTCAACATATTTATTATAAAGATTGAGAAATTGATTAGGATGATCTTATTTGGAATCTTCAATTACATTAATTAATACTCCAGTTGAAATACATTACTCTGCTTCATCCACTCATTCTTTCCTTATTAATTTACTCAACAAGAACTTACCTAAAGTCAATTTGTTAAGTACTAGGAAATGTTCAGGGAATGTGAAGATCAAGAAGAGAATCTGTGGCTGAGACAACTAGTTTCCTTCAAATATCTGTTTTCTTTCCTTCCATAGAAATAAGAATTTTAAGCTGAGAAAATGTAAATACAGTTTTCATTCCCTAGTCCCCTTTTCAGCCAGGTGTGGCTATGTTACTATGTTCTGGTCAATGTGATATACACTGAAGTGTGTATCACAGGTAGATGACAGATTCTAAGAAACTTCTTTAAAGAAAAAGCTTGAGGGTGCTCTTTACCCCTTGGTCTCTTCTATCTCCAACCAAGGTTTGCATAGTAGAGTGATGTGTGGATTTCCATTTCATATGATGAGGATAAAGGCCACAACCTAGGCAGAAAGAGACCAAAACTGGAAGCAGGTTGGATTCAGAGGAATGCAAATCCACCATATCTACCCTGGATTGCCTATACCTAGAGTTGGTCATGAGAGGGAAATGGCCCTATTTTATTTAAGCCCCAATTTTTGGATCTCTGTTACTTGTAGCTGAGCCTAACCCTAATTACTACCCATGAAAAGCCTTCCTTCCAAAAGCCACAACCTCTAGGGATAGATGGATTTATGTGTAAGCTAATTACCTATACCAAGAGAATTTAGGAAAATGAAATAACATGACTTTGTTTATATATGGGCTTTTACTTTTGTTTATATATGTCCAGTCAATCAGTCCCATGAGCACCATTTTCAGTTTAAGTGTTTCTGTAGAATACCAATAGAAATGGTTAGAAAAAAATATTTTTAACATTTTTTTTTATTTAATGGGATCAGATTGGCATTTTCAAAAAATAAATTAGAGTTGCATTGGTATTACTGAAACATACCTCAAAAGCAAAACTTTGAATATTTTGGCTGAACATATTATTGAGTTTCTTTGACAGCCATTATTATTAAATTAGTTTTAAACTATAGCCACATATAAATGCAGGTCCTGAGACATAAACTTTATTCATAGCCCTAGCCTTATTAAAAAATAAAAAATCTTTTACAAATTCAAGCCCTTTAATGTTTAGCCTACATAAAGTTTGTAAGGATGGTTTTATTGGTGCTTTTTCCTCTTTGCCTGAAAAACATTATTTTATGCCATTTAACTTAAATGCCAAATTCTCAATTAGCATTTGTATAAATATTTTCACTCCTATAGCATTGAGCTCTTTCATGTTCATTTAATTCTGCTCAAAGGTTAATTCCTTCTTTGCTATTTGCTCAGTGGTGACAGGTAATAAATGGTGAATTATATCCATAATTATTATTATCAAGAGAATTGATTACATTTATCAAAAAGCACTTGTAGCAACAATTTTCATCTTGTTCGAAGGATTCACTAGGAAAATTCATATTAAATCCCTTGATAATTTTTCAGGTAGTACTTCTATGTGTCTATCATGCAGTAAATACAAGAAATTTACAAAATCACGTTAAAATATCTTCAACATAAAGATAAAAACATAAATTTACATTATTCAAATGAATCATTTCTGTAAGATTATTTTTAAAATTTCAGAAACTTCCAAAAACTATAAATTACCAATTTACCATAAACTCTCACTAGTAAGTCTATCAATAAGACCTGACATCCAATTTCAGAGGACTGTAAAGATTAGGTTATCTATTATATACGACATTTGAAAGGCAATTTTTCAATGGGAAACAAAGCCAGCATTCAACATGGCACATTTTGCCTCATCTCCCTACTCTATTTGGGGGGGCATCTGTTCAACGACAAGGAACTACCACCTGATATGCATGTTTAACAGAATTTGGCATGGAAAAGTCTCAAAAAGCTCAGTGTGGTAAATTGTGGTAGATTATTATATTAATGTCCTCTTTCTTCTATTGAGTATGGGTTTAGCCATCTGACTACTTTGTCAATGTGTAGCATTGACACAAGAAGAGTCTTGACCACTGATTGTCCTTCATGCTTTGTTCTCAGAATATGTCTGTCATTGTGTAAAACAGGCTGGAAGAAGAAAGAGGCCTGGCCTTCCCAACCATTCATCCCAAGTGAGAACCCAGACACTAGCAAAGTGTCAAATTGGACCATCTAGCCTAAACATAACATTCAGCTACTGCAGTCAAATGAGGAGCCCAAGCAAAATGATTAGAACTGCCTTTCAACGTACTGAATTATGAGAAAATAAATTGTTGTTTTAATTAAAATTTTGGGAGTGACTTGTTCAGCAGCAATCGATTATTGATCTAGAAATTGACCTTCAGTGAGCCAATCCACTCTTCCATAAGGCCAATTATTTTTAGGTGATGCAATATGCACTAAAACCAATACTATCTGTAGGGGTAAACCTGATACACTATGTCTTTCATTATAAAATAAGTGGTGTTTTTTTTTTTTTTGGATGCAATGTTGGCAGAATTGTAAGAGGTGAAGATGACTTTGTATTAGATCATAGGTAGTAGTTTTGGCAGAAACACTGCTAACAGGAAAAGCAAATCAGTATCCCACAGGACAAATTACTGTTCCCTCCATGGTGGAAGGTATCTAATGTCATCACAAGGCTTACTTTTCCATCATAAATAATTTTTTGTGGCCATAAAATTGAATCACAATTATTATGAAATAACTTACTTAAAAAATAAACCAATTAAAGGAGATTCCTAATTAATACAAAAAAGGGAAATATACATGTTCTGTTGCAGATAAGGTAACCTGAGAAAAGGATTGATTTCAAGCTACCTCTTGCATATAATGAGAAATTGGACCCAGAGTACTAATGGTCTCTTCACCACTCCAAAACACAATCAAGGTCTGACACATAGAGCATGAAATTGTAGTTCTAAATTCCAGGCTACATTTGGTGCAAAAGTGCTCATCGTGAGGGACTATTTCACAATGCACTCCTAATAAAGGTAACACTGCCAGCCAGGCGGAGGTAAAGCTAGTAGCCTTTGGATTGCTACAAAATTAGCACATTTCAGTAGAGCAGGGTAACTCCTTGATATGTCCCTGCATATGACTGAAGTTTTCAGCCACTCGCAAATAACTGGATTTTAATCTGGCAACAAAACACCACACAAAATATAAAAACTTCTTCTCATTGTGGTGTTCAGGGGACCATTTTCTATCAAAATCCATCAGAATGTTCTCTGTCATGTGAGCCAACAGAGGAAAAGCAATAGATTGTGAAATCATTCAATCATTTAAATAGGTGACTGATTTGTGAATTGTCCTCCGGTGAGATAGACTAGTTATAAGAAAAGCACAAGACTCTAGAGAATTTCTTTTTCATATTTTCACATTCCAGAAGATGATATATCTAATGTAAAACTATCAGAGGAATAAAAATATCGAAAACTTCTTCAGTTTTTCTTCTTTCTCATTCTCTCTCCACGCATCTATCAAAAACAATGTAAGAAAAGCAAATAAATTGATTACTTTTTCCTACCTTTTTTTTAAATCAGCAATTTTTAAAAGAAGCACATTTGAAAAATCATTTGCTAAAAAGCTATGTGCCAAAATGTAATGTGGGAAATCATCTGGACTTGAGACAATTCAAAAGAAGGAAACTGTAGGCACTCTATACTCTAGAAGAGACAGTGGAACAGCATGACAGAATCCAACTGACTTCTAATAATTCTATATTTAACCAAGCTATGGTCTTTGTGTGAAGGTCACAGAAATATATTCTCAGATAGGCAAACTCAAGTAATAGCATCCGCATGTCCTTCCCGAATCTATTACTGAAAACTATTTTCCATCCTACTAAGAAATTAATAAAAGCAAAGAATTGAGATACGATACAAAGTAGGAGGCTGCGAATTCCAGTCAGTGGGCTAAATGCGGCTTTGGTCTGATTTGTAAATAAAGTTTGATTGGAAAACAGTCATACCATTAGTTTATTTACTCTCAGTGATTGCTTCCACACTAAAAATATGAGAGTATTTGCACCAGAGGTTATATGGTGCATAGAGGTTAAAATATTTACCATCTGGCCCTTTGTTTAGGCCACTTCTGTCAAGTGGACCGTGGTGTTTCTTCCTGGTTGATCCAAGTCATTCCTTAGTTATGAGCTGTCCACAGGTTGCCTTTCTTCAGCCTTGGCCTGTCTTCTTTGTCTCTCTTCCTCTTGCCTTTGGCTACTTCAGACTTCTCCATTACAGCATTGATACTCACTACTCATTAAGCTCTTTGATCTGAAGACTCTTGTCTTTATTTTGTAATTTTTAATATTTTATTTGTTTGATTTTTAAACAAATTACTTCTTTAGGAAATTCAATTGTCTTTAAGATAAATGAGAAGAGACTATCCAACCAGGTTCCTTCCCCACCATTAGGGTGGGTGGATTTTTTTTTTTTTTTTTTTTAATATCTCATTATCCTTCTGGAAGAATTTTTAAATTAAATGTTATTTGACACATTTTATTCATAGAGCCACAAAGAAGAGAGGAACACATATTTCTATCTATGTATCTGTCATCTTTCTGCTTATCTATTAATCATCTATAGTATATATTTATCATCTTTTAAAGGAACAGTTATACTGGGCCCTAGTTTTATGTATCCAGCTTTTTGTTTTGCAGGGTTTAAAGAGTACTTTCAATGTCGTTACTGGAATATCTATCTACCAAATATCAAAAAGCAGTTAATATTTACTTTATACCAGGCATATCAAGCTAAGAGTTTTTTGCACATTAGCTTGTTATTACCTACAATATGCCTACAGAACAGTCACCATTGTTTTTAGGTCCACTTTAAAAGCTTTGAGAAATTAAGTGACTTGTTGATGGTCACTAAGCTGGTGGAACAAGGACTGAATCCAGGCCTCCTGTTTCTCTGCTGTAGTGGCTTCTGTGTAGGGTGAAACTTGGCATGCTATCTAATTCAAAATGCTCATTTTTGCATGCAGGAAACATAAGACTCAGAGAGTGAAGTGACCTTTTCAAAACGAAACCATATGAATGGGGCTAGTCAGAATTTGCATCCAGATTTCACGACTATGAACTTTGTAATTGTCTTTCAAACACTGGAGCTCTGCTGACACATTGTCTCCTTAGAAAAAATCACTAATTTTTATAGCCATGGCTTTTATAGATCTGTGCGACCCTGTTCAGACATGCGTCTGGAAAGCATTCAGGATGCTTACTTGTGAGTGGGTGTGTTCCATAGCTAGCTTTTAAATAGAAAAGATTTTACTTTGTGGAAGAGTCCCAGTGACTCTCTCCCACTCAGCATTGAAATAAATGTATTTTTCATGGTTCAGATGCTGTTGTAAACCCATATTCTTTTCATGACTTCTTATGAAAGAAATATTAATTTAACTAAGGGTGTGCTTGTTTCCATGCTGCTATTGCTTAATTAGGTTGATTAGCGCCCTGGTTGGATTGTTATGTCAAGGTTTTCCATGCTCAAGACAAAATATATGCAGGCAGGCAATTCATTTGAATGGCTATAATATGAATTTGGAATACCTAGGATAATAGGTCCTTTTGAATCTACTGTTAATAAGTCATCTTAATTACAACTCAGCAGAAGACTTAACAACACTTGACATGGAGGGAATTATTTTTCATATCCTCACTTGATGAATTACTGAAGCATCAGTTGTATTGGGGAAAGACATTTAACTGGATTACTGTTTACTTTCTATTCCAGGGGCTGACAAACTATGGCCCAGATGCCAAATCTGGCTCATTGCTTATTTTTAGAAATAAAGCTTTACTTGAAATCATCACATTCATTCATTTCCATACTGTCTGTGGCTGCTTTTCTGCTATAATGACAGAATTGAGTAGTTGTGGCAAAGATGATAAAGCCTGCACACTCTAAAATATTTACTGTCTGGAACTTTACAGAAAAAGTAAAATGATCTGTTCTAATAAATGATGACCATTTTAGGAAAGTCATGACTATTATAGGATAAATGAACATATTTCCAAATTGTCAGACAAAACTGAAGTTTATTTGGAAGACAATATTATCACCCATGATGTCTTCTCAGACCTGTTGAAAAAAAAAAAGTTGTCTTTTACTTTTTGTGGAGGAATCATAGCCTAGAACTCAGAATTGCCTCCCTACAGAATTTCATTGCATATTAAGTTACTGGTTCTTTGTTTTCTAAATGTTGAGCCTCTAAATGTGGAGTGGCTATATGATTTATAATTTCAATTGAGACTTTTTGGAAGGAAGCATTAGGACCACTGGTGTAAGCTGAGATAATTTGCCAACCTCTGCAATAGGGTGTAGATAGAAATCCAGTTAACTATCTCTTTTCCACACAGTTGGCACTTCAGTAATTTGTAAAGTGAGATATTTGGTCATCATATCTATATGTCATATCATATCTCTCAGAATTATTAAGCTTTCTAGCCATGTTTGATTAATATACTAAAATAGTAGTTTTCAGCACTATTATATTTAGCAAAGCCCTTTCTTGAAGTGAAATCTGATATAGAACCCATTACTCATAAAGTTTATGAGATGGAGATGATTCTGTTGTAGGAGGGACAAGAGACAGAAGCTCCAAGGGTTCAGCTCCTTTCTCTTTCCTTCTTTGTGGTTTATCATTCACTGTTTAGAGAATATGGGATTCTAAGGAACACAGTTTTAAAAATACTGAATTATAAGAAAACAATCCAGGTTAAATTTTGTTCCTCTTGAGGCTATTCATGGCATTTAACTACTAGAGCATCCAACTGTCCTCATTAGAAGTAGGTGCCAAGACACAGTGTCATAAAATATATTAAAGAAAAGTCCTAGAAAAATAAATACAAATTCTCACAATAAGAACATACTTTGATCTTTTCAGTTGCACTGAAAATGCAGTTGTGAAAACTCACTATCTTTTGCATATAGCTGACAATTCTATAAGGATTTCATAGCGATGGCAATTAACCCTGACTAATTCTATCCGCCATTTGACCTCAGAATCTTAAAATTCTTTCTGAGAGGCCCTTCCTAAGAAAAAAAATAAACTGATTGCTTAGATTGCTTTTAAATTCACATTTCATGAACTTTAGAAGTTAGGTATCAAGTTTATGGAACACTTTGGAAAAGTTAAGCTGCAGTGTATTCCTTTTAGATGATAGGATGACTTAAGTGCATAATATAGACACTCATCATCAAGTCATACATACAAATAGATGATCTCAACTTAAAAACCTTTAAAACACTGTACACTCCTAAATGTGTCCTAGGAATCACATATGTGTTTGGTACATAAATTATCCTGCATCGATATAAGCAGCCTATGAACATATGGGTTACTTGGAAGTTGCTCTTGAAATTTTTTAAAGCTACATTTGCTATGCTTTATATATTACTGCAATTTTACGATGGACAGTGCTAACCTTTTGCTATTAATGTGTTGCTGAAACCTCAAATAAGGATTAAACAAATCTCTAGCAACTTCCAATGCCTTGAATAGCCTTCTAGTTTCTAGTTTCTCAACACAAGAAGTTTTCTGAAGTGTATCTCCAGGACTGCATTTTGATATCAGTTATTTATGGGAATTAACATGAAGAGATGGAACAGCAGGTCTGTGTGGGATGGTGGCAAATTGGAATCTAAAAATGAGTGATGCTTGTTGTAATGAGGTGGATGCATTTGAGACAGAGGGTGGTAGAGGCAGAGGGAGAGAGAAGAACATAATATGAACTGGTTTATTTAAAGGCTTTGAGTGAAAAAATAAATGATTCAAATATGCTCAGGTAGAAGGTCTCCTCTTTATTTTTATACAAATGTCTTGTCATTCCAGAAAGACACAAATAAGGCAACAGGAGAACATAATATATGTAAAGGAAAAACCACTGTTTCTCTTTCATTACAGTTGTGTATTTTCATTTCTATTACAGTCAGTTCATCTGTGTCTTCCTTGTTCCCATGAATCTGGATATAAAGGAAATGAAAACCTCAGTTCTGTGTTTTACTTCAGAGGGAAATAAACCCAACCAGATAAATTTTACTTTGCCATAAACCTGGACACCCTGCTATGGTGTATTTGTTACTTGTAGGCAATTTACAAGAGAAATTAAGCTCTAATCAGTTGAAAAATTACAACCATATGACAGGTCTTTATAAATAGTATACCATGGTAACTATGCTGGGATTATCTAATTCATTAAGTGCGATATATAAAAGAGGACAGATCCTCTCTTTAATTAGCTAATAACACTAACCTCTCAAGTGGGTGGGCAGTAAACTTCTCAGGTTGATTACCTAGTGTTGTATGCATAATCACTGCACTAATGTCAGAGCTCTTGCTGGGCTGATTTGGGGTTCTCTTTTCCTTTGAGAAGACTTAAAGACCAATATGTTTGCCAGGAACTTTCCCTCAAATGTAGTACTTTAGAAGAAGTAATAAAAGTGATGTGAAATTGATACTACTGTAAGTATTTGACTGGACGGAGAAGTCAATGTCCATTTCTAACAAACTCCTAGGTGATACTGATGACAGTACCTCATCACCCTTTGAGCAGTGAGAACTATGCTATAGAACTGTTGCTTCAAATGAAAGAATAAAACCTTGGGAGGCATCGAATCATACTGACAGAAAAATTAAGGAGAGTGATTTTCTTAAAATATGCTGGCCTGGTTCAGTGTCTCTAACTCTCCAGGTGAAATTTTCTCCTCTTTAAGTGGGATCCTACCCCCACCTCACAGTTGGGTATGAATGAGGAGTCAGTGCAGACATTCACATGAATGAATTGGTCACATTTATGAGAGAACCTCTTCCTACCCAGTGGCTTCATCTCAGATGGGAACTTGCTTGTCCTGTGCCTCCTAAATGGGCAGGGAGTCAGAGGCAAACAAAAGTCAAGATTTAAGGTTTTTCTCTGCAGGACATTTCAGAACACATTTTTCAAAGTTGTCTTTTATGATTGTCAGTAGATCTGTCTCCAGTAATTCTCTAAGCTTCATAGTCAAACTCTTTTTGCAGTTTTCTGGGGTCCTGGAAAGAGGTTTGTGGAAACAAGGGAAGTTTCAGAGTTAGCGCTGGCTGAGCTCTCACTGCTTCCAGTCTCCACTCTGAGATAATAACTTGACTGCCTCACAGGAGCCAGGACTGTGATGCCGAAGGCAGAAGCTACATGGTAAGGGCTTCAGTGACTCACCCAGCTCATGAAACATGAAGGCATGCATTAATATTTATTGCAACAGTGACTATTTTGAAGGTTTTTCTGCATAAGGTGCTGTGGCAAAGGATTTATATGCCTTTAATTAGTATAATGATCTGCTGTTTCATTTTAAATATGCAGCAACTAAGGATCACAGGATGAAACACTTTGCTTAGATCACAAAGCCAGTGAGTGGTGGAGCTGAGGTTTTGCCCTGGGGACATCTGAGTCCTGAGCACACACTCATAGCAGTCTGACTTTGCTGCCTCACTGTAATTGTCAAGTTCATGACACCTAAACTAGTGTTTTTCAATTGTATTTTTAGAAATACAGATGTACTGAACCCGCTCCCAGGAATTTGGGGACCCAGACTTTAGCTTTGTTTATTTTGTTGAGATGGATTCTCACTCTGCCGCCCAGGCTGGAGTGCAGTGGCTCAATCTCAGCTCACTGAAACTTCAGCCTCCCGGGTTTGAGCAATTCTCCTGCCTCAGCCTCCCAAGTAGCTGGGATTACAGGCACCTGCCACCATGCCTGGCTAATTTTCTGTATTTTTAGTAGAGACGGGGTTTCACCATGTTGGCCAGGCTGGTCTCAAACTCCTGACTTCAGGTGATCCACCTGCCTCAGCCTCTCAAAGTGACTTTAGCATTTTTAAAAAGCTCCCTTGGATGATACTGATGTGGAAGTGTACAAATCACTGCTGTCCACTGTGCATGGCGCGTTGCAGTTGACACTTGACACTGTGCTGTCTTATTCATCCCCACACAATGACAGTCCCATGAGACAAGTACTGCTATTCTCATTTCATAAATGGGAAGGTTAGGGCACACACAAATGAATGGACTGGATGCAGCTGAAATTGGAATGCAGGTCTAATCTCAAGTGTGCTTTTGACTATAACACTGCTGCCTCTCTTCTAACAGAATGTGAACGCAGACCAAAGCAGACAAAGAATGGTGAGAAGTGGCAACTTTTAGATTATATCAGTCCAGTCAGGATATTTGACTTTCACTTTATATAACTGGCATCAGAAAACTGAATTATGGCATGGCACAGTGGTTCATGCTTGTAATCCCAGTACTTTGGGAAGCCAAGACGGGAGGATGACTTGAGTCCAGTAGTTCAAGACCAGCCTGGGCAACAAAATGAGACTCCCATCTGTACACAAAATTTCCAAAAGGTAGCCAGTCATGGTGGTGCAAGTCTGAAGTTGCAGCTTTTGGGAAGCTAAGGCAAGAGGATTTGCTTGAGCCCAGGAGGCCGAGGCTGCAGTGAGCTGTGAACATGCCACTGCACTCCAGCCTGGGTGACAGAGTGAGGCTGTATCAAAAAAAAAAAAAAAAAAAAGGAAAAAACTGGATTATAAGCATTAATAAGTAATAAACTCGAAACATCCACATTTCTTCTTTGCTTGTCAATGAAATGGGAATAATAGTGGACCTTGTGGAGTTGCATGAGACTCAAATAAAACAATTTGTGAAAGTGTTTTGAAAACTATAAATTATTGTGTAAATATAAGACACCATTAAGCAGACCTAATTATTATTTTTTTTTTTTGAGACGGAGTTTGCTTTATCGTCCAGGCTGGAGTGCAGTGGCATGATCTCGGCTCACTGCAAGCTCCGCTTCCCAGGTTCACGCCATTCTCCTGCCTCAGCCTCCCGAGTAGCTGGGACTACAGGCGCGTGCCACTGCGCCCAGCTAATTTTTTTGTATTTTTAGTAGAGACAGGGTTTCACCGTGTTAGCCAGGATGGTCTCGATCTCCTGACCCCGTGATCTGCCCACCTCGGCCTCCCAAAGTGCTGGGATTACAGGCGTGAGCCACCGCGCTTGGCCAGCAGACCTAATTTTTTAATAGCAAAATCTGTGAGAAGGGAATCTTTGCTGACATAACAAATTTAATCTATTCTTTTTGATGCCAGCAGAGGGCTAAATTCACAAAGGGAATTCATTCTTTCGCTTTCCTAGATGAAGGTAGAAAATGTAGGTGATTCTTAAGCTCACCTGGCAGCATTCATTGCAATGGGGGATCCAGGTGTCAGTAAAATGGTCTTGGCTTTGTTCTCTGAAGCAGGTCTTCTTTACTTATTATGTTGGTTTTTAAATTGATTGGTGGCTACTCTGGCACAGGCACCAACATAAGAGAGAAGAAAAAATGTGGAAGAGATAGGGGAGAGGAAGTGCCTCTCTCTCCAGAATCCCAATGACCAGTGAGGCCTATTGGCCTATTAACAATCACCCACCTCTCCTGTGATCTTGTCCTCACCACTGGCTTCAGTAATCACCATGACCTTATGACCCCCACATTCTAGCTTCCAGCCACATTTCTTTTTAGAGTTCTAGTCCTATGTATTCAATTGCCTACTAGAATATTAGCGTGACTGCTCCACTGGTGCCTTCCATTCAACAGATACAAAATGTATCCTAACATCTTCCTTATAAATGTGCTTCTCTCCAATTAGTCCCCATGTTACTAGAGGGTGCTACCACACACCCAATGAGAAAGCTGGGTGTCGCCCTTGACTTCTCCTTTTTTCTTAATCTCAAACCAAATTCTGTCTATTGTTTCTTTTTAATATCTTCCTATTCTACACATTACACCATGATGTTAATTCTATGCAAATTCAGGTCACCTTCATCTCTTGCTTGGTTACCTTCAAAAGCCTTGTTGCATGTTTTCCCTTCCTGACTCCAATCTCTTCGAATTTCTGTTTGTACTCCAATTGTACCCACAGTGATAGTTTTAAGAACCAAAATCCAACCTCAGAATTCTTCAATGACTTTGCATTATCTTCATGAGGAGTCTGTTTCTTAAAATGAATCCCAAAGACATTTGTAATATGCCTTCTGTTGATTTATTGTGACTCATCCCTTGACACACATCCTTTTTACACTCAATACACAAATTTTACTAAACTAGGTTTAATTTTGTGAAAAGTCTACTTTCTCAATTCCATGCTCCTTTCTCTGCCAGGGATTGCTCTCTCAGAGCTCTCCTAAACTGCCTTTGCCTGGCTCCACTCACAGTCCCTTCCTGATACACTCATATTTCTTTCTAAGCTTCTCCGACTCCTTTTTTTCTTGCATTGGATACTATACTTACAGCTTTCATAGAAGTGCTCGCTCTGGACTCTGTCTCAAAATAAATAAATAAATAAATAAATAAATAAATAAATAAATAAATAAATAAAAGAAGTGCTTGTTCTGGGCTGTAAATGCCTTGTGACTTATTTCATCTCTCTTCTAGTCAGAATTTTTTTTTTTTGAAAAGAGAGCCTATCTTTTGTTCTATGTGCATGGCTTAGCATAGCACCTGGCACACAATGGGCAAGCAAACTATTTGTGCTGAGTGAAGTAGTAAATATATGTCAGTTGCAGCAATGCATAACTACCTAGGAGGACTGCTGGTTGTTTTAATTAAACATTAGGTACAAATGTCAGGCATTTAGAGTGGAAATAAAATTCAGAGCCACTGCCGGGCATGGTGGCGCATGCTTGTAGTCTCAGCACTTTGGGAAGCTGAGGCGGGCAGATCATGAGGTCAAGAGTTTGAGACCAGCCTGGCCAACATGATGAAACCCCGTCTCTACTAAAAATAAAAATAAAATAAAATAAAAATTTGCCAGGTGTGGTAGTGCACGCCTGTAATCCCAGCTACTGGGGAGGCTGAGGCAATAGAATCATTCGAACCCAGGAGGCGGAGGTTGCAGCGAGCCGAGATCTCGCCGTTGCACTCCAGCCTGGGCGACTTTTCTAGACTCAGTCTCTAGGAAAAAAAAAAAAAAAAATCAAAGCCACTGAGGTAACTTTATTATTGGAACTTCATAAACTCTGAAAATCCTTAGAAGCCAGATTTAGTAAAAACATTTTGGGATTTTTTCTCTTCCTCTGTCAGTTTTGGGAATAGGTTATGAATTCTATTCTTCCAGTAGTTCTATTTGTTTCCACTGTTTATATAAGAACATGGAGTTTTTGTGTTGCCACAAAGATGATGTGTACAAATGATCCATTTCCTGGAGCTGGGGCTTGGAATTTTAGGTGTGTAAATTCACTGCTCATAAAATGATACAGTCTTATGCCAATTTCTTTCTCCTTCCTTCCTTCGTTCCTTCCTTCTTTCTTTCCTTCCTTCCTTCCTTCCTTCCTCCCTCCCTCCCTCCTTCCCTTCCTCCCTCTTTCTTTCTTTCTTTCTTTCTTTCTTTCTTTCTTTCTTTCTTTCTCTCTCTCTCTCTCTCTCTCTCTCTCTCTCTCTCTCTCTCTCTCTTTCTTTTCTTTTCTTTTCTTTCTTGACACAATCTCTTGCATATTTTGGTCAAGGAGAAAGAAACATGATTTGGACTCAGACCCAATTTTGAGTTTCTCCTTTAGCAGATGTTAGACATGCAATCTTAAGCAAAGTGTTTAACTTTTTAGCAACTCAGTTTTCTCGTCAGTAGCTACCTACCTACCTCACCAAGGTGGGTGAGGCTTACATATGTAATAGCAGCATTGAACAAAATATATTTCCTTTCTCTTTAGATTATATTCAAATTCAACACAATGGCAAAAAAAGTTGATTTTTTAGAGTATAGCATGCTCTGAGGTTAGGAATTCTTCATTCAGAAACTATACCAAAATACTTATAAAAGTATCTAATATGTATATAATAATATTACCCCTCAAGCATTATTTTTAATTCCTTTGGTAATTTAATAATAAAGTATAATATGCAAACAGTGCAACAAATAATAAGTATAGCTAGATGCATTATAAAATGAGCACATATTTAACTACCACCCAGATTTTAAGAATATAGTTTTATCAGTACCCTAGAGACACCCCTCCTGCCACTAAACTTACACTCCTCTCCAGATATAACACTTAACCTACTAATACCATCAATTAATTTTGTCTACATAGAAGGTTATATGAGAACCATAAAATCTATGTTCCTTTGTGTCAGGCTTCTGTCATTCGGCATTGTTTGAAATTCATGTGACAGGTTATGTCGTGTGTGTTGTGAGATGCTGTTGTGTTGTATGTAGCAATAGTTTGTTAAATTTCATAGCCTTTTTCTATTGCATGAGTGGAGCAATATTTGTCCACTAGACTACTGACAGACAATTATACTTTTTCTGATTTTTGGCTATTATAGATAGTACTGGTGTGGCCATTACTATGTATGTATGATGATTTGTGTAATATGCATTTTTAAGCATATACTTAGGAGGGGGTGTGCGTGGTTGTAGGTTATATACTTGTTGAACTTAAGCATATATAACAGCTTTCCACAGTTTTTGTACCATTAAACATTCCCATCAGTAGTAATGAGAAACTCCAGTTGCCCTAAAACCTAGCTAAAGCTTGGCATTACATCATTTTTAAATTGTAGCTTTTGAGTAGGCAGTGATGCCTCATGATTGTTTTCTTATTGCATTTTCATAATAACTAATAAGGTTGAGCACCCTTTTCCACTCCAGCAGTCTTTTGGATTTCTTCGTTTGTAAAATTGCTAATAAAAATCTCTTTGCTCATTTTTTTCCATTGGGTTATTTTTCTTGGTCTTGTTAACTTACAGGAGTTCTTTATAAATTCCGGCTTGGGGCTTTTGTCAACTATGTATATTGCAAATATCTTCTTCCATTTGGTGTTTTGCCTTTTGACTTTCCTAATGGGCTCTTAATTTTTAATATATCCTATTTGATTAATCTTTTTCTTAGTGGTTAATGCTGTTAACAAATCTTTGTTCATCGAAAATGTATAAATACATTTTCCTTTTATTTTCTAGAAACATATTGTTTTCTTCTGGAATTTGATCCCAGTCAGCCTGAAATTGAATTACATGTATGGTGTGAGACAAGGGTCAAGCTTTTTTTCCTTTTTTTGATTTTTCCAATCCAGCAGATGGAGCACAATTTCATAAAAAATTGTCCTATTTTCACTGTTCTACAATACCTTTCTTATAAATGAAGTGACAATAAATGAACACTATGAATGATCTACTTTATGACTCACTATCCTGCTATTTTGATTTATTTATCTGTCCCTGTCACTTTACTTTATAGCACTTGACATTGAATATGTATATACTGAATTAAATATACACATATTGGAGTGTGTGGGTGTGTGTACGTCAGCTATACTAATGTGGCATCAGTGTGGGATCAGCTATAGTAATGCATAGTTGACTGAAAAGACAGAATCTTTCTTTCAGATAAAATCAGTGAAACATTAGGTAGACAACTATCAGATATTTAAAGTGAAAAAAATAGAATTAGAGCCAATGAGGTGAGTTTATTATCAGAATAAATAACTTTATGAATAAAAAACTTTATCAGAATAAATAACTTACTGACATCTATTTGGCTTAAGTCCCCCAACTTTTTTCCTCAAGAGTTGTCATGCCTATTCCTGCCCCTTTGTATTTCCATATAAATTTTAAAATCAACTCATCAATTTCTACCAAAAACACAGTAATTTTTACATTAATATAATACCTACAGATATGTTTAAATAGATATTTTTATAATATTAATTTTTCTAGTCTATGACTATTTTATATACCTTCATTTATTTAGTTCTCTTAATTTCTGTCAATAAGTTATAGTTTTATGTGTGGAAGGCATATATTTATCATCAATTTTTACCTTTTTTCTGCTGTGGTTAAAAATCACTTTTGTTGCTATTTTAGTCCTTGGACATTTGTTGAGACTTGCTTTAAGACCCAGCATAGGCCGGGCGCGGTGGCTCACGCCTGTAATCCTTGCTCTTTGGGAGGCCGAGGTGGGTGGATCACGAGGTCAGCAGATCGAGACCATCCTGGCTAACACAGTGAAACCCCGTCTCTACTAAAACTACAGAAAAATTAGCTGGGCGAGGTGGCGGACGCCTGTAGTTCCAGCTACTCGGGAGACTGAAGCAGGAGAACGGTGTGAACCTGGGAGGCGGAGCTTGCAGTGAGCTGAGATTGCGCCACTGCACTCCAGCCTGGGCGACAGAGCCAGACTCCGTCTCAAAAAAAAAAAAAAAAAAAAAAAGGCCCAGCATATAGTCAGTTTTGGTCAATGTTTCATATATGCTTAAAAAATATGTACTATGTAGTTATTTCGTTCAATATTCTGGATACATCAATTAGATCAATTTTGTTAATGTCGCTACAATTTTGTGCATATATAGTTAATTTCCTCCAACTTGCTCTATTAGTTATTGAGAAAGGTCTGTTAACATCACCTATTTTGTGGATTTACTGATTTCTCCTCTTAGATCTATTGTTTAGTTTATGGCTAAATCTTTTTTTTATTATTTTTTATTATTTTTTATTTATTATTATTATACTTTAAGTTCTAGGGTACATGTGCATAACGTGCAGGTTTGTTACATATGTATACTTGTGCCATGTTGCTGTGCTGCACCCATCAACTCGTCAGCACCCATCAACTCGTCATTTACATCAGGTATAACTCCCAATGCAATCCCCTCCCGCTCCCCCTCCCCATGATAGGCTTGGTGTGTGATGTTCCCCTTCCGGTCAAGTGATCTCATTTTTCAGTTCCCACCTGTAATTGTTGAGAACATCACGGTGTTTGGTTTTCTGTTGTTCTTATTGACGATCAGAAATTTAGCATTGCTATAGCTTCTTAGCAGATTAACCTTTTATCCTTATGAAGTGTCTCTTTATCTTTATTAATATTTCTTAATTATGCACTTTTGATATTTATATAGATATATAGTTTGTATCTTGATTAGGACCTGCATACTATACTTTTTCCTCTCTTTTACTTTCAAGTTTTATATAGTTACGTATTTAAAGATTTTCTCTTATATGCAATATGGTCAACAAAACTCTAAGATGATAACCTGACTCTCCCCTTTGTATTATTTCCTCCCTTTGAATAAAAGTGAAAGTGCAAATATCAAGTGATATCATTCTCATAATTATATTATGCTATATGGCAAAAGGTATTTTACAGATGTAACTAGAGTTATTTATCAATTGACTTTGGGTTAATCAAAAGAGTGATTTCCAGGTGGGCTAATCTAATCACAAAATCCCTTTAAAAAATTAACAGGTGAGTAGTAGAGGGGCTGTCAGAGAGAATCAAAGCAAGAGCAAAAGATAAGAGCAAAATAAATATTTCATCAATAGCGCTGATGTTAGAGAAGGCCAACTGGAAAGGATTCAAAAGCATCCTCTAGGAGCTAAGAGGACATCCAAGGCAACATCTGGTAAGAAATGGAGACCTCAGTTCTTCAGTGGCAAGAGGTTGGAGACTCTTAATAATCTTAATAAGCATTGAAGCAAATTTTCTCTCAGAACCCCAGATGCAAATGAAAGTTGGATGGACACCCTGAGTTCAGCCTTCTGAGATCCCATCAAAGAATCCCACTTAGTCTACAGGGGATTCTGGCATAGGACTGTGAGCTACTAAATGGGTGTTATTCTAAGCTACAAAGTTTATGATAATTTGTTACACGTTAAAAGAAAACTAACACAAAGTATCTGCTTTCCGTGTATATATTTAACTCCTGTTGAATAATCTTAGCTGTTTCCTGGATTATTTAATTTACATTCAGTGTAATTTCTGATATACTTCCAATCTAATTCCCTTATGTTTCTAATCTAGTTTCAACTTTCTCACCTGTTCTACACCTTTCCTTCTTACATTTCTTGACTACTTTCAGAGTAAGTAAATGTTTTTTACTCCATTTTCTTTTCTTAGTTTGCTCTTTATTAGTTGAACTATAGATTGCAATATTTATTCTTAACTCACTAGAGTCTAACATAAGGTATGTCAGTTTACTTCTTCCCATATAATGTAAAAAACCCCTGTCTTTTGCCCTACTGTTGTATTAAATTTTAATTTCCTCAATATTTTAAACAATATCAACATAATTAATAATTTTCCACGATGTAAAAGCTTATTTAGATATTGCTGCTATATTCCTCCTTTCCTTTCTTCTTCATTTTTTATTCATTTGTAGGCATCCACCTTGTATAATTTTTCTTTTGCCTAAAAACTACTTATTTATGTTTCCTTTAGTAAATAACTGCTAATGATTAATGTTCTTAGATTTTGTTGCATAAAATGTTTCTGTTTTTCCTTCATTGTAGAATGTTGTTTTGGTAATTATAGCATCCTAGTTTGGCAGTTTTTTTGTGTGTGTGGTTTTTGTTGTTGCTTTTTCCAGTACTATGAAGATACCATTCTATTATTTTTATCTTTCATTAGTTGTGTTGAGAAGTCAGAGTATTATTATTATTTCCTTAAAAAGAAATGTATCCTTTCTTCTGGATGGTTTTATGATTTTTTTTTCTCTTGATCTTGGGGTTTCAGCCATTTCCCAATGCTGGTTTTGTTTGTATTCATTCTGCTTGAGCTTTGCAGTGCTTCTTGAATCTATGGCTTCAGGTCCTTTATTTGGGAAAATTCTTGGTTATTGTCTCTCAATTTACTACTTTACTTCTGCCACAAGCTTTCTATATTTCCTCCTGGAGACTCATATATGTAATAATGATATATGTATAAAATGTGAATATTATATATGCATATGTAACATACGCATATGTATGTATTCATAATATATGTATGTATATGTATAAAATATGGAGCTATTATATATCTAATATACACATATGTATACATATACATATATTATATCATTCTTTGCTTCAATGTTAATATTTTCTTTTATTTTTAGTTTGTTGAATCAATTTTCTATTCTTTATTAAGTCTTTCTATTGAGCTTTTAGTGTCAATCATGTTTTGCATTCTAGAAGGTCTATTTATAGTTTCCAGTTTTTGCTACAATTCACCATCTTTTATCTAATTTATTGGAAATATTTATTACAAACACTCTGACGTAAGTGTTTCATGACTCCAGTATCTACAGCTTCTGTCTGCTTATTTTTATAACATGTTTTTTCTCTTTATTTTCAGTCACTTTTCTTTTTACGTACTTGATTATTTTAGTTGAAGTCCTGGACATTACACGTGAATGTTTTTAAGGGTAGTTTAAGACTTGTAATGAGGTTATCTTCCTCTTAATGAGTGTATTTTTCTCTAGAAGGGCATTAGCTTTTTGTGGGTATTAAGTGTAATGAGAGATCACCTCAATCCATATTGGTATTGTGCTGATTCTAACCTGGCTTTAGTGTCTGGAAGGGATGCTGTTGTTTACCATTACTATTAAAGTATACCTTGTCAGAAATCCCTAATACAATCCTTCAATACTTGTGAGAGTCTCTGCTCTTTGGCAGCACAGGACTCAATTATTTTGTTCTCCTTCTCTAGGAGTTCTCAAAAGATCTGTTGGGCTTCTTAGTCTGTCAGCTACTGCTCTCTGCTTAGCTTCTCAGCCTTTTATTCTGAAGAAAGAAAGAAAAATGAATGTGTGTAGGAAACCAGCAATCTCTGCCATGTTTTTCATCTTCATGGGACAAATGTTATAAATTATTTTATTCAGTTCAGTGCTTGTTGCCAAGAATGAATTCAATCCACATAAGTGAAGGTGTTTGAGCAGTTGGTCAGGATCCATAATAATAATTGTGTTTGACATTTTATGTCTCATCTTTTTAAAAATGCTTAATATTATGTCATATGCGTTTTATAAAAACATAATGAGTCTGGAAGAAAAGATATTGTAATCTAGTTAGGCTTATGAGGAAACTGAAGTCCAGAAAGATTAAATCACTTGAACAAGACCGTACAGGAAATCTATGGTACTTAGATTATTGACTCTTAAAGCAGACTGAGGAAATTTAATTATTATCATTCTGGTACACATTCATTTTAATTAAGAGCATCTTAATTTTTTGTGTCATTCTTGAGGCTTTTCTCAGGGGATAATTCGTTCAGCATGTTTGCACTGGTGGACCAACTCCTGCAGGGAGAAAAATTGCATATCCTTATGCTCCAGAAGTGTGAAGTTTGGATCAATTTTATGCTTCTTTCAAACCCTTCTGGATGGCACCTGTTTTCCTAAGGAATGCCCCATTTATCCATGTTCCTATACAACTAAACACCATGTGGGCCTATAAGTAATGTGAAAGCACCAGGCTTCCTGAATAATCAGTTTTCCCACTGGGAGCAGATGGTTTATATTTTACACCATCATGGGCCAATCCTTGACAGCTGTTAGAATATGGTAAGATAACCATAGCTGCCATTTGGAAAATCTGAGAGATATATAGTAAATAAGCTGCTTAATGTTGAGAAGCAGCTATTTGTCTCATCTTTGTATATATAACCAGGGTCGTTTGTTGTAATGTTTCCAAATATAAGGTGGTAACATTCTTAATGTTAGACCTACTCATTTTAATTTTCGAGAACTATTTTTGTCAAACTCTCCTCTTTACGCATGTGTGCATCTATATGTATGTGTGTGTATCTATATGTGTGTGTGTGTCACAGCTCCAATCTGTCACAGCTTCATAGTAGGAAGGTGTAAACAGACTCTAACACTTCTCTTTGCAAAATCTTAACCAAGAATTTCAGGCAGGATTAAAGCACAATTATATAACTCCATTCAGATGAGAGTATATTATGTTTTTATAGTCCTCCAGTTAGAGTGTCTATAGCTACTATGCTATTGTCTGAATGTTTGCAAACCCCCCAAATTTATACATTGAAATCTAATCAGCAAGTTGATGGCATATAGAGGTGGGGCCTTTGGGAGGTGAATATATCATGAGGGCAGAGTCCTCATAGAGGGATTAGCCTCAGTTAAAAACAGGCCCCAAAGGGCTGCCTTGCCCTTTCCACCATGTGAGGACACAGCTAGAAAGTGTCATCTATGAGAAACAGTCCCTCATTAGACACCAAATCTGCCAGCACCTTCTTTCTTAGACATCCCAGGCTCCAAAGCTGTAAGAATACATTTCTGTTGTTTGTAAGCTACTCAGTCTACAGTATTTTGTTACAGCTATAGCATTCCAAACAATAGAACAATCTCAAACGAACCATATTAGCATGCAACAAATCTTGTTTTAAGAAGAGTATTATATAACTAAGCCAAAAATACTCTCATTTATATTCCAAATGAGTGTGTATGTACATGCATGCATGTTTGTGCCCATGAAATCTGTGTGGCAGTTATCTACCCATGTTTGATGTGTAGTCTCTGCAAAGGGTATCAATTTTTATTCTTGGGATGACTGAACATTTACAGATGGTTACTCTTGATCAAGCAAGGTGGAAAATTATGCAGTAATAATAAGCAACCCTAAAGTCAGTAGCATTAAATGTCAGTGGCTTTCTTACCAGGACTGTTGTTCACTGGGAGTGAGCTGGATATTCTGGTCTGTATCACTGTACTCCATGATCTAAGACCTGACTCTTGGGGCAGCATGATCTGAAATAGTGGCCAAATTCACCAAGAAATATGAGGAAATACATACTAATGCTTCTGGTTGAAAGTGTAACACATAACTATTGCTCAGATTGCCTTAAACAAAGCAAGTCACATGCCTGTGTCTGAGTTCCACAGAGTAGGGAAGTATAATTCTGCTACAGAGAACCAGATATTGTGGATGTCAAACGACTACTAAAGCTCATCCTACTTGTCACCAAATATTTGTTCCACCCTCTTTTGTACATGGAAAATGCATTATCCCTTCTACACGAACTATTATCCCTTTCCTAGGGTGTTAACCACAGAAGCAAGCTCTAAGTCCAGGGTCTCTGAGTGATGGCTGGCATTCTTCTCATCTGCTCTGAAGGTAGTTCCTTTTGTTCAAGAGAAGAGTGAATTAAAAAGACAAGTTTTCTTCCTGTCACAGACAGTATTCAGTGGAGGAATGGGGACAGGACAATAGCTATAAAACTCCCATTAAGAGTGGGAGACACAAAGTAGTCACTGGTTTATAACAAATTCTGATATCTCACTCTGCAGACATTATGAGGGGATTCTACTCTGCTCCTGCAGAATTCAGTGCAAAATAAACATGCAAGACCCCTTTTTCAAAAAATTTTAGCAGAGCATTAAACCAAATATGGGGTCCTTCTGAACCTGGGGGACTGTATAGCTGTACAGATCACACAACCGTGAAGCCAGCCCTGACTTTACTTACTCTGGAGTGGGCAATATTCCTCAATGAGGCTATGATTTCTTCTCTAGCTGTGGCTGCCTGGAAGTTTGTTCTCAGTAGTCTTTGATTTTACTTTTTATTTTATGTATTTTTCTTTATTTCTTCTAAAAAAAAAAGGGATATATGTGCAGAACATGCAGGTTTTTTACATAGGTGTAGGTGTGCCATGGTGATTTTCTGCACCTATTGACCCATCATCTAGGTTCCCCTTACCTCCCATCCCCCAACAGGCCCTGGTGTGTGCTGTTTCCCTCTCAGTGTCCATGTGTTCTCAATGCTCAACTCCCACTCATGAGTGAGAACACACAGTGTCTGGTTTTCTGTTCCTGTGTTAGTTTGCTGAGGATGATAGCTTCCAGCTTCATCTATGTCCCTGCAAAGGACATGATCTCATTTCTTTTTATGGCTGCATAGTATTCCATGGTGTATATGTATCACATTTTCTTTATCCAGTCTATCATTGATGAGCATTTCAGTTGGTTCCATGTCTTTGCTATTGAAAATAGTGCTGCAATAAACATATATGTGCATGTGTCCTTATAGCAGAATGATTTCTAATCCTTTAGGTATATACCCAGTAATGGGATTGCTGGGTCAAGTGGTATTTCTGGTTCTAGATCCTTAAGGAATATCCATACTGTCTTCCACAATGGTAGAAATAATTCACATTCCTACCAACAGTGTAAAGCATTCATATTTTTCCACAGTCTTGCCAGCATCTATTGTTTCCTGATATTTTAATAATCACCATTCTGAATGGTGGGAGATGGTATCTCATTGTGATTTTGATTTCCATTTCTCTGACGACCAGTGATTTTGAGCTTTTTCCATATGATCGTTGGCTGTGTAAATGTCTTCTTTGGAGAAGTGTCTGTTCATGACCTATGCCCACTTTTTGATGGGATTGTTTGCTTTTTCTTTTGAATATGTTTAAGTTCCTTGTAAATTCTGGATATTAGACCTTTGTCACATCAGTAGATTGCAAACATTTTCTTTCATTCTGTAGGTTGACTGTTCACTCTGATGATAGCTTCTTTTGCTCTTCAGAAGCTCTTTAGTTTAGTTAGATCCCATATGTCAATTTTGGCTTTTGTTGTAATTGCTTTTGACATTTTTGTCATGAAGACTTTGCCTGTGCCTATGTCCTGAATAGTATTGCCTAGGTTTTCTTCTAGGGTTTTTATGGTTTTGGGTTTTACATTTAAGTCTTTAATCCATCTTGAGTTAATTTTTATGTAAGACATAAGGAAGAAGTCCAGTTTCAGTTTTCTGCATATGGCTACCCAGTTTTCCCAGCACCATTTACTGAATAGGAGATCCTTTCTTTATTGCTTGTTTTTGTCAGGTTTGTTGAAGATCTGATGGTTGTAGATGTATGGTGTTATTTCTGAGGTCTCTGTTCTGCTCCATTGGTCTATATGTATGTTTTGGTGCCAGTACCATGCTGTTTTGGTTACTATAGCCATGCAGTATAGTTTGAAGTCAGGTAGTGTGATGCCTGCAGCTTTGTTCTTTTTGCTTAGGATTTTCTTGGCTATAGGGGGTCTCCTTTGGTTCCATATGAAATTTAAAATAGTTTTTCTAGTTCTGTGAAGAAGGTCAATGGTAGTTCGATGGAAATAACATTGAATCTATAAATTCCTTTGGTCAGTATGGCCATTTTCACAATATTGATTCTTCCTATCCATGAGGATGGGAAGTTTTTTTCATTTGTTTGTGCCTTCTCTTATTTCCTTGATCAGTGCTTTGTAGTTCTCCTTGAAGTTCTTTTTGAAGTTCTCCTTCACATTCCTTGTTAGCTGTATTCCTAGGTATTTTATTCTCTTCGTAGTGAGAATAAATTGTGAATGGGATTTCATTCACAATTTGGCTCCCTGCTTGCCTATTGTTGGTGTAAAGGAATGCTTGTGATTTTTGCACATTAATTTTGTATCCTGAGACTTTGCTAAAGTTGCTTATCAGTTCAAATAGTTTTTGGGCTAAGATGATGGGGTTTTCTAAATATAAAGTCACATGTTCTGCAAACAGAGACTATTTGACTTCCTCTCTTCCTATTTGAATATCTTTTATTTCTTTCTCTTGCCTGCTCGCCCTAGCCAGAACTTCCAATACTATGTTGAATAGGAATGGTGAGAGAGGGCATCCCTATCTTGTACCAGTTTTTAAAGGGTGTGCTTCCAGCTTTTCCCATTCAGTCTGATATTGGCTGTGGGTTTGTCATAAATAGCTTCTACTATTTTGAGATACGTTCCATCAATACTTATTTTATTGAGAAGTTTTAACATGAAGGGATGTTCAATTTTATCAAAGCCTTTTTCTGCATCTATTGAGATAATCATGTCGTTTTTGTCTTTGGTTCTGTTTATGTGACGGATTACATTTATTGATTTGCATATGTTGAACCAGCCTTGCATCCCAGGGATGAAGTTGACTTGATCATGGTTTATAAGTTTTTTGATGTGTGCTGGATTCGGTTTGCCAGTATTTTATTGAGGATTTTTGCATCGATGTTCATCGGGTATATTGGCCTGAAGACTTTTTGTTGTTGTTTCTCTTCCTAGTTTAGATACCAGGATGATACTGGTTTCATAAAATGAGTTGGGGAGGAGTCCCTCCTTTTCAATTGTTTGGAATAGTTTCAGAAGAAAGAGTACAAGCTCCTCTTTGTATCTCTGGTAGAATTCATCTGTCTGGTCCAGCTCCTCTTTCTCTTTCTGGTAGAATTCACCCATCTGGTCCTGGGCTTTTTTTGATTGGTAGACTTTTAATTGCTGCCTCAATTTCAGAACTTGTTATTGGTCTATTCAGAGATTTGACTTCTCCCTGGATTAGTCTTGGTAGGGTATATGTGTTCAGCAATTTATCCATTTCTTCTAGATTTTCTAGTTTATTTGCATAGAGGTGTTTATAGTATTCTTTGATACTAGTTTGTATTTCTGTAGGGTCAGTGGTGATATTCCCTTTATCATTTTTTATTGTTTCTATTTGATTCTTCTCTTCTTCTTTATTAGTCTAGCTAGTGGTCTATCTATTTTGTTAATTTTTTCAAAAAGCCAGCTCCTGGATTCATTGATTTTTTTGGAGGATTTTGCATGTCTCTATCTCCTTTAATTCTTCTCTGATCTTAGCTATTTCTTGTTTTCTGCTAGCTTTTGGATTAGTTTGCTCTTGCATCTTTAGCTTTTTGTATTGTGATGTTAAAGAGTGTTGATTTGAGACCTTTCTAGCTTTCTGATGTGGGCATTTAGTGCTATGAATTTCCCTCTTAACACTGCTGTAGACTTTTAAGATTTCCTTCCTACTCCTATTCATTTTGGCTACATTTGAAGAGGGTATTGGGGAAAATGACCTGAAGGGTGCCAAAAGAGATTTCCTTTTTTTTTTCTTTTTTTTTTTTTTAAGAAGTATTTATTTATTTATTTATTTATATTATTATTATTATTATTATACTTTAAATTCTAGGGTACATGTGCATAATGTGCAGGTTTGTTACATATGTATACCTGTGCCATGTTGGTATGCTGCACCCATCAACTCGTCATTTACATCAGGTATAACTCCCAATGCAATACCTCCCCACCCCCCATGATAGGCCCAGGTGTGTGATGTTCCCCTTCCCGAGTCCAAGTGATCTCATTGTTCGGTTCCCACCTATGAGTGAGAACATGCGGTGTTTGGTTTTCTGTTCTTGTGATAGTTTGCTGAGAATGATGGTTTCCAGCTGCATCCATGTCCCTACAAAGGACACAAACTCATCCTTTTTTATGGCTGCATAGTATTCCATGGTCTATATGTGCCACATTTTCTTAATCCAGTCTGTCACTGATGGACATTTGGGTTGATTCCAAGTCTTTGCTATTGTGAATAGTGCCGCAATAAACATACGTGTGCATGTGTCTTTATAGCAGCATGATTTATAATCCTTTGGGTATATACCCAGTAATGGGATGGCTGAGTCATATGGTACTTCTAGTTCTAGATCCTTGAGGAATGGCCATACTGTTTTCTATAATGGGTGAACTAGTTTACAATCCCACCAACAGTGTAAAAGTGTTCCTATTTCTCCACATCCTCTCCAGCACCTGTTGTTTCCTGACTTTTTAATGATTGCCATTCTAACTGGTGTGAGATGGTATCTCATTGTGGTTTTGATTTGCATTTCTCTGATGGCCAGTGATGATGAGCATTTTTTCATGTGTCTGTTGGCTGTATGAATGCCTTCTTTTGAGAAGTGTCTGTTCATATCCTTTGCCCACTTTTTGATGGGGTTGTTTGTTTTTTTCTTGTAAATTTGTTTGAGTTCTTTGTAGGTTCTGGATATTAGCCCTTTGTCAGATGAGTAGATTGCAAAAATTTTCTCCCATTCTGTAGGTTGCCTGTTCACTCTGGTGGTAGTTTCTTTTGCTGTGCAGAAGCTCTTTAGTTTAATTAGATCCCATTTGTCAATTTTGGCTTTTGCTGCCATTGCTTTTGGTGTTTTAGATATGAAGTCCTTGCCCATGCCTATGTCCTGAATGGTATTACCTAGGTTTTCTTCTAGGGTTTTTATGGTATTAGGTCTAACATTTAAGTCTCTAATCCATCTTGAATTAATTTTCGTATAAGGAGTAAGGAAAGGATCCAGTTTCAGCTTTCTACTTATGGCTAGCCAATTTTCCCAGCACCATTTATTAAATAGGGAATCCTTTCCCCATTTCTTGTTTCTCTCAGGTTTGTCAAAGATCAGATGGCTGTAGATGTGTGGTATTATTTCTGAGGACTCTGTTCTGTTCCATTGGTCTATATCTCTGTTTTGGTGCCAGTACCATGCTGTTTTGGTTACTGTAGCCTTGTAGTATAGTTTGAAGTCAGGTAGTGTGATGCCTCCAGCTTTATTCTTTTGACTTAGGATTGTCTTGACAATGTGGGGTCTTTTTTGGTTCCATATGAACTTTAAAGCAGTTTTTTCCAATTCTGTGAAGAAACTCATTGGTAGCTTGATGGGGATGGCATTGAATCTATAAGTTGCCTTGGGCAGTATGGCCATTTTCACAATATTGATTCTTCCTATCCATGAGCATGGTATGTTCTTCCATTTGTTTGTGTCCTGTTTTATTTCACTGAGCAGTGGTTTGTAGTTCTCCTTGAAGAGGTCCTTTACATCCCTTGTAAGTTGGATTCCTAGGTATTTTATTCTCTTTGAAGCAATGGTGAATGGAAGTTCATTCATGATTTGGCTCTCTGTTTGTCTGTTACTGGTGTATAAGAATGCTTGTGATTTTTGCACATTAATTTTGTATCCTGAGACTTTGCTGAAGTTTCTTATCAGCTTGAGGAGATTTTGGGCTGAGACAATGGGGTTTTCTAAATATACAATCATGTCATCTGCAAAGAGGGACAATTTGACTTCTTCTTTTCCTAACTGAATACCCTTGATTTCTTTCTCTTGCCTGATTGCCCTAGTCAGAACTTCCAACATTATGTTGAATAGGAGTGGTGAGAGAGGGCATCCCTGTCTTGTGCCAGTTTTCAAAGGGAATTTTTCCAGTTTTTGCCCGTTCAGTATGATATTGGCTATGGGTTTGTCATAAATAGCCCTTATCATTTTGAGATACATTCCATCAATACCTAATTTATTGAGTGTTTTTAGCATGAAGGGCTGTTGAATTTTGTCAAGAGCCTTTTCTGCATCTATTGAGATAATCATGTGGTTCTTGTCTCTGGTTCTGTTTGTATGCTGGATTACGTTTATTGATTTGCGTATGTTGAACCAGCCTTGCATCCCAGGGATGAAGCCCACTTGATCATGATGGATTAACCTTTTTGATGTGCTGCTGGATCCGGTTTGCCAGTATTTTATTGAGGATTTTTGCATTGATGTTCATCAGGGATATTGGTCTAAAATTCTCTTTTTTTGTTGTGTCTCTGCCAGGCTTTGGTATCAGGATGATGTTGGCCTCATAAAATGAGTTAGGGAGGATTCCCTCTTTTTCTATTGGTTGGAATAGTTTCAGAAGGAATGGTATCAGCTCCTCCTTGTACCTCTGGTAGAATTCAGCTGTGAATACATTCTACTCAGCACCACATCACACTTATTCCAAAATTGACCACATAATTGGAAGTAAAGCACTCCTCAGCATATGTACAAGAACAGAAATTATAACAAACTGTCTCTCAGACCACAGTGCAATCAAACTAGAACTCAGGACTAAGAAACTTAATCAAAACTGCTCAACTACATGGAAACTGAATAACCTGCTCCTGAATGACTACTGGGTACGTAATGAAATGAAGGCAGAAATAAAGATGTTCTTTGAAACCAATGAGAACAAAAATACAACATACCAGAATCTCTGGGACACATTTAAAGCAGTGTGTAGAGGGAAATTTATAGCACCAAATGCCCACAAGAGAAAGCTGGAAAGATCTAAAATTGACACGCTAACATCACAATTAAAAGAACTAGAGAAGCAAGAGCAAACACATTCAAAAGCTAGCAGAAGGCAAGAAATAACTTAGATCAGAGCAGAACTGAAGGAGATAGAGACACAAAAAACCTTCCAAAAAATCAATGAATCCAGGAGTTGGCTTTTTGAAGAGATCAACAGAATTGATAGACTGCTAGATAGACTAATAAAGAAAAGAGAGAAGAATCAAATAGACACAATAAAAAATGATAAAGGGGATATCACCACCGACCCCACAGAAATACGAACTACCATCAGAGAATACTATAAACACCTCTACACAAATAAACTAGAAAATCTAGAAGAAATGGATAAATTCCTGGACACTTACACTCTCCCAAGACTAAACCAGGAAGAAGCTGAATCTCTGAATAGACCAATAGCAGGCTCTGAAATTGAGGTAATAATTAATAGCCTACCAACCAAAAAAGTCCAGGGCCAGATGGATTCACACCAAAAGCGATTTCTTAGCCTTCTTCCTGCTTGTAAAAATTGCAGACCCAGTGGTCATTTTAATATTCGAAAAGTCAGTCTCTTTTAGTATAACTTTTGTATTAGTTCCCTAGGGTTACTGTAATAACCTCAGACCTGGTGGCATAAAACAACAAACATTTATTCTTTTACAGTTCTAGAGGCTGGAAGTCCAAAGCCAAGGTGTTGGCAGTGTTGGTTCCGTCTTGAGTGCTCAGAAAGAAAATCTGTTCTGTGTCTCTCTCCTGGTTTCTGGTTATTGCTGGCAATCCTTGATATTACTTGGTCCAAATTACTCAAATCTTGGCTTACTTTTCACATAGGATCCTCCCTGGTGTTTCTGTGTCTGAGTCCCAATTTCTATCTTCTTATAAAGATATCAGTCTTTGGATTAGGCTTTATCCTAAACCAGTATGACTTCGTCTTAACCTGACATCTGCAAAGCACCTATTTCCATCACACCATCATGGTATTCATGAGAGTATTTGGAGATGGGGCTTTCGGGAAATAATTAGGGTTAAATGAGATCATGATGTAGAAGCCCTCATGAGGCGATTAGTGCCCTTATAAGAAGAGACACCAGCAAGCTTGCTCTGTCTCTCTCACCATGTGAGGATACAGTGAGAAGGCAGTCATCCACAAGCCAGGGAGAGAAACCTCACAAGAAATGGAATAAGACAGCTTCTTGATCTGGCACTTCACAGCCTCTAGAACTATCAGAAATAATATTATTGTTTAAGCCACCTAGTTTATGGTATTTTGCCATAGCATTTCAAATAGTGTAAGACAAGCTCTTACAGTGCTGGAAGAGGTCCATGCTTCTCAACAGAAGGCAGTAAAGAAAATGATACAGGATTTGTAGCGAGAAATGCAATCAAAACTTCAAAACTACAATGTGATACTACTCCCTATCCACTGAGATGACTAGAATAAAAAAGACATAGCATTACAAATGTTGGCAAGAATGTGAAGTAATTGAAACTCATATGTTTATGGTAAAAATAAAAAATAATGTGGCAACTCTGGATATAGTTTGGCAGTTCCTCAAAAATGTAAACATTGGGTCACCATATGACCCAGCAATTCCACTCCTAGGTGTATATCTAAACGAATTTAAAATATATATCCACTGAAAAATCTGTGCGCAGATGTTTATGGCAGTGTTATTAATAATAAACAAAAGGTGAAAACAACCAAAATATATATCAACTGATGAATGGATAAACAAAATTGGCAAATCCATTCAATTAAATAGTATTTGGCAAAAAAGAATGAAATATTAATGTATGCTACAACATTGATGTACCTTAAAAACATTATGCTAAGTGAAATAAACCAGTCATAAAAGACCACATTTTTTATGATTCCATTTATAAATGTCCAGAATGGGCAAACTTATAGAGACAAAATGTAGATTAGTGGTTGCTAGGAGTTGAAGGGGAAATGGGCTGTGATTTCTAAGAAGTATAAGGTTCTTTTTGGAGTAATAAAACTGTTCTAAAATTAGATAGTGGTGGTGGTTGCATGACTCTGTGAATATGCTAAAAACCACTGAAATTTGCACTTTTAAAAAGTGAGTTTTGTGTTTTGATAATTATGTATAAACAAAGGTATTATTTTTTAAACATGGCAGATTCCCATGTTTGTATCTATTTTTTCTTTGTAATTGACACATAATAATTGTACATATTTATGGGGTACAGTGTGATGTTTCAATGCATGTATATATTGTGTAATGATCAAATTAAAATAGTTGGCATGTCCAGCACCTCAAACCTTTGTTATTTATTTGTGTTGATAGCTTTCAAGATTCTCTTTTCTAGATATCTTGAAATATACAACACATTGTTATTAGCTGTAGGAAGTTTAGTATGTAATAGAGCACCAGAAGTTATTTTTCCTCTCTAATTGTGACTTTGTACCCATTGACAAATGTCTCCCCATTATCCCCTCCCCAGCATCTGATAACTACTGTTCTACTTTCTACTTCTATGAGATCAACTTTTTTAGATTCCACATATTAAAAAGATCATGCAGTATTTATCTTTCTGTGCCTGGTTTATTTTACTTCATGTTATGATCCCCAGGTTCATCCATGTTGGTAAAGTGACGGGATTTTATTCTTTTTTACAGTTTACAGCTGAATAGTATTCCACTGTGAGTGTGTGTATGTGTGTGTATACACACCACGTTTTCTTTATCTATTTATGGTTGATGAACATTTAGGTTGATTCTATCACTTGGCTAATGTTAATGATGCTGCAATAGACATGAGAGCACAGATATCATTTCAATATACTGATTTAAATTCCTTTGGATATATATGTAGTAGTGGAATTGTTGGATCATATGATAGTTCTATTTTTAGTTTTTTGAGTAATCTCTATATTGTTTTCCATAATGACTGTACTAATTTGCATTCTCATCAAGAGTGTATAAAGGTTCCTCATTCTCCACGCATTTGCCAGCATTTGTTATTTTTTGTTATAGCCATTCTAAGTGGAATAAAGTATTACCTCATTGTGAATTTTCCTGATAATTGGTGATGTTGAGCAGTTTTTGTATACCTATAGTCCATTTGTATGTCTTCTTTACAGAAATGTCTATTCAGGTTTTTTGCCCATTTTTTCAATTTTATTTTTTTGTTTATGTACTATTATATTGATTTTTCTATATATTCTGAATATTAACCCTAGGTTGAATGCATAATTCAGAAATATTTTCTTCCATTCTGTGGGTTGTCTTTTTACTCTGTTGACTGTTTTCTTTTTTGTGTAAAAGCTGTTTAGTTTGATGTAATCTCATTTGTCCATATTTGTTTTATTGCCTGTGTTTTTGAGATCCTACCCCAAAATTCCTTGCCTCAGCAAATATCATGAAGTGTTTCTTCTCTACTTTCTTCTAGTAGTTTATAGTTTGGGTCTTAGATTTAAGTCTGTTATTCATTTTGAGTTGATTTTTTGTATAAGGTGAGAGACAGGATCTAGTTTCATTTTTCTTCATGTGGATATCTAGTTTTCCCAGCATCAAATATTGGAGACTGTCTTTTCCAAAATATATGTTCTTAATATCTTTGACAAAAATCAGTTAGCTATAAATGCAGAGATTTATTTCTGCGCTCTCTATTCTGTTCCATTGGTTTATGTATCTGCTTTTATGCCAGTACTATGCTGTTTTGGATATTATAGCTTTATAGTATAATCCTGAAGTCAGGTAGTATGATGTCTCCATCTTTGTTTTCAGGTTGTTTTGTAGATCCTTTCTTCCTGCTTTTCTCTTGCTGTCTTACCTTCTTCCTGTCTTCCTTTGTGGTTAAATGATTTTTTTTCTAGCAGTATATTTTAATTCTGTGGTATTTATTTTTAGTGTATCTACTACAGGTTTCTGTTTTGTGGTTACCATGAAGCTTACAAAAAAACCTTCTTGTTATAATAGGTTATTTAAATCGATAGCAACTTAACTTTGATTGCAAAGAAAATGAATATAAGAAAATCATACTCTGTATATTAACACCATTTTCCCACCACATTTTGACTTTTTGTTTTCATTTACAACTTATTATATTGCCAATCCCTCAACTAATTATTGTAGTTACTGTCTTTAATAGTTTTGTCTTTTAGCCTTCAACTTAAGATAAAAGCACATTTACATACCACAATTACAGCATTAGAGTATTCTGAATTTGTACGTATTCTTACTTTTACCAGTGAGCTTCATACCATCAGATGCTTTATTTTTACACACTAGTGTTCTTTTATTTCGAATTGAAGAAACAGTTGCAGCATTTCTTGTGAAACAGATACAGCGTTGATCAATACTCTCAGCTTTTGTTTGTCTGGGAGTCTTTATCACTCCTTTGTGTTTGAAGAATAGTTTTTCTGGGTATGGTATCCTTGGTTTCCAATTGTTTTTCCTTTCCTTGATTTAAATACATCATTCCACTCTCTACTGACCTGTAGGATTTCTACTGATAAATCCACTGAAAGCTATGTTAGGGTCCATTGACTGTAATATGTTTTATTTTCTTGTTGCTTTGAATTCTTACTTTGCCTTTGATTTTTGATAATTTAATTATTATGTGACTTAGGTAAATTTAATTTGAGTTGAATTTGATTGATTAGCTCTCAGCTTCCTATATCTGAATGTTGTCATCTTTCTCCAAATTAAAAATAATTAATCATTATTTTCTTAAATATGCTTTCTAGGCCTTTTTTCCCCCTCTCATCTTTCTTAGGAATTTCTGTCATGTGAATGTTAGTTCACTTGATGTGTCCCATAATTCTCTCAGGCCTTCTTCACTCTTTTTAATTATTATTATTTTTTCTTTTTGCTCCTCTGATTGTATAATTTCATATGTTCTGTCTTCAAGCTTGCTGATTCTTTCCTCTGTTTGATCAAGTCTCGTTGAAGCTTTCTAATGAGGCTTTCAGTTCAGTTATTGTATTATTTATTTCTTGGATTTCTATTTGTTTTTTTAAGAATGTTTCTATTTTTTGTCAAGTTTCTCATTTTGTTCCTGTATTGTTTTCCAAATTTTATTTAATTTAGTATTCGTATTTTCTTGTGATTTCTGAACTTCTTTAGGAGAATTATTCAGAATACTTGGTCAAGCATGTCATAGGTCTTCAATTCTTCTGGGACCATTACTGTAGCCTTGTTATTTTCTTTTGGTGATGTCATATTTCCCCAAGGTTTTATAATGTTTGTGTCTTTACATTGATGGCTGCATATTTGAGAACATTGCCACCTTTTCCAGCTTTTGTAGGTGTTCTTTGCAGATGGTGTTATACTTTTACTATCTAATATCAGAACTTAATTGCTGGTCTGTTGTTGCTTCTCATTCTAGGGAGGGCTTATATTGAGCACTAAAAATAAAACACTGCACCGGAATTAAGTCACTGCTCTGTGATTGTTTTCTAATCTGGGATAGACTCAAGCAAGCACTGGAACTGAATCACCAGCCTTTTCATTGTTACCTGCTCAGGGAAAGGCTGGACATGGACAACTGGGTTTTCTGGAAAATATAGCCAGGGATTCAGGCCTTGCCACAAATTCCACCCCCCTGCAGTAGCAGCCAGTCTCATCAGCAAAGCATCCTCACTGATCTGAGTGCAGAGTGCTGCCATGAACTGAGTGCCACTCACTGCAATCAGCACCTCCATTCTTGGTTCCCCAATTCACCCCAAGGGTTTCAGGGCTCCTGCCATACCCAATCATTCACATAAAATGGGACAATAGTGGGCTTCCCATGAAGATTCCTAGACCAGTGTGGAGATTGAATGTCCACCTCCAATTTCTTCCTTCCATTTTGGAAGCTGTGTGTCTAGGGAAATTCTCAGTGAGTGATACTATGCTGGCTTTGGGAAGGGGCTGGCACAGTCTAAAATAATTGTTCCTACTGGTCACAGTTTCTCTTGACTATGAAAGCCTAGAAGGTTTCTCCACTTCTCCTCTAATTTCTGGTGAATTTCTGGTGATAATCTCCTCTTTGAGTAGTTTCTAGTTATATTTTTCTGGGGATAGTGGTGCTGGGGGATTTTCTATTTCACCATCTGCTGACATCATTCCTATGCCAATTTTCTTTTAGCAGTCATTATAGGCTGTTATACTTGGGTAACAAACAACTTCAGAATCTCCATGGCTTATGAAAACATTTATTTTAAACTTATGCTATATGTTGATTATACATTGTCTGAAGTTTCTGATCTGTTTTATTGCTATCCTCACTCTGAGACCCAGATTAATTTAGAGATACCATATGGAGCAATGGTGGGTCACCATAGGAGAAGAAAAAGAGAGTGTAATAGAGCACTCTATTACATTCTTGAAGCTTCTACTTGGAAATAGCATACCTTGATCTTGCTCATGTTGACCAAAGGCAGCTTACCAGGCTATGACTGAATTATATTAGGCAGAAAAAGTGTAAACCTGCAATGTGCTTAGAAGCAACATGAACAGAATATTTGTGGAGAGGCCTAATGACTATTATTAACTTTGCATGAAAAGGCAGATTTGACTGGGGAAACTCTGCAACACATTCTGAGGCCAAGGAAAAGACCAGTCATTCTCTATGGCATTTCTTTCTCACCTGGGTGAACTAGAAGTACAAAAAGGTCAAGTGGAAATAGGCAGTGGTCCTTAAGAACGGGCACACTGCTACTTTTACCCATGTTGTATAGGTCAAAAACAAGTCACATAGCCAATATCAGCATCAATGGGGCAGATATACATTCTTTGCATGGTTTGAGGGAAAGAGGAAACATGTGCTAAATAATAATCTAATCTGCTTAATTAGGTATTAGAACTTGCTCTAAGCTTTTTACACATAAGCACTCATTTTATTCTCATAACAAACCCAAGAGGTAGGTACTGTACATAACCTACACATATTTTACAAAGAAGCAAATTGAGGAGCAGAGAGTAACAGTCCCAATATCACATAGCTTGCAAATGAAATCTGTATATAAGCTCAGGCAATCTTGTCCCATTTTTCTATGCTTTTTATTGTTTATATTCCTGTGTGCATCCTTTCCTGTCACTTTACTGTATCTCTCACTGAACAAAGTCCAAAACTTATATTGATGGTATTTTAACTTTCTAACGAGTGAAAATAACTCCTTTCAAGTTAAAAAATGGCAAGCAATTTTTTGATACTACTTATCAATTGTTTAATTTTAAATATTCAGTGAGTGTGGAAATACATTATGGGAAAAAGCAACTACAAATTCACTTTTAGAATACTTTGTATTTTATTTCCCACAATTATGTCTATAATCATTTGACAAAAAAGTATCTGTGTGTGTGTGGGTGGGTGGGTGGTTGTGTCTCTGTACAAAACATTATTCATTCTATAGACAAGACCTTAAGTACACTTGAATTTTCGAACCTTCCTAGGTATCTGAGTTCCACAAGTTGAGGATGACAATCTGTGGCAATTCTACAATATTGTAAAGTTCATCTATATATCTCTTGTCAGTTAACATTGTCATAACTTTACATGGAAATAGAAAACTAGTAACCCAGTTGAAATAATGTTGCACTGCAAATATTTGACATATATTATCTCCCTTGCCTTTGGCTAATATTGACTGCTCAAAATGGGATTGGGTGCATACAATAATTCCTGCCCTAGTCCTAGAGGAGAAAGGAAACAAAGGACAGGATCTGACTTTTCTTTTTAAGTTATTGTTTACTTTTCCTCAAAGGTAGTCAAACAGAGTTCGCTAGGTCAAATTTTATTTATGGTCAACATATCTCTTCCTCTCTCTTCAATAACAAAAGCAAAGCTTTGGAGTGTGTGATGCTTTTGTTAAAAAAAAAAAAAAAGATAGGAAGCTACCCTTATGCACTATATTTAGAAATCTATTTCACGGAGGGAAAAAAGAAAAAAAGAGTATTATTTTACAAAGCTTGGTTGAGAACCATGTGGTTAGATAAAATTATGAGGCATAAAGCAGGCAAGATCCAGAATTTAGCCTTCTGGCATCATTCAATTAGAATAGAAGTCTGCACTGATCATGATGTTAAAATTCAATGTAAAATTCTTCAAAAAGAACTGTCTAAGTGCATTTTTGGAGGTTTTTCCCTTTCTTTCCAACCTCTGAGTATTTTAAATTTCAACTGGTATCCAAGTTCGTAGCTAATGTTAACATGTGTATGAATGCGACAGTGTGTTTGAATACATATATGTATACATGCATAAGATTATATACATGCGCCCATTTATTGGGATATGTGGATATGGTGGACCTAATTAGACATTTCATTTCCAAATGTGTTTAGAATAAGGTTAAAAGTGGAGCCATAGCTTTTAAAAATAGGATGTATTCGAATTGTTACACAAGTAATTCATGTTCAATGTATGACATTTTGAAGCCACCAAATCAAAAATAAACAAAAGTACACATCTATATCATTTGATCCTAATATTTGGGTGTATAATCATCTAGATTCTTCCATAAATATATATATATATTTTATATCTAAATATATATATAAATATATATATAATTTATATATATATAAAAATTTTGAATTCAGGTACAATATTTGCAAAGTGTTTTTTCCCCTTAATATTCATTGTTTGAAAAAATTCCTCACAAACACTTGTCCAATTATTTTCTTAAGATAATTTTCTGGAAATATTTGGATGAAAAGAGATGCTAGAACTAGACCACAGATTCTCAATGTGTGGCTCCCTGGACTCTCCTGGTCAAAATCGCCTTGGATTTTTTTAGAAAGACAAATTATCTGACTCATCCCAGACCTATTGAATCAAAACTAGAGTAGCACCCAGAAATACGTGTTCTAAAAAGCCTACCAGGGAATTTTGATATTGCGTTAAAACCACTGAAGTAGGCCTGGCGCAGTGGCTCACTCCTGTAATTCCAGCACTTTGGGAGGCCAGGGTGGGCAGATCATGAGGTCAAGAGATGGAGACCATCCTGGCCAACATGGTGAAACCCTGTCTCCACTAAAAACACAAAAATTAGCCAGGCATGGTGGCAGGTGCCTGTAGTCCCAGCTACTCAGGAGACTGAGGCAAGAGAATTGCTTGAACCCGTGAGGCTGAGGTTGCAGTGAGCTGATAATCGTGCCACTGCACTCCAGCCTGGCGACAGAACGAGACTTTGTCTCAAAAAACAAACAAACAAAAAAAAACACCAAAAAACAACCCCCCCCCCACACACACACAAAAAAAAGGCCACTGAAGTAGACTAAGGTGTAAAGCTTCATTTTTCTGTAGCCTGTCTATAGCCCACATGACTAAATTTAGCACCTGAACTGCCTAGTTCTCTAGTAAAGAATCACTTGAACTTTTTTTTAGAACACAATCTGTGTACATGGAGGTTTAGGTGTATTTCAAAGCACAAGCACAGCTTCTTCCGATCCCAATATATTTTCTCTGAGGACATTTTTTTTTTCTAATTTGTTTGGGTATTTAATTTCACTGTAATTGCTTTCCTCAATATCTGATGATCCCTCAATTTTCTTTTATATTTAAGACCAAGAAACCAAAACTCTTGAGTAGAATCTCTGTGTGCATCACTGACTTGCGGACTCTGTGACCCGTGCATAAGGCGGGGAGCTGCATTATAGCACCTCCAAATGTCAGTATGTATAGGTGTTTTCTCCTACGCTAACCAGATTTTTATAGAGTGATTCTCCAGAGTCAAACTTGGAGGACCATCACTTTGGTCCACAGCATTTGTGAGCTGATCTGAGAAAGGAGATGGGATTCTGTATCTTTGATATGCATAGATTTACTTAATTCCACTCTCTTTAGGAAGATATTTAATCTCCACTCTTGGCTAACTCCAAGTTTTTCCCCGGTCATCCTCTCCAGAGTTAACATGTTTTCTGCCAGATGCGGGAAAGGAGAGTCACATAGTTACATAGGTTGTGGGAAGATATGTTGGGTCTCAAATGTTCCTGTTTTATTCATATGAATTCCTGTTAGAGAAATCTGGCATATTAAATGCATCTTTCCTCTGAGAAAATAAAATAAATAATTATGAGTGGCATCTCTAGTCTCTAGATGCCTCCTTGAAATCCCATTTATCCTTTAGCATCAATAGTTCATCTATCTAATCCGTATCTATCACCTTGATATTTTTTTTATCAATGACTCACTGAGTTCCATTCATAAACTTATTTGAGTACTGTTTAAGAAAAAAATGCATCTCTCATTTTAATGGGAAATAGATCTTAAATTTCTAACAGGAAATGCTCATGGTCTATTTCTCACAAACCCATTCCCCTGTTCTGTTTTTCATAATTTTCAGAATCTAAAACAATCTCATAGCTTTTTGATAGAGTGGTGTCACAATTTGTTCTTCTCAGGCTGTGTATAACCTTAGGGATAATGTGAGATTCCAGATCTCCTCTGTCAGTTTCATTGCTCCCCCAATTTTTTTTTACTCAACTTCATAATTTCTAGAACCTTTATCATGTTTGATACACAAAATACCTTTAGTCACATATTTTTTGTATAATAGAATAACTGGCTTTAGTTCACCTGTGGTTGTATGCTAGCCTATCTTCTGAAGGCTTATGTTTTCTTCCTTCAGGAAAAAGTACCTACATGGAAAGGTCTACAGTTGGAATGAAGAGCTTTGAAAGAAGCATAACCATGCAATGCTGTTATTATTATTATTTTCAGTGATTTACCACTACAGAGAATCTTTTAGCCAGAAAGTGAGGATAGGATAAGGTAAAGCATAACAACAAACAAAAATATCTTAGATCGTGGTAACATTATGAAGTGGAAGAGGAATCAGTCTGTCTAGCACTAAATCTGAGGATAAGATTGCCTAAACACAATGAAACAACCATTAAGGTAAAGAAAGTTTCAGATTATTTTTGGTTGACAAACACATGATCCTGCCTTATTGGTGATAAGTAATCATTTAAAAATAAGGAAAAGGAAAACAACTGACTTGAGAAAAATGAATAGAGTCATGGAAAGGGAATAAAAGTTACACGACTAGAGGAAGAATTCACTTCTGTAAAACAGCAACTTCAGAACTTTCAGGCACTGTTAGGTCAATAAAATAAAAGAGCACATTTAAAAATGGAAACTAGAAGCCATATTAAGAGAACCACCTGAGATAAAAAGGCAATAGTTTGAGAGAAGAAGATAATAGATAAAATGAGAGATGGTGAGAAAAGGAAATATTGCTAGAAAAATAAAAAACCAATGGCACAATTTAAATCCATATACAAAGAATTAAATAGAAAAGGTGATGCTGTGGAACATGGAATCATGACATCTAGGGAAAATACTATCTCCCAGAATACAGGGCAAACAATGCATAAACCTTATTAGAAATCAGGAGATCATATAGAAAAAAGAACACAAACTTATAAATTTTGGTATTTTTAAAGAAGGCACCAAAACAAACATAACAAGAGCAGTTATTAATAATATAATAGAAAACTTTCTAAGGCTTCAGACTTCTCCAAGTACCACAAAACACACACACATGACTAATTAGGAACTATACTAGAAATATAAGTGTACTTTAATATTTAGAATTTCTTAATTAAAATGAAGATTTGATTTATTCTTTAAAAGAGCATTTGATATTATTAAAGAATATCATGTTAAATCAGAAATAAGTATGCTTTTTCTAACATAAAAAAGAATTTTTTCAAAGAATATTCTTCTGAAAAATACAAAATACAGGGTATAGCATCGCACTCAATTTTATAATCTTGAAAGCCTTTCATTAAAACGATAAAAAGACAAGGATCTTCATAAATATTCATTGTAGTCAAATTATACCCAGAAGTTTTAGATGATGCAATAAAACAAAAAATAAATGAGGTATTTATAACAGAAAGAAATTTAAACCTTTATCATCATCTCTAGACAAGAGATGAAAAGTGTCAAAATGCTAAGTCTGTATACAAAAAAACTTGCAAGTATGTAAGTATGCATGTATACTTTCATGATATGTAATCCTCTCATTCTTGATTGTACGGAGTTTATTTCCTTAATTACTCTTAACATTTTAAATGATTTTACATTATAATACAGCTCAGATTTTATCAGTAGATTTAATTCCTTTGATGTGCATTCTCTCAGTTTTGTGTTCTGTAAACTGACTTTCTTGGCATTGAATTCTACTCAGACGTTCTGTAATGTGCTAATGTGTAACGTCCACATGCTAATTTTACATGGGATTTAACTTTCATGAGATTTTTAATTGACACATTTCCTGGGCTGTGTAAGCCTCACTATAGAGGCCATTCTGTGCTTGTGTCAATCCGTCTTCTACACAGTTCCCAACTCTGAGCCTGTTTGTATGTGAGTGCCTTGGTTTGGAGTTGACTCAGGATGGAAAGGAGGAATTCATCAATAGCTCTGGCTATGAACTCTGATTTCCCACTGGTGAGTCAGCTTCCACCAGCAGCCCAGAGCAAAGGAGCCGGCTTCTGTCAAGAAACAGGAACTGGAATCATTCCATAATGTATATATGCATCAGAACATCACACAACACACCAAAAATATATATGATTTTTTATTTATCAACTAAAAAAACCCTGTACATTTAATTTTAAAAAGAAAAGGAAAAGAAACAAGGACTGGTAGGAGAGAGATGCAGGTTTCACTTTTCAAGCAAATAGGGTGCTTCCAGACCTTGGCTTCTTGGGGATCCTAGTGAGAATGGCCAGAGCCAAGGACTGGGTAGTGACTCCAACTCTGCATGGACATTAAAATCCAGGTCTTGCTCTTGCCTTATGACGTGGTAGTTCAACTACTTCTCAGCACCGTGGATTTCTCATTTTATTTCTATTTATTCTTCTTAAAATGCATATTTTCACCAGAATTTCTGTGTAATAGAGGAGGAGGAGGATATCCTTAAGTGTCCAATATTCACCCAGAAGCCAGAGTTTTTCTTTTCTTTCTGAGTCCCATTTTTATTAAAGCTAACTGAAATACACTGAAATCACTTAATAAAACATAGAAAGTAAAAACATTTGTCTAGTAGTGTATCTGGAATTGCTGGGTTCTTGGTCTCGCTGACTTCAGGAGTGAAGCTGCAGACCTTCGCAATGAGTGTTACAGCTCTTTAAGATGGTGTGTCCAGAGTTTGTTCCTTCAGACCTTCAGATGTATCTGGAGATTCTTCCTTCTGGGGGGTTCGTAGTCTCACTGACAGGAGTGAAGCTGCAGACTTTCACGGTGAGTGTTACAGCTCTTAAAGATGACAGGTCTGGAGTTATTTGTTCTTCCCGGGGGGTTCGTGGTCTCCTTGGCTTCAGGCATGAAGCTGCAGACCTGCTGGTGACTTGGAGAGCTTTTCTGTCTAGCACTTTGTGTTACTGCTCATAAAGGGAGCGTGGACCCAAAAAGTGAGCAGCAGCAACATTTATTGCAAAGAGCGAAGGAACAAAGCTTTCACACCGTAAAACAAAACCCTTTGAGGTCACCAGCTGCTGCTGCTGGCTGGCGGGGGCAGCCTGCTTTTATTCCCTTATTTGGCCCCACCCGCATCCTGCCGATTGGTCCATTTTTCAGAGAGCTGATTGGCCCATATTACCAGAGCTAATTGGTCTGTTTTGACAGAGTGCTGATTGGTGTGTTTACAAACCTTGAGCTAGACACCCAGTGCTAGACAGAAAAGTTCTCTAAGTCCCCACCAAGTCAGCCAGACACAGAGCATGATTGGTGCATTTACAAACCCTGAGCTAGATACAGAATGCTGATTGGTGTGTTCACAAACCCCGAGCTAGACACAGAATGCTGATTGGTGCATTTACAACCCTTTAGCTAGACACGGAGTGCTAGACAGAAAAGCTCTCCAAGTCCCCATTAGGTCAGCTAGATACTAACCAATCAGAGTACTGATTGGTGTATTTACACACCCTGAGCTAGACACAGAGTGCTGATTGGTGTAGATACAATCCCTCCGCCAACATAAAAGCTCTCCAAGTCACCACCAGACTCAGCAGGCCAACCGGCTTCACCCAGTGCATCCTGCACTGGTCCAGGGGCAGAGCTGCCCACCAGTCCCCATTTGTCCCCTGCCATGCACCCACACTCCTCAGCCATTGGGTGGTCAATGGGACCGGGTGCCAGGGAGCAGGGGGCAGCGCCCATGGGGGAGACTCAGGCCACGCAGGAGCCCACCATGGAGGGGGGCGCTGGGACATGGTGGGGCTGCAGGTCCCCAGCCCTGCCCCATGGAGAGGCGACTGAGACCCAGCCAGAATTCCAGAATTCGAGCGCAGTGCAGGCAGGCCGGCAGTGCTCGGGGACCATGCGCAACCACTGCAGCTGCTGGCCTGGGTGCTAAACACCTCACTGCCTTGGGCGGAGGCCAGCCTGCCACTCCGAGTGCGGGGCCCGCAGAGCCCATGCGGCGCCCCCCGGGACTTACGCCGGCCTAAGAGTACTGTGCGCAGCCCCGGTTCCAGCCCGTGCCTCTCCCTCCACACCACCCTGCAAGCAGAGGTAGCTGGCTCAGGCCTCTGCCAGCCCGGAGAGGGGCTCCCAAAGTGCAGTGGCAGCCTGAAGGGCTCTTCAAGCACCACCAGAGTGCCGAGGCCGATGAGGCGCCGAGAGTGAGGGCTGCTAGCACATTGTCACCTCTCAGTAGGTTCTACTGTATGTCTCGGTTTTCATATCTAGGAGCACCAAAAGGTCTAGAGTACATCTTAGTTTTTGTTGTTTCTCTAAGTCCAGTTATCAAATTTTAGAGAATATTTGGAAAGGAGTGTAGCGGAAGATAAGATTAGAGTGTTTGTATACAGCATAGGAAGGCATAAGAGAAAAGCACATAATGCACTCGGATTTAATCAGCACCAAGAACAAGAAAACTTTCAATGAAAATGTAGGGTGATGAATTTGCAACAGTTAAATTGCAATATCTGCTTTTGAAGCACACAGCAAGTCTTGAATTCTTCTTTGGGAAATCACAGATGTGAATAATACAATATCCATTGCTCTCATTCTTTCTGCCACCTGCGTCTTTCCTTCAGTTTGGGTCACTACATTAGTCAGGAGAGGAGCGTCCGCTAGTCTCTGTGATGCCAACACACGTTGGAAGGATGAGACACATTTATCAAACCCACTCATCAGCAGTTCTTCACTTCCTGTGGGCTTTGTGAATCGTGTAATCAGAGGATTGTTTGTTTTATTTGTATTTATGCCCACATTTACCACTCCCCCCTGAAAAAAATCTTAGCTTATCTGAATTCCTATGGTTAATTTAGAAATAACATTCTCTCTTTTTTTGAACTTGTAATCCTGAAAATCCTCAGAAATACAGCTATGCTTTTGTGCATTGGAAAAGTCAAAATCTCAGATTTTTCTCTATTGCTTGCTCTTTACCATTAAGGCATGACCTGACCTAGGAAATTGTGGGAGATGGGAAGAGTGAGAAGTTTGTTTTGGAATTTATGCCTTGTATTTTTTTTTTTTTTTTGGTCTGCCTCAGTTGCCTATTACCAGGTATACTGCACGTTTTAAAATTCCCACGTAAATAAAAAGGACTATATGGATCAATGCCATTTTTGTCATCTCTTAAGGCCTGGAAATTTAATTTTTTGCATTAAAGATCCATTTTGTTTTCTTTAAGAATGGAACTATACTTAGTTAAGTAAAATCCAACATTTAACATTTTACATTCAAACTTTTGCATTTCAGGACAAGGTAAATACGTGTTTTTAATTGGTTCAAAAGTTAAAAACCAAGTTGAAGGATTAGAATGTTTAAGAAAATATGTCAGAGTTAGAAAAGCCAATTTATGCTATTTTTCTTTCGACATGTATTGATAAGAAAATTCTAAACACAAATCACGTACTTGGAAACAATTAAATGTCTATAAATAGGGGATTATTTCAAGGGTCAGCAAATTTCAGCCTATTTTATAAGCACATTTCATTGGAACACAGCAAACCCCATTTCTTTACATATTGTCTATGGTTGCTTTTGTACTAAAATGGTAGAGTTGAGTAGTTAATAGAGATGACATACCAAGCAGAGTCAAAAATATTTACTATCTGGCCTTTTAAGAAAAAGCCTGTCAACTGCTGGATTGGTTATATAAATTATGATTCATCCAAAAATAAAATAGTATGAGGTGTTAAAATAATGGGCATCCATATATATGAGTATATTTGTTTTGTATTGCTCCTGTGAAAATATTGCCATATGAAAAAATTACCATAAATGTAGTCCCTTAAAATAACACAAATTTATTATTTAATAGTTCTGGAGGGCAGAAGTCCAACAAAGGTCTCATTGAGCAAAACTCAGTATGTTGGCAGGACTGTGTTCCTTCTGAAGGTTCTGGGAGAGAATCTGTGTCCTTACCTTTTCCAGCTTTTAGAGGCTGTCTGTGTTCCTTGGTATGTGGCTTTTTCTCATTATCATCAAAACTAGAAGGGGCTGGTGTAGTCTTTCTCGTGTTGTCATCTCTCTGGTTTTTTTCTTTTATGTCTTCTTCTACTTCTAAGGATACCTGTGATTACACTGGATCCAAATGCATAACCCAGGTTAATCTCCTCATCTCAAGGTCAACTTGAGATAAGCAACTTCAATCTCATTTGTGACCTCAATTCCTTTTTACCATGTAACCTAATATAGCCAAAGTTTTCAGAGACTAGGATGGGAATGTTCTGGGGAGAGGAAACATTATTCTGCCCACCACAACGAGTATTTAAAGGTATTAACAACAGTCTATTATATGAGAAAATGTGAAATAGCAAAACATCATGTACAAAATCATTTAGTTTAAAAATTCTATGTTTGTTTCGTGAATAGAAAAATAATTAGTGGAGGTTGTATGACAAAATATTATAATTATTTTTCTGAGACATGAAATTATAAATGGTTTTATATAGTTTTTAAAGCCTGAGTTTATATATTTTTATAGTTTCTTTAATATAATAAGCATATTTTATAATAGGAAAAAAATCTACCTGCAAATAGTAAAACAAAGACGTGTTACGATGGAAGTTTCGAAAGAGACAATTTGTAAAACAAAAGCATTGTTTGTATGTATATTTTGCTGGGTTTTTTTTTTTTTTCTTCTATATAATGTCAGTCCTTTGACAGAATCACATACTTCTTACTTTCACATTTTTGGTAAGTTTCACTACTGTTCTCATACAAGTGCTTCCCAGACGGGCTTTACTTTTTTTTCCTGCAGCATGGAAAATTCAATACTAATTAATCTTGAACAGAGGTGTCCTAACATGTAGAAATCTGCAAGCACTCAAGTTTGCATAGAGAGATCACTCCCCTAGCATTTCCATCTTTCTTGACTATTCAGTACTTTCCAAGTCCCAGCTAACTGATTTATAGCTTTTGAATTTGATTTGCATACCCCACATAATAATCTACAAGTCATTTCCATGCATCTTATAGTTGAAGCAAAATTGGTTTTCAAATTCTCACTTTTTCTTGAAGTTCCTAGGGACAAGCTAAATAGGCTATTTTGTTGCATGATAATTTTTCGTTTTCTTTCTTCTGTTTTGTTTGTGGCTTTTTTGTTTATTTTTCAAATAACCCAATAGGTCTTTTCTTTTTCAACTATTTATCTATGATATGCACCTAATAGTTTTGAGAGAATTATTTCTGTTTTTTGATGTTAACCTATTTGTCCCAGATGATCATAGAATTTAACAATATTTCAATTTACATTACTCTAGTAGGAATTCAGGATTATTTAATAATCCACAAGCATTTATGTTGTACCTACTATATGCATATTTTGTGTACTACTTTTTTGACATGCTGTTTTGCATTCTTCTGTAGCAGTTGATGCAATATCACAATATTATCAACCAGAGCAAATGTGCTGCTTGAAATAAAAACAATGAATTTTTTTAAAGGGTCAGATTAGATACCAGTAAAATATTTAAAGCATTCACAATGAAGAAAAAAAAGAGTTAAAAAGGGAAAAAGAATAAAGAAACACAGAATGTTTTTAACTGCTTTGAGTTTAAATTTACCTTGCTCATGAGCCTCACTGTGGCTTAGGAGACAATAGTTACTTTCTCAACTTTATTAGAGAAATTAACTGAAGAGTGTGTGAATCTTATATTTTGTACACTAGCTAGCACATTAGAAGTCCTTGGCAGAGGCTAAGGAGATTATCAATAAATATGAGAATAACATTGTTCTCTAATTGTTAGAAACATAGGCAGCAGACCTGACCTAACGTCAAACAAATACAAGCAGGAGAATTAGGCGCTTTGTTCAAACAACTGGTTAATGGAATCTAAAACAAACAAAAACACACTAAATGTAGTTTGACTGAATTAGTTTTGTATGGTTAGTCTAGCCATAATGTGTTACTAGTAATACTCAAGCTAAAGAAAGTTACATTTTTAAAATGACTAACGTTTGTCAACAACAAAAATTTCTCAAGCCTCGACTTACATGCAAGAACTTGGATATTGATCTCATAAAGCTTACTATCAGACTAAAGAGACAAAGCCTAATACTGACTCAAAAGAAAAAATAATCAAAGAGCCCAGTAGCATCTGTACCAAGAGCTTTAGTGTTCAGAAAATCAACTGGGGCTAGAAAGCTCAGTGGCTGAAGAAAAGATAGGTGCTGAGCTGCAAAGGTTAGGGGAAGGATAAATGCAGGGTACGATTGAGGGTATGCGTGCTGAAGGGTCAGAAGGCAGGCAAGCAAACAGAAGGTTATCCCATTGGCTTACTGGAGCTCAGGTGAGGTTGGAAAGGTGTGAAACATCACGTGAAATAATTATGTTTAAGTTTGTACTTAAGCGATCTTACCTACTCATTCCAAAAGGGATACACATTACTTAGATATGGTGAGAGACAAACACCTATGAACACAACTAAAAGGCAAAACCCAAAATTAAAAGAGAGGTGGACTTCCTACCCGATAAAAGGTTCTGCTTGCTGAAAAACATTGAGTTCTGGGCATCTTGGAACCTAAGAAAAATAAGGAAAGTATAAATGATAAAGTATTCTTTTTCTGTCACAATGAGAGTCACACTTTTTTTTCCCTCAGCCCTGGAGGAATTTATAATAAGAACATTGAGTAATATATGAGTAATGGCTTTGAGAATGATTTAAAAAATCCAGGCATTTTGTATGCAATGACTCCTCCTTTATTCACACTTGGTGAGAGCAAAGTGCAATGGTGTAAGGACTAGACTAGACTAAAAAGGACACCTTGAAGGACGGGCGTGCTTGATCAAAGCACCTGGCTCTTTCCTGTTATATTTATTTTGGCATTAGGTCAGGGCTGCTACATCAGTGCCTGGCTAATAGAGAAAAATAAACTTCCCTTAGTTATTAATAATTTTCCCATTAGTCTCTTCCAAAAAATCATAATGTGCTAGATGGTGGCCAGCACATACAGACAAAGGTCACCCACCCTTCAGTTAATTTTCCTAACTCAGGTGTGAAAGGAGGTTTTGGATCATAATCCATGCTGAAACTAATGAGAAAGAAAAAGCCAGATTCAAAGCAATAAAAGACATTTTGCTTTTTTCCCCCTTTAAACATGGCTTATTGTGAAACCTTGGGTGATTCTACTGGTCTCTGTTCTGACATTTAAAAATTTGTTATTTTTATTTCAAGCAGTGCAATGGATGTAATTGATAATATTGTGTTATTAATCATCAGTTACAAAAGACAACAAAAGAGCATACTGTGGTTTTTAAATATAGTCATTTTCTGTGTGTGTGTGATGACATCTCGTTGACATTGGTGAGAGACAGGTGTAACTGAGTAAGTGTGGGATATGGAGAACACCTTGAAGGCCGAGAAGAAAACATTTTACTTTTTGTTTTAATAAGTAGATAACCTTGGGACATGTAAGTGACTTTTGAATAAAATAATCTGTAATTATTTCAAACATTTTTTTTAAAGAAACCTATTCTCTTTTTATTTTTCCTTCCAGTTTGGAAGAAGGCTGGGGGTGAATAATATGTAGTTAGAGCTGTGATCTCATGATATGCCAAATAAGTATCAAGAAATAGCTACATTTATGGTGTTTATGTTAAGGCTTATTACTGGTATGCAAATTCCCAGCCTATAATTGTTTTCACAATCAGGCCCAGAGGCATTACCATGGAGGAAGTAATTATAAAATGGTTAATTAAAAGTAATTATAAAATGGTAAATTAAAAGTAATTATAAAATGGTAAATTACTTTTTATACATCCTCATACATTGTTCAGTTATAACTTAATCTTTGAAATCCTAGAATGGCTGCCTCCCAAGAACACTGCACCCTTCAGGGAAACGTGGCTCATCAGCCACTAACAACGGCCCTTTTTAAAAAAACTTCGCTAACTCAAATTCTGGGATATTCCAGTGTGACAGCTGGTTCCTTTTCTTGTGCTGTGGTCAGTGTTTAATGCACTGCAATGGATTTCTCCAAAGTGTGGCCTAAGCACCCCCAAGGGCCCTCCAAGTCCATATGGGAGAGCAGAATGTGCTGCTGATGTGAGCAGCAGACGGGCTTTGCTGAAGAGTGGGCACGTGGCAGCCAAGGCTATGTGAATCAAGCAGGTGGACATTTGTTTGAGGTGGGGGAGGAAGGAGCGCATTCCTGAGGATAAAGATAACTGCTGGTCATATGAAATAGGAGGCCTGGAAAATCTAACCAGATGTGAACAGGCCTCACTGGGCCAAAAATATGGGAGCCAATTGTTTTCACATAGAATTAAAACTTATTTTAATTACTGAAAGGTACATTCCGTAGTTGAGTTTCAACTTTGAAAGGACTTTAAAGGTTTAAAATGCTGACTATAATAAAAATCAATGTTAAGTGTTGAAGCTAGTGAATATACCTACACAGGAGACGTATGATCAGCTCTGTAACCTGCATTCTGCTTTTTCAAAATGACACTTGATATTTCTGATCTAGGCTGGCTAGATCAAATTCAGAATGCCATTATATTTGATTTTCAGATACACAATGAAGAATTTTATAACATAAGTATGTCTCAAATATTACACGGGGCATACTTACACTAAACATATTATTCATTTTCTATCTGAAATTCAAATGTAACTGGATATCCCAGATTTTTATTTGCTAAATATAGCAAACATATTCTGGTTGCTATAGTAAATGGTATCCTTTTATGATCATATTTCAAAACTGGTTATTACTAGTCGAAGAAAACACGCTATCTTAAATATTGGCCACCCCGACTTACCAAATTTTCTCAGTTTTCCAGGTATGGAATCCAATCTTTGGTAAATAATAATATTTTTACAATATCTCTTGTAATATTCACATGTTGTATTCCTTTTCCTTGTATGAGTGCATTGAATAAAAATGTAATAACAAAGTTAAATAATCTCAGTGATAGTGGGTGTCTTTGTGAAACCCTACATCTTCAGGTGACCATTTTCTTTAATTTCCAAATTAAATAGCTAAGGCTTCCATTTCAAATTATATGAGAATATCAGCTCCTCCTGCAGTGTTTCTGAGGATTCTGGATCCTGCATTCTCATGGGGATCTCGTTTCTAAATTACTCATTCTAAATTAGACCTGATATAATCTAAATACATCATCACAGAGTTTGCTTTTGTGACTGTCCTCCAACTTCTATATCCCAAACTGGTAATGTTACAATGCTGGGGTGCATTAGACACCGATTCCAGAAGGGAGGGAATTTAGAGTAAACATGGATCTGGCTCTGTAATGCCCACATAGAGTAATCTCCTAGGTTGTCTTGCTGTCTTTAACTTGCTGTCTATTACCAAGGTGCTGTGCCTCTTACCCACTTTATGAAGAGCTTGTCCCACAGTCTTTTTTACTCTTCACTCATGTGTATCCAGAACTCCTACATATATTGCCCCTCTTCCAAAGCGGGGAAGACTTCAAATGCATATTTGCTTGGTCAAAAATTTGGGCTACTTGCATAGTTTTGTGTGTACTAAAAACTATGCACTAAGAAGTTAATTTAACTAAAGGATCATCTTCTGTGTCTCCACTATTAGCAATGCAATGTACTGCCAAAAGAGTGAAATCACAAATTTTCTTTAATTTGGACCAGATCAGATTCTAAAACATGGGTCTTTTGAGAATGGGGCAATCATTGGAAAATGGATTATTCTTCCATTTGTAATTGTTTTGCTTCTTATTTTCAAGTGTCTTCTAATTATTTTAACTATTATAAAGTAGGCTATTGCTTTGAAATTAATAATTCTGTTATGCTAAGGCAGTTCTTGACAGTGGTGGTGTTGAATTATATCACACTGCTTTCTGACATCTATCAAGACCACCAATGCTCTCCCACTACCATCTTTGATCAATTGGTGTGTTAAATGACATTAATAAATTTCCCAATACTAATCCATTTTTGCCTTTCTAGGCAATAATTACTTGTGTTAGCTGTATTAGTTCAATACTATACTTGAATACTCTTATATACTCTTAGGGACTCATCTGAATAAGTCTTAAGGACTTATTTCCTATGCTGGGAAATAATCAATGCCTCCCAAACAAAATGGCCTGTAATCAAATAGCTTGGGAACCCCTTCCTGGAGAAGATGAACAAATGAAAGCCTCAGAGAAGTCACAAAGTTTAAATATCTGTTTCCATTTATTGAATAATTCAACTATTTTATTTGTGAAAGAGAAATAATTCCATAAAATCAGTTAATTTTTTTTCATTTTTGTAAGCTCTGAAATAATTTTTGTATAAGATAAATTTTACGGTTTCATAAATGTTTGGAAAAATTATTCAGTCAAACCATTTGTATGCAGTGCTCTGTATATATGTGTGTGTGTGTGTGTGTGAGAGAGAGAGAGAGAAAATGAGAATTTATTCCTGGAAAACTTAAAAAAAATCTCCTTTGCTCTTAATATGTTCCAGTTAAAATTAAGATTTCTAATTTCTCTAGAGACAACTATGGTAAGCTTTATTTTCATAGAAACATATCCATTTCACGAAGGTATTTATATAGAGCTACATTACATTATCTAAATAATATAGAATTCTTTTATAGCTTTAAACACATTTTTATCTACATCTCTAGAGTTGATACCCTAAATGGCTATATATTTCCAGTTTCTTGCACCTCTAAACCTACCACCTATCAAAATACCTTCAGTAAATGATTTCACTCCCTAACACGTTGGGAAAATAGATGCCAATAACAAACACGTCCTCCGCTTTATCTCTGTTGGGTGCTTCCTAGAAGCATTTAAATATTTTCAAATCTCTTCATATTGAGAAATAAAGCTCAGATGGTTCTAAAACATATGTCCATAAAATATTTTAATACTCTTCCCTTTAGAGTGGAGGTTAATTTCTTTCCCCCTAGAGTATATGCTAGATTTAGCAACTGGTTTCCAACAAACAGAATACAGCAAAAGTGATGGTATGTCACTTCCAAGGTTACCTTCTAAAACGACTGCATCTTCCATGTTGAGTGCATGCTCCCTCTAACACAGGCACACTCTCTCTCTCTCTTGGATCGTTTGCTTGGGGGAAGTCGCATCACTAGCAGTCTATGGAGACATCCAAATGGTAAGGAACTGAAGCCTCCTAGTAAAGCTATGTGAGTGTGTGTGGAAGCAGGACCTCCAGCCCCACTTAAGTCTTTAGAGACTGAAGCCCTGACAGCTTGACTGCAACCTCATGAGGGACACTGAGACCCAGCGAAACAGCTCCCAAGGTTCTGAGGCTCTAAAAGGATGTGTGATAATTCCACCTTACATTCTTCTACCCAAAAACAAAACAAAAACGTTGGAAGAAAAAATTTAATTGGCTTAAGGACAATTTTTATCTCACGTGACAGCCACCCTTCTAGGTTCACATAGGATAGCAGGTCTAGGTACATTTAACTCAATAGTTCAGGGATGTCATGATTCTTTTGTCCGTTTCTATTTTCTTCTCGGCAATCCTTAGCATGTTAGCCTAAGAGGCTCCCCTCAGGGTTTCAACATTAATGCTGCAATTCCAGTCGTCACCAGCAGGTGGAAATCTTACATGTAAAAATGATTCTAATGTACTTTATTTCTCCTTTAAAGAGTGAGCAAAACCCTCTCAGAATCTCCCAACGGATAACCTCACATCTCGTTGGTCAGAGTTTTATCACATGCGCATGATTAACTCAACCCCTAGTAAAAAATAACAGGACTATCACTATCAACTTAAAGTGGACATAAATACCTCTCTGCCCAAAGTATTTAACTGTTTGGTGATTAAAAATTTTAACTGGTATTCATACCTACATTATACTGGTGTCTATGTAAGTATAAGCTGTGAATTTGTATTACTTGTCTTCCTTGAAGATCTCTTTTTCTCTTTGTTCTTTTCATTACCAGATCACACAATTGTCTTGTTTCCTTAGAATTTCTCAGACTCCATCCTTGTTTCTTTTACATTACCTCAACGCTTACTTAATGCCTATTTGAGCTGGGCAACATTGTTTTACATCACTGGGAGGATGCTTACGCAAAATGATTCAGAAAGAATATGAACTGGAGCAAGCTTTAAAATTATATTTTCTGAACTATTATGCTCAAGTTGGTCAGTATGAAATTCTGTAAAATTAGCGTATTTAAAATTAGAGATATCCAGAAATAATGCCTTCCTAATTTTGAGAGCCTCTAGCTAGAGTCAGCCAGAAGTTAATTTTTATAATGAAATTATAAACCCTTGAAATGGAAAGTTGCATTTGATCAGTCAACCAGAGCCTTTTTTAGCTCCCATGCTGTATTGTGACAGACAAATGGATTGGTTTGAAGATGTACACATCACATCTATAAGTAAAATTGAGTGGAGGATATCTGACCAAATTGACCAATGCATCTTCTAATGAGAAATATCCTTTTACTGTTTTAGAACTGACAGTTGTGATAACATAATTAAATTAAGAGATGATGAAGAAAAAAATATAATCTATAATGTCATTTAGTATAATAAAAGCTTAATCCTTATATTTAGCCTCATTAGAATATAATTAGAACTAACTTATGCAGCCAAATTGTTACATATATGCTAAAACCTGAAGGCCTCAGTTCTTTTCATGAGTCTCTACATTAAAATACTCAGATGCACTGAGTGATGACCTTTGACTACACTTGTTTAAGGTGTTAGTGCTAACTGTTGAATTTAACAATGGATCCCATGACGGAAAAGGTAACATTTCAGTAAGTTCTATGTAGTGAAATCATAGCAGGTTGACATAATATTAAGTATCACATCTTTTGCTTTGTAATAGGGTTTATATCATTTTTGGCACATCAACAGACATTATTTGTCCTTTTCATAGTGTACAAGTGTCCTCTGACACTACTTTTGTGTAAGTTTTTATTTTCTTTCATGAAAACATGTCAACATTTTTCTATTAAATCACAGAATAAATACTTGCAATCTCATGTTTGAGTTTGTAATGACAGTGCTTCATCTGATGCATTCATCTTACTATTACAAATAAAATTGTTCAGCATTTACCCCCTTTACATTATTTTAATTAGATGATAGCTTCTACTCCATGTCTACTTTCATGTATATTTCTGAAGTGATTTTCCACATTGGTCTCTACATCCCTGAAAAAAATGCAATAAAACTGGAATTTAAAAACAAAATAATAAATAAAAACATAAATGACTTAGACTATTGATTCTTCTAAATTCTAACATCATTGAAGAAATCAAAATTATAGTTATAAATTACTTAGTAATGAGCTTGAAAATACATAAACTGAAAGTGAACTGAACTCCACTAAAATAAATTCAAATTTCTAAATGCTTAATGATAAATAAAAACAATATGAAACAAATAACCTAAAAATTCACTTCAAGAAACCAGAAAACAGGAAACAAAATACATACATGGAAAACACGAGGTAGCTGCAGACATAAAAGCAGAAATTATGAAACAGAATAGAGCATAATCAGCATCTTGATAAAGCCATTATTTCATGCTGTGTTATGTTTTATAACATAGATAAATTCCAGGGAGGTCTAAAGAAGTGAAAGAAAAAAAAGAAAGAAAAGAAAAATCCATACATTATGAACTGAAAAGAGAGAAACACTAAGATATATTAGTGTTTGCTACTTTCTGTTCTTTTATTTGAAAATCTAGAATAAATAGATGTAAATTCACTGAAGAAAAATTAGAAATCCCAGCTAACTGCTATCTAGAATATAAATTGGCAAACTAATGAATATACCCCCAAACCTTAATTTGGTCATAATAACAGGTGAATCCAGTGAAAACTTGAAAGTGTCAATAATTCCTTAACTTTCTAGAAAAGAGAGAATCAAGGAAGCCTTTTAAATTAACTGTATAAATTAGCATAATTCCAATAATAAAATCTGGGAAACAGAGTATGCATACTTAAAGAGTACAAAATCAAATTTTAAGAAATCTAATCTAGGACTATAACAAAAGTAAAACACATCGCTAACAAGGGTTTATTTTAGGAATTCAAGAATGAGTCAGTCACTGGAAACGTATGGCATACATTTTCATCTTAATACTTGAAAGGACAAAAACATACCTTGATAGATGGTAAAATGGTTTTGATATAATTTAACCTCCTTTTCTGATAAAACTTATTAGTTATAGAATAGTGACATCTCAATAAAGAATGCAAGAGAAGTAGGCTGGTGGCCATTGCTAGTCAGCCTCCTCACTTATCTTTGGCCAAGAGTTGCTTATCAACTTTCTCCCTTCCGAGAAGGTCTGTGGTGGATGGTCAGGGTGTTGTTATGGATTGACTCAACAGCTTGGCCCTGATCCTGTGTTCATGGTTTTCTAAAAATGGTAAATGAGAGGAAAAATAGACTTGCAGACTCCCCAAGGTACAAAGTTTTATAGATTTTTATTCTGGAAAACCAGTAAAAAGATAATTACAAAAGTAATTTGCTATTGGAAATTTCCATGCTATACTTGTTGATCTAATAGAGGAAAATTGAATTTAACTTTTTTTCAGAATTGCAGGAATTCTGATATCTTGTCACTAAGGAGCTATTTCAAAAGATTCTAGCTGGGCCATCTACCAAACAGCAAATAAGGAAGGGCCAGTGTCAACTTTGTTGAAAAGACACATACGTTTCTGGCTCACAGATCATGCTCATTGGTGGCTATTTGCTTTTGAGACTGCAGATATATAAGGTGTGACCAGTCAGCTTGATCCTGAGACGTGAGCAACTGTGAAGTAAATGCAGGAGGTTGACAGAAGTGAGAACTACAGAACTCATGTTGTGCTGTGCTATTTCACATAATCACCCAAACACACACAGTCATGAGGAGCTTGAGATACCATGCAAGCCAAAACAGAATGATAGAATTTTATTTCCAGCTGTATTTCAAAGAAATAAACCAACATCCTTAAAGATTTTGAATATTTTATAAATTATTTCTGAAAAGTTTATATTCTCTCTGGCCATAAATCTGAATTTAAGTGACATTTGTGTTACTAAATATCTAATTGCAAAGAACAGGAAGTATATTTCAATGTATGTTATATGGTTTAAATAATGTAAGTTGATAAGGACCATCTATATTTGCTGATACTAGAAATGAATGAAAACTGAACAACCATATCTATCTATGAGAGTGGTTTTCAAAGAGTCCTGTAAAAGCCCTAAGAGACTGTGGAAATATCTTAGGAGCTACAAGGAGAAGAGGCCCCCATCTAAGGATAGCAAGTGGGGACAGACATTCTGATCTTTGACTTTACAGGTTTTATATATTCGTGTGTGTTTATCTGTGTGTGCTTAATGTTCTGCATGAATTTTCATTCAGTAAAGGGGAATTATTTTCTCCTAAAAAGATAAAAACAAGAATTTTCATTATATTTTTAAAAGTAAATTTTCTAAAATAAACCAACTATTCAAGGACTATAAATATAATTTGTGAGCATAATAGAAGAAATTTAAGTCATACTTGTTTGGGATTATTTTTGTTATCTTACTAGTAATAATATAGTATCATTAAGAGGAATCAAGGTCTAAAGTCAAAATAGATCTTAGGCACTAAACCAATGCATTCTGAGTTTTAAGAATATAGCACACACACACACACATATATACACACACACACACATATACACACACATATATACATACACATATATTTTATGTACATATATATACACATAAAATACATATATGTTAGAGTATGCTGGATTTTTTCCTAATAAGACCAAATTTAAAAATATATATAAAACTAAGTTTTTATAAGTTGGGAAAACCACTGAAGAAAAGCATTAAAAGTTAAGCCTTAAAAGACATTGTGACATGATTAAAAATTTTTAATACAAGCTTTTTTTTTTACAGTTTTATTATCTATTCAAAACTGATAACTTCTCTTTGGAAAATATTTCTATACATATACATTGAAAAATACTAATATTGTTAAACACATTATATTTTCAAAATTAATAGCCACATTGTTAATCATGCCAAGAGCTTGAAAGAGATGTCTTATTTTTGGTTAAGAAATACACAAAACATACGTGTAAAATAAATGAACTCATATATATATTTGTATTTATGTATTCTTGTGAAGGTAGTTTGTTAATGCTTTTTATCTTATTTTTTCAACAATAAGGTCTTTAAAGCTTCTCACCTGGTGGATGATAATGTAATTAAGCATGTTTTATTGTAACAGAAGACTAAAGTAAAAAATACATTAAATCAACTGGACAGTAAAATCTTCTTTATGTTTTTCAAATTTACCTAGTATATTAGGGTTCTCCAGAAAGACAGAATCAATAGGATGGATGGATGGTTGGATAGATAGATACATAGATAAGAGAGATGCTAGATGGATGGATGAGAGGGAATTTGTTAGGAGAATTGGTTCACATAATGATTGTGGAAGCTGAGGAGTCCTATGGTAGGCCATCTCCAAGCTGGAGACCCTGGAATGCTGGAGACATGGCTCAGTCCAAGTCCGAAGTCTTTGGAATCAGGAAAGTTAATGTGTAACTTTCAAGGCCAAATACCTCTGAGAACCCAAGGAGTTGCTGGTGTAAGTCCTGGAATCCTAAGGCCAAAAGGCCTGAAGTTCTGATGTCCAGGGGCCAAAGAGTCTCCCAGCTCTAGGAAGGAGAGAAGAGGAAATTCATTTGTTTTGTTTTTTTGTTCTATCCAGGCCTTCAGCTGATTGGATGGTGTCCACCCACATTTAGAGAGGGATCTTACCTCAGTTCACTGACTCACACACCAGTCTCTAGAAACACCCTCACAGACACACCCAGAAGTAATACTTTACCAAGTCTCTAGTTATTCCTTTATCCAGTCAAATTGACACCTAAAATTAACTATCACACCCAGTTTATTCCATTCCTTCAGAGGAGGTTCTTGGACAATACAGAAGTGACTGCCTGAGAAGTCCGGAAACTCTTCCAGAAAAATGGCAACCAGCTCTTCATATTTTCTTCATCTGTAGAACTGATCCATATGCTGCCATTGCTACCACAGCTCTCACGTGTGATGTCCAAGCAGGAAGCAGCTCCATGTGTGGTAAGCTCCTGGCAGCTCAGATGCCTAGATGGAGTCTCAGCACACATTCTGCCCAATGTACATGATCTATATTACTTACTAACAATCTTTTTTGGAAACCAAAATTATCAGATGCGTACAGAAGACAGGTCACAAAATGAAGTAGTGACTTTCAGTTTTCTCAGAAGCATTCTCTGTATTCTAATTGTTAATTCCGGAGTTCATGAGATAATTTTTAGTTCTCTTACAACCTCTTGTGTCATTCATATTTCTAGCCCAGTCTCATTAGGCTAGATTTGGGCTAATTTAGAACATACATCAACCATTATAGTGTCATATAGAGTAGTTTCAATGGGCATTTTACTTTAGAAGATGCTAAGCTATTTGAATTTATATATTCTAGAAAGTCTGCATTCTATCAACGAGCTTTACAGTGCTTTAGAAAAGAAAAAAAAAACTGTTGGAGAAGTGTCAGAGATATTCTTTTTTTTTTTTTTTTTCCTCTCTCTTATTTATTTATTTATTTTTTCTTTTTTTTTAAATTTATTTATTATTATTATTATACTTTAAGTTGTAGGGTACATGTGCATAACGTGCAGGTTTGTTACATATGTATACTTGTGCCATGTTGGTGTGCTGCACCCATCAACTCGTCATTTACATCAGGTATAACTCCCAATGCAATCCCTCCCCCCTCCCCCCTCCCCATGATAGGCCCCGGTGTGTGATGTTCCCCTTCCTGAGTCCAAGTGATCTCATTGTTCAGTTCCCACCTATGAGTGAGAACATGCAGTGTTTGGTTTTCTGTTCTTGTGATAGTTTGCTAAGAATGATGGTTTCCAGCTGCATCCATGTCCCTACAAAGGACACAAACTCATCCTTTTTTATGGCTGCATAGTATTCCATGGTGTATATGTGCCACATTTTCTTAATCCAGTCTGTCACTGATGGACATTTGGGCTGATTCCAAGTCTTTGCTATTGTGAATAGTGCTGCAATAAACATACGTGTGCATGTGTCTTTATAGCAGCATAATTTATAATCCTTTGGGTATATACCCAGTAATGGGATGGCTGGGTCATATGGTACATCTAGTTCTAGATCCTTGAGGAATCGCCATACTGTTTTCCATAATGGTTGAACTAGTTTACAATCCCACCAACAGTGTAAAAGTGTTCCTATTTCTCCACATCCTCTCCAGCACCTGTTGTTTCCTAGCAATTAGTGAGAAGCAAACCAAAAATTTTTAAGCCATTATTTTTTCATGTGAGCTAATCTGTTTCAGGATATTTTGAAACATGTCCAGAAATGAGAAAAGGGTATTCCCATTTCCTGGCTTGAGTGAGTACCATGTCATGTGCTATTAGAAATTGCTATGATATGAATGTTTGTGCCTCCATCCCCAATTCGTATATGAAAATCTAGTCGCCAAGGTGATGGTCTTAGGGGATGGGGCCTTTGGGAGGTAGAGCCATTATAAATGAGATTAGTCTACTTATAAATGAATCCTCAGAAAGTTTCCTTACCCCTTCTACCATGTAAGGACACAATGAAAAGTTTCCATTTATTAGAAGCAGGCACCCACCAGGCACCAAATCTGCCAGTGCCTTGATCGTGGACTTCTTAGGCCCCAAAACTGCAAAATTTAAATTTCTATTGGTTATAAGCTACCTAGGTTATGATATCTTGTTATAGCAACCCAAACAGATGAAGACAGAAATGTCAGCTTGTTTAACTCAATAATTGTTAGTGTGTGTGTGTGTATGTGTATATATACATCCTTTAGCTTAGATATACTCCTAGTACATATTGAAATTACTAAGGCAAGCTGTATGCATCCAAGATCCCTGCCCCCTTCTGTTAAATTTCAGCTAAATTTACATGCAATAAAATGCCAAAATATTAAGAGTAGAATAAAAAAAGTTTTGAGAAATATATCCATGCAACCACCACTAGTTTCCTCATTTGTAAAATGGGGACATTAATAGTACATATGCCAAAATATAGAATATTTCATCACCCTAGAATATTCCCTTTTTTCCAGCCAATTCTCCCTCTTCCTGCTAAACCTGCCAGAAAAAAAAACACTGTTTTCATTTTTGTCACCATTGCTTTTATTTGCCTGCACTGAACATTTAAATTGAATCATACAAGATATATGACTGTTTCTGGCTTCTTTTACTCAACATGTTTTTGAGCTTTATATGGGTTGAGATATATATATGTGTGTGTGTGTGTGCATATATATGCTATATATGTATACATATATATTTGATAACTTGGTTTTTTATTATTGAATGTTATTCTTTTGTATGCATATACCAAAATTTTTCTATCCATTGAATTGCTGATGGGCTTTTTTGGCTACCATGCTTTAAGTCTATTGATCCATATTACAAACTTGCCTTGCTGATGGATTGTCTCAGTTTGTAGTCCCTAACCCACCTACCTCCTTCCCTGCCAGCAATGTTAGAGAAGATGTTTCAATTACAGCTCACCTGCACTGGCAGAATCACTTTTAAATTATGTTCCAATTTGACGATCAACAAATGACATCTCATTTCAAATTTCAAATTGCATTTTTAGTATTGAGCTTAATTTTTTAAGGGTTTACAGGTGAAATCATTTTCTTTTCTCTTTTGTCAACTATCAGTCCATGCCATTTGCCTATTTTTTTATTGGCATGTTTTGTCATTTAAAATTTTATCTGCAAGAGCTTGTGTGTGTGTGTGTATGTGTGTGTGTGTGTGTGTATATATATATATCTGTCTATCTTTGTGTGTACACACACACACACACACACACATATATACACACACATTAAGGATTTAGAGCTTCTTCACTCAAACTGCTCTCCAATACCCAAAAGTATAATACCCCTCCTTGTATTATCCCTAAAGAGGGGTATTATTATTGTCACACTTATTGTATAGATTGAAAAACCTTGGACACAAAGTGGTTAAGCATTTTGCAAAATGTCAGTATCAAGTAAGTGATAGAGAGGAAGGGTTGCTTTTAACCCATTTACAATCCTACCTTTCTGTTCAAAGAAGGTTTATGCAATGATCATAATCATAACTACCTCCTTGGGTTGTTTCAGTTATTAAACAAATTTGTAAATGTGATAATAACAATAGACACTATGTGCTAGATGCTGTTCTAGGTACCCTCTATATATTAACACATTTAATATTCACAACAATCGCATGAGATAGAAAGTACAATCTGTCATCCACAATTTATCAGTGAGAAAGGTGAAGTATAGAGAGGTTAACTATCTTGCCAACAGTGTATGACTAATGAGTGACAGGGCTGAAATTTGATCCTAGATAGCATGGCTTTAGAGTCTGTTCTCTTAAGTAGTATGTTAACAGCTGAGAATAGCTCCTGGCAAATAGTATGTCCTAAATGGATGTGAACCAATATCATTAATAAAGTACATTTGTTGGATCACAATTATAAACATAAAGTTTTCCCCGCCCCCCGCCCCAGGAGGTCCAAGATTTTGAGGTTGCTTCTTTCTTTTCATGCATATGGTTGCAATAGTGAGACAGATTTCTGATACTAAGGAGGGGGCTTTGGAAGACACAAGTGTATACCTCTTCTATATTACACTTTGAGGCTCCTAGAATGTGTCTGGTACAATTGAGTCTTGATATAATTAAGCTGTATAACAAACAGCTTCAAAATCTCAGATACTTAAAATAGCAAATATTTATTTTCCTCATTTACAGATCTGTGTATCAGCTGTCAATCTGCTACGCTGGTCTCCAGGAATCTAGTCAGATTCAAACCTGCTCCATGTGTTTCATCATTCTGGAACTTGGGACCTGGAAGTGCTCTTCTTATGAAGATCACAGGAAAGCAGATGAGTAAACCAAACTGTGCAAGCACACTTAAGCCCTCTGCTGCAACATGTTTGCTAATACTCAATTCAATATTATTGAAAATGAGTAAGGAAACAACATGACAGAATATGATTTGAATGTTTGGAATCTTGGGATCTGACCCAAATACTTTAACAAAATTAGTTCTTTATTTTACTGAAGTGGTATTAATTTTTTGTCAGATATATGCACATATTTTCTCAAAGCTTATTTTTAATAGTTGTTAACTATCATTTATAACATTTTAACTTTTCTGAAGATCTTAATTTTTATGTCGGTTAAATGACATATTTTTTCTTTTATGATTTGTGCATTTGGGTTGTTGCATATACAGACTATGCCATAAAACCCAAGCCACATATTAATATTCCTTTGCTCAAAACTTTTTCATGCTTCCCACATCCCTCGAGTAAAAATGTGATTCCTTTCAAAGGCCAGCAAAACCCTTCATAGTCTGTTCCCTACTCACCCTCCATAACTCTCTGCCCTCATTTTCTACTTCCTAATTTCTAAGCTCCCTCTAGACTAGCCTCTTCATTGTTCCTCAGATATACCTAGAGTCAACATACAATTTTCTAAGTTAAAAACAAAATTCCCATACAAATATGTAGTGAGCACATTCTAATTGTTATTTAGTCATTATTGAAGGAACCGTTAGAATGGTAAAGCTGATTAAAAGGAGGCTAGGTGATTAGTATAAAGAATCGTTAAAAAAAAAGAATGCTGGAATAAAATGGCAGAATTCAATACAAAACTGGTTAATATCCTAAAGTGCAATGATACTGTAACACACATATCTTTTTCTGGAAAAAAAAATTAACCTATTTGGGCACCAGAAACATGCTATTTTTATACTTGTGATAATAAGTTCTCATACTTTTTATTTTTATTTTAAGTTCTAGGATACATGTGCAGAATGTGCAGGTTTGCTACACAGGTATACATGTGCCATGGTGGTTTGCTGCACCTATTAACCTGTCACTTAGGTTTTAAGCCCCGCGTGCATTAGGTATTTGTCCTAATGCTCTTCCTCCTCTTGCTCCCCACTCCCCATCAGGCCCCAGTCTGTGATGTTCTCCTCCCTGTGTCCATGTGTTCTTATTGTTCAACTCCCAGTTATGACTGAGAACATGCAGTGTTTGGTTTTCTGATCATGTGTTAGTTTTCTGAGAATGATGGTTTCTAGCTTCATCCCCTGCAAAGGACATAAACTCATCCTTTTTTTATGGCTGCATAGTATATGTGCCACATTTTCTTTATCCAGTTTATCACTGATGGGCATTTGGGTTGGTTCCAAGTCTTTGCTATTGTGAATAGTGCTGCAATAAACATACGTGTGCATGTGTCTTTATAGTAGAATGAGTTATAATCCTTTGGGTGTGTACCCAGTAATGGGGTTGTTGGGTCAAATGGTATTTCTGGTTCTAGATCCTTGAGGAATCGCCACGCTGTCTTCCACAATGGTTGAACTAATTTACACTCCCAACAGTGTAAAAGTGTTCCTATTTCTCCACAGCCTTGCCGACATCTGTTGTTTCCTGACTTTGTAATAATCGCCATTCTGACTGGCATGAGATGGTATCCCATTTTGGTTTTGATTTGCATTTCTCTAATGACCAGTGATGTTGAGCTTTTTTTTATATGTTTGTTTACCACATAAATGTCTTCTTTTGAGAAGTGTCTGCTCATATTCTTTGCCCACTTTTTGACAGAGTTGTTTGTTTTTTTCTTGTAAACTTAAGTTTCTGTAAATTCTGGATATTAGACCTTTGTCAGATGTGTAGATTGCAAAAATTTTCTCCCATTCTGTAGGTTGCCTGTTCACTCTGGTGATAGTTTCTTTTGCTGTGCAGAAGCTCTTTAGTTTAATTAGATCCCATTTGTCAATTTTGGCTTTTGTTGTAATTGTTTTTGGTGTTTTAGTCATGAAGTCTTTGCCCATGCCTATGTCCTGAATGGTATTGCCTAGGTTTTTATCTAGTTTTTTTATGGTTTTCAGTTTTACATTTAAGTCTTTTGTTTTGTTTTTGAGATGAAGTCTCGCTGTGTCACCAGGCTGGAGCGCGGTGGCGTGATCTCAACTCACTGCAACCTCGGCCTCCCGGTTTCAACTGATTCTCTGCCTCAGCCTCCTGAATAGCTGGCATTATAGGCACGTGCCACCATGCCTAGCTAATTTTTGTCATTTTAGTAGAGATGGTTTCATTACATTGGTTATGGTGGTCTTGATCTCTTGACCTCATGATTTGCCTGCCTCAGCTTCCTAAAGTGCTGGAATTACAGGCATGAGCCACCCCTCCTGGCCCACATGTAAGTATTTAATCCATCTTGAGTTAATTTTTATATAAGGTGTGAGGAAGGGTTCCAGTTTCTCTTTTCTGCATATGGCTAGCCAGTTTTCCCAGCTCCATTTATTAAATAAGGAATATTTCCCCATGCTTGTTTTTGTCAGGTTTGTTGAAGATCAGATGGTAGTAGATGTATGGTGTTTTTCTGAGGTCTCTGTTCTGTTTCATTGATCTGTATATCTGTTTGGTACCAGTACCATGCTGTTTTGGTTACTGTAGCCTTGAGTTCTCATACTTATTGCATTATTTATCTTCTAAAAAACACTCTTGGTGATGCTTGCCTTTTTATCTATGGAGCTTGCCATTTAAATTTTTTAGCACAGTCCTTATAATGACTTTTTTCCTCATATCTCTTAAACATCTCCTTCAACCTCTATCTCATCCCAACTCACCATAAGTTAAAATCTTAACAATTGTAATCCATGCCACAAGTCATCAATCTTTACTTACCAACAAAATGGGGCATTTGACTGGAGAGTGATCTAACTCAGAATCCCATTTTGGGGGTCTGCTTCCTAGGACTACTTCCTAGGAAGTTGCATTACATTCGGTTTCTCAGACATAGACCCCAAGACAAACTATTTTTGTAAAAATAAATATTTAGGAAGTAAAGTCAAGTCAATAGGGGAGTGAGACAGACTGGGAAGGGCTGGAGAACAAGCAGGGGTGCAGTATTCAGATAATTTTTGTAGACAGTGAATTCAGTGTTGACCTGTAATGGAGCTCTGGAAAAAGGGTAGGTCACTCCTTCTCACACTTGTCAGTCATGGGTTAAGAACTGCATTGGAGGAGATACTCCTGACTTCCATTCACACAGCTAAAGTAGGATCCAACAGCCTAAGTGTGGTCCTCGGACAAAGAGACACTGGTGTTAGCTTCTTTTATTTTGATTTCTCTCAGGCTTCCCGCTTTTAATTAGCATTCTACTGGTAACCTAATTCAGTAAGGATCTGTTGCATGTCTGCTATGTGTCTAACACTAATTAAAAATGCTTATCAGGTTAGCATTCTAAATCCAGCCGTTTACTATGAACATCAGATTTTCCAAATCAAAGTCAGGAGTATCTCCTCCAATACAGCCCTATCAAAATAAAAGCAAGGATAATTGTTTAGGAAGAGTACTATATATATTCAGTTTTGGACTGCATTGAGAGGGAAAGGGAGAAAATATTTGAGCACTTATGAAGTTCTTACATACACTATTATTGAATCCTAAGAATAATCTCATAAGGTAAACAATGTTACCTGCATTCTATATCAGATAACTGATCTGTGGCTTAGACAGGCTAGGCAGTTTTTACAGGGCTAAGATGTTTGGTGACAAAGACTCTCTCCTTGACCAAACTTTAGTAAGGCTACTTTGAGTTTCTCCACTAGGCTTCAACCTTGGCCCCTGTCCTTTCTGGGCCTGCATAGTCACCTTGCTTCAAGAATCCTGGTAAGTCTGTTATGGAAGGATTCCTCACTTTTGATATCTTATCACACTTGATATCCAGTTGAATTCCTTATCCCCCACCCTCTGTATCTGATCACCCTGACCTGCAGTTAGCAAGAATCCTGAAGTCAGATTAGCCAGAATTCCCCTATGCTTGATGTCTCCTTCTGATAATTTTCTATCAACTGAAACCCCATTCTGTTTACTGACTATAAACCCCAGCTGTCTTTGCTGTATTTGGAGTTGAGCCCAATTTCTCTCCCCAGTTGCAGTAGTTTCAACACCTATTGCAATCGTCCTGAATAAAGTCTCCCTTACAAAAGTCAGAATAAGTTTTTTTTTAACAGTTGCTGTCATCAGTATGAGCACTAAAATTTTCCACTGTGATAGCAGTCTCAGGAGAGATGAAAAGAAGCCTGAATAAAAGTCGATCATGTGCACATATATCTTCAGTGTTTACAAGTTTATGCAAAAGTAAGGTCTAGGGAACTCTTAAAATAGAAGACTTCAGCCCTTCCAATATCCCTTATCTTTCAGAGTTTTGTGTCAAAAATATTGTTAAGTTACAGCTTGTGTAACTTCCTGGACCTCTGTGACCATCTTGCCTCCATTTGTCCATCTCCTCCTGCCTGTGAGCACCGGTAGTTCTTCCGCCCATCACCTCCTTTCCTTTTGAGAACATTAACCTCTCTTAAGCCACCACCATGACCAGTATTCTGTCCTCAGAATGTGGTGACTCTAGCTTTTATCTCCCTTCCAGGTAGCCTCTATTCCTACAAGACAGTTCGAGGTAAGGTTGTAATCTTTGATGAGACTTTAATGAAAATGCAAAATAACACATAGGTATAAAAAACATAAGAAATAATGAACACCTGCCATTAGCACCTCTTTAAGTCTCAAATTGCATGATGTTACTCTGGCACCTATAATATGCTTTCTTTCCTCATCATAGGGCTTTTCCTCGCAAATGCCAATTTGTCTCCATGTCATCCAGGATAGTTTAACTCTATCAGAGACTGAGGATTTCAGCATGTTTTGTTATTCTGAATCCAGGCCCAACAAGACAGAGATATCAGAACCAAGAAGTCCAGCCTCAATACATTTCTCGAAGTCTGCAATAGTTAGCCTTTGTGACATGCATGGAATGTTCCTGGTTTAATTTTACTTTATCAGTTCTAGTCCTTTTGTTTTAACCTCTCCAGGAAAGGGTAGACAAGCTTGTATGTCTTTCCTTTAGTCTTCTCAGTCCCCCTTTTATTTTTCTGCAATGAGCTAGTTAAACTAGGTCACATAAACATATACATGCATGCATATGGGCATATTTACACACACACACAGACCTATAGCTAAAGAAATCTCAGTCTCCCAGCACAGTGCAGCCTCAACTAGTGGTTTAAAAAGAAACTCTTCTCTAAAGTAAAAATAGTCTGCAGAGTTGCAACTCTGGGTAAAACATCTACAACCACTTAGATCATTGCTCTAAGCAATTGCACTTCTTCTAGACAGCATTCAAACATCTTTTCTGATGCTAATCTCTGCCTTACATTTGCATAACTGAAAGGCCTATCAGGAATGTGTTTTTCTGAACACTGTTTGCCCTACAGTTGTTTTCAAGTTTTCACTCCTTTAAAAGCTATGAAATGGCTCTAAAACATGTTTTTCCTACTGCTTCTTTTGAGATTTCAAATGTATTTTTAAAACTTTTAATTTTAAACTAATTTTAGTACAAAGAGCTTCCTTACATCCCTCACATCACATCCACTAACGTCACCATCTTACATAACCACAGTATAATGATCAGAACCAGAAAATTAACTGTTGCACAATATTGTTAACTAAACTACAGGATTTATCTGAATTCCCACAATTTTACTATTAGAGTTCTTTTTCTGTTTCAGGGTCATCCAATGTCAATTTTCAGTCAGAGTTCATACTCACTAACCACTTAGGTCATCTTTTTTTAACATCTCTAGAAAAACGATGCTCTTTTTAAGCACATACCTGAAATGGAAACCGAGACCTGGGATGACAGTTCTCTTCTGGTTTCCAGATGGAGCAGTAATCCTCAAATTAGTGATAGCACTGCGTGTGGCAAAAGGGAATCTGTCTCCCTGCTGAAACTGGAAGTGAAAGTAGAGAGCATTTCTTAGGTTGAATTCAGTAGACTCTAAGTGTTTTGTTTCATTTAATTTAATTTAGGAGAGCTAAATAATTAAACATGAGGCCAAAGTACATAAGAAAGTGGCAGTCTTTTATTGCAAATATGCGCACACTCTTGGGCAAGGTTCTCTGATCCTCAGGTGTGGGGGGGGAGCCAGGGAAGTCGCACCGGCGCTCTCGGGTGAGGTTCCCTGGTCCACAAATGCGGGGGCCGAAGAAGTCACACTGGCTCCTGCCGGCAGCGGACTTTTATGCATTGGTACTGGAAGGGGGAGGGCAGTGGGCGGGATAAGGGCGTGATAGGGGCGTCTCCGTAGGCGTGACTGGGTAAGTTTCGATCTCTTCAGATTGACGTCACCTGGTGCATGCTCGGTTGATCTGCATCTTCCCAGGCACGGGAAAGTTGGTGATGAAGGACCCGGAAGCAACAGGGGTGGTGCCTTCTTGTTTACCTTCCTCCATCTTGTCCCTTCTCCCTCACCCAAACAGTCCAACCTCTTATTGATTATAAGAATTCAGGGCACCATTGTCAGTCTGGCTGCTTCCTGCTGTTAAGGGGCGTAGTTAGGGTCTGAGGTTGGCAGTTGGGTGTAAGGATGCAGGAGCATTTGATTGAAGGCGACTCGGGTGATTTCTTGGACCCTGGTTCGGAGAAATTTTATAAAAATGGGAGCAAAACATAAGGCAAGGCACAGGATTAGTATGGGAATTAGGAATGGAAGCATCTGCTGTACCGGTGGTTTGGGGGTTAAAGGGGATCTAATGCCCACCTATTTTGTGCTGCTACCTGGGCTACTGAGGTGATTTGACATTGTAAAGAGGCTAGGCTTTCAGCTAAAGCCTCTATGGCTGCCTGGACCTGAGTGGAGAGGGTCTGTGTGGATTGAATCGAGTGGGTGAGGGCCCCTGTTCCAAGTCCTGAGGCTACTAGAGACGATGCTAGGAAAACCCCGATAACTAAGGGAAGAAAAACGGCCGGTTTTTGGATTTTATTGCTGGGGCTGGGCTGGGAAGCTAGTTCGGACAATTCCCCTTCACTATATAGTGTTAAGCTAGGCACTAAAGACACCAAAACGCAAAGGGATTAGGTGATGGAGGTATGGTTAAGAGTTTTAGAGTTTGGTTACACCAAAAGTAGCCTCCAACGGGGGCCGTCTGGGTCTTGCTGGGAGCTTGAGTGCAATTATACCATGAAGAGTTTGGGGTAGAGCAACAGAAAGGAAGGGTTGGATTTTCTGGATTTCGGTATAATGGGACCTGGGGCAGGGATGTTACTTGAGGGGGGTTAGTAGAGCTAGTCATGATATTGAAAGCAGCTGGTAAGGGGACTGCCACTAAGGGGGTTCTTTCAAGTGCCGCGCAGAGGAAGCAGTGAGAGAGATTTGTCATGTTAGCTGTCTGTGTTAGATTCAGCCCTTGACGAACAAGTTTTAACCATGAGAATGGGTCCTCATTATTAGGGGAGTTTAACTGCTTCTGTAGTTTTTTTTCGTGAGATTTTGTGGCTGAGGTTAAATTCTGTAGGGCCTGTACACCTTTAGGGAGATGTACTTGCTGTACCTATACTCTCTTTACCTGGATGGTTGTGGTGGGATATGAGGAAACAGATGATGCATATAGTCCACCTTTAACTCCCTGGGCCTACCAAGGGTCCCAGGGATCATTAATAATAAGACTATATGTTCCTGGCGAAGGGCTTTGAAACATATTCTTATGTTGGGATTGTGCATTGAAGTCATACAAAGGATGGATTTTGCAGTAATTGTATGGACACCCTAGGTTGGTTTCTTGCCAGTAGTTTTTACAATTATATTGCGTTTGGTCGTACAAAAAACATATGGCTGGGAGGCCCCACCTTCCGGCGATGGAATTTAGGGAAAAATTTAGGGAGACGGCAGATTGACAACCCTGGGGGGGGGTACATTCTGCAGTGCCCTGCATGAGTGAGTGTACCTGGTTGTCTGTAGACCAGGTTTCAGTTATAGAAAACCTCCATACAAATTTAGGATTAGTAGGGGTAACTAGGGGGATTAGAGTGAACTATAATAATGGTGGCAAGCGTGTGGAGAGTAAGTTCAACATTGCTGAAATTACAAAGGGCACCCTGCCAAGCTAGGTCTTTTATGAGAGTAAAAAGTCGGGAAAGCCACTGGTTGGGGGATGGGTCGGGCAGGAGGGTGTCTATGGGGTCTATAAGGGAAAAATCAGTTAAGTTAAGATGAAGAATAGTGAGGAAGTGGGAAAGTTTGAGGAGGGTGTTGATCCTTGAGTAGAACCTGGTCACCTGGAGAAAGGGAAGGGGAATAGATGTTTTGAGTTAGGTTAAGATGTCTCATCCCAAGAAGGGGGTGGGACAAGAGGGCATGATGAGGAAAGAGTGGGCAAAATATGCATAGTCCAGGCAACAGTTTAACATTGGGGTCTGGCGAGGGTTAGATGGTTTACCATCTACCCAACTACTGAGATAGTGGGTGGCTGGCTAGGACCTCCATAGGTCGACAAAACAGAATAGGTAGCCTCCGTATTGATGAGAAAAGAAATTGGCTTACCTGCTACCTGTAGAGTTACCCTAGGCTCGGCGAGGGTGACAGGGGTCTCCGAGTGTGGGCACCGTCAGTCGTCGTCCAGGTGTAGGAGCTGGAAGGAGCCTTCCGACCCTTGAGGAGAGGCACCACGTTGAGGCGCAATGCCTGCCCTGCTGGCGGGGCAATCAGACTTCCAGTGTCCTTCCTGTTGGCAGGTTGGGCACAGCGTGGTAGGCAGGTGAGGATTTGGACACCTTTTTTCCTAATGCCCAGTTGTGCCACACTTAAAGCATGGGCCAGACGGAGTGGCCGGCTTGGCCTGGGGACACTGGTTTGCCCAGTGTCCTGGGTCTCCACATTTATAGCAGGAGCCCTTGGGAGATTTGCCCTGTGTCTTCCCTGCCGGCAGAGTGGGCAACGCTGGTTGGAGGGCAGCCACTAGAGCTTGCGCCTGAAGCACAGCCCTTCTTTTCTCCTTGTCTAGCTCTGCGGCCTCAGCTGCTGCTTCTCTGGAGTTAAAAACTTTAAAGGCCAATTTTACTAAGTCCTGTATGGGGGTTTGAGGCCCATCTTCAACCTTTTTTAGCTTTTTTCGAATATCTGAGGCTGACTGGGAGATAAAATAGGAGGCTAGGACAGCTGCTCTGGCTGGGGAGGTGGGGTCTAGCGGAGTAAATTGGGCTGGTGCCTCTGTAAGGCGATTTAGGAAGGAAGCCGGGTTCTCATCTGGGTGCTGGATGATTTCCTTTAGTTTATCAAAATTGACCGCTTTGTTAGAGGCTGCCTGCATACCGGCCAAGAGACATTGAACCATAATGTCTCTCCTATGGCGGCCGGGCTGCTGTGGCTGGTAATCCTAATCTGGTTCTATGGACGGGACAGCCATCTTTCCTAACGGGACGGTGGCGTCAGTTAAATGCCATTGATCTGCATGTTGCCTGGCGGCTGCAAGAATACACTCTCTTTCCTCTGGGTTAAGGGAGGAGGACAAAATGACCTGTAAGTCATGCCAGGTTAGATCATATGCCTGACATAGGTATCGAAATTCCTTGGAATACAGGGTGGGGTTAGCAGAGAAGTCGCCGAGCCGTTTTTCAATCTTGGAAAGGTCTGCCAAGGAAAAAGGGACATGGACTCTAACTAGTCCTTCGGCTCCGGCGACCTCTCGGAGGGGGGCCAACAAACTAACAGGGGAGGTTGAAACAGACTGACCAGTCGGGTAGGTTGAGACCGGCTGACTGGTAGAGGGGGTTGAGGCAGGCTGACTGGTAGAGGGGGTTGGGGCAGGCTGACTGGTAGAGGGCTGACTAGTAGGGGCCGCTACTGCGGTCTTGGAGCAAGTGTGGGCAGAAATGGGAGAGGTAAGAGGAGTGGCTGAGGGAGGGGTGGTAAGAGGAGCATAGGGAGGGGGGTTGGTAGGTCGGGAGGGAGGTGCCCCACCGTTGGCCTCGTCTGAGATGGAAGTAGAATTTTCCTCTGCTTGTGGTGTGGGGGCCGAGGGCTGGGTTTTAACTAACAAGACCTGGGTCATTGAACACTGGGCACACAGGTCTGGGTGAGAGCGCAAGTCCCAAAAGCCTTGGACATAGATAATTGCTGACCACTTTCCAAGACTTTGGCAGAAATTAGAGAGATCTAATAGAATGTTATAGTCAAGTGTGCCGTCTGGTGGCCATTGAGATTGGTTGTCTAATTTATACTGCTGCCATGCCACAGTGGAGAGGAAAATTAGCCACTTTTGTTTTCAATCTTGAGCTAGATGTAAGGCTTCCAAGTTTTGGAGGAGACACCCTAAGGGGGTGTTCCTAGGGATTTTCGATTGTGAGGTTCCCATTGTTTAACCACCAGAAATGGAAACCGACCTCACGCAGTGGTAAAGTGTCCTTTGCCGCTGCTAGAGACCGGGGGCTCCTGGAGCCACTAATGGAGAATTGAGGAACTTCAAGAAGGACATCTCCGGGTTGAAGACCTCACTGCGCCACATGGTGGCTACGTCCTTGGGTGTACGTACGACTCTAGGCCAAGGACACAGAAACGGACGGAGATGGTTAACAAATGGGAGTACTCACCGAAGAAGAAATTCTCAGAGCAGCACCAGTGGAAAGCTGGAACACTTGTTCGGTGTTGGTGGCTGGTTGGGTTGGGAGCCGGTTCGCTGGGGAGGAGGTTCGTTAGACCCCTAGGGGATGTTGAGGAAGGGTCTCCTCCTGGGTCGGGTTTCGGCACCGACTGTTTTGTTTCATTTAATTTAATTTAGGAGAGCTAAATAATTAAATATGAGGCCAAAGTACATAAGAAAGTGGCAGTCTTTTATTGCAATTATGCGCACACTCTCGGGCGAGTGTTCTCTGGTCCTCAGGTGTGGGGGGCCAGGGAAGTCGCGCCAGCACTCTCGGGTGAGGTTCCCTGGTCCACGAATGCGGGGGCCGAAGAAGTCACACCAGCTCCTGCCGGCAGCGGACTTTTATGCATTGGTACTGGAAGGGGGAGGGCAGTGGGCGGGATAAGGGCGTGATAGGGGCGTCTCCATAGGCGTGGCCGGGTAAGTTTCGATCTCTTAGGATTGATGTCACCTGGCGCATGCTCGGTTGATCTGCATCTTCCCAGGCACGGGAAAGTTGGTGATGAAGGACCCGGAAGCAACAGGGGCGGTGCCTTCTTGTTTACCTTCCTCCATCTTGTCCCTTCTCCCTCACCCAAACACTAAGATGAAGATCTGTGAACATTATCCATAGCAATGTTCCCAGGAAATACTCGCAGGGAAGTGGGACCAGGAATACCCAAAGGTAAGAGGCCAACCAAGGGTGCCATATTGAACAAAATTCCCCCGACTTAATTCCGTGAGGGAGCTCCACAAATAGTGGAGCTTGTACCTCAGAATCTTTTTAATTAGAGGTACAGGAAGCTGGAATGTGTGTACCCTTTGCCTTCATCAGTCATTGATTAATAGCTGCTCCTGGAGAGGATCTACATTCTCAAAGTTAGCTCTTGGGACTATAGGCCAAGTAGTTCTGGCAGCCAGAGCCCACCTGCCTACAAAGAATCACAGGTGCTGGCCCTACACATGGAGCCAGTGTAGAAGAAATGCTCTTGGAACTAGATCCTCATCTCTCACCTATACAAAATCAACTCAAGATCAATCTAAGACTTGAAATCGTAAAGATTCTAGAAGAAAAACTCTTCTAGACATTGACTTAGGCAAAGACTTCATGACCAAGATCTAAAAAGCAAATGCAACAAAAACAAAGGTAAATAAATGGGACTTAATTAAACTAAAAAGCTTCTACACAGCAAGAGAAATAATCAGCAGAGTTAACAGACAACCCACAGAGTGGGAGAAAATTTTCACAATCTATACATCCAACAGAGGACTAATATCCAGATTCTACAAAGAGCTTAAAAAAATCATCAAGAAAAAACAATCAATCCCATCAAAAAGTTAGCTAAGGACATGAATAGATAATTATCAAAAGAAGATATACGAATGGGCAATACGCATATGGAAAAATCCTCAACATCACTAAGTGTCAGGGAAATGCAAATCAAAACCATAATACGATACCACCTCACTCCTGAAAGAATGGCCATAATAAAAAAAAAAGCTAAAAATAATAGATGTTGTCATGGATGCGGTGAAAAGGGAACACTTTTACACTATTAGTGAGAATATAAACTAGTACAATCACTATGGAAAACTGTGGAAATTCCTTAAAGAACTAAAAGTAGATATACTATTTGATCCAGCAATCCCACTACCAGGTATCTACTCAGAGGAAAAGAAGTCATTATATGAAAAAGATACTTGCACATGCATGTTTATAGCAGCACAATTTGCAATGGCAAAAATATAGAACCAGCCCAAATGCCCATCAATCAATGAGTGGATATAGAAAGTGTGTGTGTGTGTGTGTATGTATGTATGTATGTGTGTGTGTGTATGTATATGTGTGTGTGTGTGTGTGTGTATGTATGTGTGTGTGGTGGGGGGGTGGCATGGATATATACTCAGCCATGAAAAGGAATGAAATGATGGCATTCACAGCAACCTGGATGGAATTAGAGGCTATTATTCTAAGTGAAGTAATTCAAGAATGGAAAGCCAAACATTGTATTTTCTTACTCATATATTAGAGCTAAGCTATGAGGACACAAAGGCACAAGATTAGACTTTGGGGATTTGAGGGAAATGGTGGGGGGTAGTGAGGGATAAAAGACTACATATTGTGTACAGTGTACACTGCTTGGGTGATAGGTGCACCAAAATCTCAGAAATCACCACTAAAGAACTTATTCATGTAACCAAATGCCACCTGTTCCCAAAAAACCTATTGAAATAAAAAAATTAAAAATTAAAATATAAAATAAAATTAATATAGCTACCAAAACAAGATAAACAATAACTAGCCATCAAGTAATAGTACTTGATATCACCATTGTATACACATAGTCCATTCTCACTTTACCTGGTAATTGGAGTGACCATCTATATTAGTTAATTAACCCTATCAAGCAGAAAATACAAAAAGCAAACTTCTATATTTATGACATGAGGTAATTTTGCAACTTGGAACAAGGAACTTACTGAAGTTAGGCTCCTACTTTCCCAGAGAAACGGGAAAAGTGGTGGTATCTCTTTGGGTATTTACATTTCAGTAAGATGGCTTCCATGTTCTTCAGAAAGATTTTCTTGGATATAAAGGTGACAATAAAACCTATCTAGTTTTCAAGAAGATTAACTGGAGACAGTACTAACAACATTTTCTAAAGTAAATACTCTAAAAAGAAAAGCTGGGGAAGGGGGTTTCAGGGTGTTTTCCTCCCTTATTTTTAACAAGAAGCATTAAGTCTCTTATGTTTTGTGTTAATTTTTATTTTTTCTTACAAAAGCCATAAGACTTATTAGCTCCAGAATCCCAGTTTATATATTCTTTCAGTCTATAACACACACACACACACACACACACACACATGCTTAGTCTTCCAGACATCGTTATAAGCCATCAAAACTTAAAGTGGATTAGTAAATGTACCTTTTAAAATCAGTAATTAATTTGTGACATCATTAGTGAAGATGCTAAGACAACAATATTTTTAAATACACATTTTCAGCATATAACTCATAAAGGAAATTGTGTAATTTGTGTCTGATAGACCCAGTGACATGAAAATTGTTAACAACAACAACAAAAAGAATCTGAAAGTATGAGTCCAGAGTTAAGGGATGTACATTGAACTCTTGTGGGACAGGAAAAAATCATAGGCTCTATATATTTTCAAGGCACTGTCAATTTTGTAAGGAAAATATATTCACTGGACATAAAGAATGTTTGCTAGAGTGGTGGAAAAGTTCATTTTCCCTGACATACTGAAAACCAGATATATTATAGAGATAAAAATGGAATTTAGCAAGCAATAAGGTATGGGCATTTGTGACTGGAGTCAAAATTCCACCAGCTTTAACTATTTAAGATTTATCCCACCTATTTCATTGAGATTAAGTTTTTAATGAATACTTGGAAAGGGAAAAAAGGCTAGAGCATAGCATGAGATCAACTATGTCAACAGCATTCTTGGTTACCTGGAACGATTGTGAAAGGGGTTGTTTGATAGTCCTTCCACTTGCCCTTCCTAGCAGTTGCTCTAATTTACTGTGTTTATAGATACCCAAATCAGCCACATTTAGGCATTTGTTCTTGGCAAGGGAAAAAACTTTAAATGCATTCAGACTGCAGAAAAAAGTTGGTTGAGCATCAGTCTCCTTTTGATTCTGAAGACCATAGAGTTATGGAATGAAAGACTAGACAATAACTTGGAGATCAGAGTGCCCCCTCCTCACTGAACAAATGAGGAACTTTAGAGAGAAGGCAAAGTGACTTGCACAAGCTCATGTGGACACTTTAATTTGAATTAAGGCTAACGAAGATCAGTATATGGGCTTTAATAACTTTAAGCAACTTAATAACATATGTTGCTTAACAATTTTGCCTAGGTTAATTTCCCTAATTCTTAAACTATAGTTCTATAATGCAAGTTTGCTATTTTTATTGCCCTTCCATATCAGCAGATAACAAGTTAAAAATCTGTGTTTTTAAATTTTCAACCCTCTTTCGTACACTGACCCGCTGGGTCCAGCCTTCATATTGGCGGAAGGTGCTCCTCCTATGCTATCCACTGCCCGCCAGGCTTTGTTCGGGCTACATCCAGTCCCATAACCTCCAGGACAGCATTTACTCTGCATTTATAGCTTGCTTTTATCCACTTTCTGAAACGAAAATTGATATGGGATCATTGATTTTGGAGCATTGCACATTATATATTCTTACTCATCCATTTCTACTAAAATGTTTTCTAAATGAATTCCTTATTTTCTTACCTTAATAAGTCACCTTTACACAATAGTATACTTTCTCATGACTAGTAACATAACACATAAATGTGGTTGTATTATTTACTTAAGGCAATTATTCAAAATACCTCTCTGTTATTAACCTATAAGTTACCGGATAAAAGATGTACAGCATATCCAGGACTTGGAAATTTTGAATAAAACTGCCATTATTTATCTTCATTTTCTGTCTTCACTTTATGTGATAAATTATAAGAAACTTCATAATCCCCAAACAGTCTGTCTGATAATAGCAGTAAATTTTTGAAGCAGAAGATGAACCATCCTATGTTTGTTTTTGTACCTTTATGAAATATTCTTCCCTTTTATCTCTATCCTTGTTGACATTTCAGCATGCCTAATTTTTTAAAAAAATGTTGTTCAATAAAAATATACACCATATCAACTTACTGGTGGCTTTGGCCCACTTCTTCTATTTTCCTTTCATTACAAATTTTTATTAGCTGTGAAAGAACAGACTTCCCAATTTCAAGAAAAGTTTGGTAATATATTTTGTAAGGCCATATAAATATATATGCCCCAGGTGTACTAGGCTAGAGGTTTTGTGCCCTCAGAATTCCAGGTGTGCATCACATAACTTTTAAATTACAAACTTATAATAAGATGGAAATTTCTTATAGAAAATGTGTGCAAATGTTCTTTTTTTTTTTTTAGAGATTACACTTCTCAGTATCTAACCTATAGAAATTCATGTGCAAGAACATGTAAACTGCCAATAACTAGTTTATTGCACAAGACCATATGTACAAGGATGGCCACTGCAGAACTGATTGTAATGGCAAAAAAAACAAAAACAAAACAAAAAAAACTACCAAATGTCTAGCAATAGGAAGTATTATAAAATGCAATACTATGCATAGGTAAGAATAACAAGATATGATCATTACATACTAACACAGAATAACTTTTAAAATTTATTGTTAAATGGAAAATAAAATGAAAAATCCATATAGAATGCTAATATTTGTATAAACACACTTCAGAGAACAAAACTATTATACAGAAGTGTGTGTGTGTATATATATATATACTTTGCATATTATACTATGTGTATAGCCCATTCAATAAATATTTATTGAGTGTCCATCTTGTACAAAACACTTTTCTAGAACATTATTTTCATGCACAATTAAAGGATTTAGAAGTCAGAACTGAGGATAAAATTTGGACATCAATGGCCTATAAATGGAATGTAAACCTGTTTGGATGAAATTACTTGGGAAAAGAATAGAGAAAATAGGAACAAGTCTAGAATCATCTAGAATAAAGGGATGGCAGTAGCCTCTCTAAAGAAAGAATGGGTAGGAAGTGTATATGGAGATGTTTAGCTTTCTATGTATGTTTGAATCCCCCTTGTATCCCTTTGGGACTCTAGTCATTGATTATTTGTGTAAATAAAGCTGGATGTTTATATTTTGCATTTATAGGAGGGAATGTAGTATAGCAAGATTAAAATTAGATTTTAAAATGCTTTTGGTGTGTAGCAAGAGTGGAATGTGGGGATGCTGGTAGGAAACAAATATTGATGTTACCTATTCTCCTGGAAAGTGCATTTCAGAGATCACCCAAACATAATATGGGTTCCTCTCAGCCTCCATGAGGAATACTAAGCAGGGCAAAAGTAGGGCTGTGTTCCTCTTCTCTTTTCATCTGGACTTGAATACTTTAAATAGGGGCACATAAAGACTTCGAAGAAAACACAATTTAACTCCACATTTTGTAAAAAATTTTTTTTTTTTTTTTTTTTTGAGGCGGAGTCTAAACTCCTCGCCAGGCTGGAGTGCAGTGGCGGATCTCCAGCTCCTGCAAGGCTCCGCCTCCAGCGTTCGCCGACTCTCCTACCTCAGCCTCGAGTAGCTGGGACCCTGAGGCGCCCACCACCTCGCCCGGCTAGTTTTGTATTTTTAGTAGAAGCCCGGGGTTTTCGGGTTAGCCAGGATGGTTTGATCTCCTGACCTCGTGATCCATCCCGTCTCGGCCTCCCAAAGTGCAGGATTACAGGCTTGAGCCACCGCGCCCGGCCCAAGACATGATATTTTTTAAGGATGAAAAACTAGAAGAAAGTCACCACATTCTGAGAATAAACATTAAAAAGAGAATTAATATAAGACATAAAAACAAATCCTCCTGCAAATAACTAGAGATGTTTTTGAAAATCTATATTAAGTACTATATTGAGTTAAATATGTGAGGCACACACACCAATGGACAAAAATGAAAATTGAAAATACCAAACAAAATACACAATCCTGAGATTTAGAAAGATTTTCCTCAGATAAAAACTATGATCATAAAACTTAAAAGTAGGTTAATAGGTAGAAGACTGGATAAAGAGCAAAATGCTGAATTAGAAAAATAAATGTTTAAAAAACTATCTCAAACTCAGAATTACAAGATGAGGAAAACAAGCAGCAGAATTTGTAATAATAGAAAACAAAAACAATTACAAGATCTAAGATCACAAAATAGAAATACTTGAAGCAAGGACATCACATAAATAAAAAAAAGAAATACATTAGAACTGAAACTTCTAGAGCTGAATAAAATAATTTGTGTGATCAGATTGAAAATATTACCTGAGCAGCAAAAAAATGAGGCATGCAGTAAGACCTATCATATTCAAATGTATAAATTCTAAGCATAAAGAACAATTTTAAAAATTATCCAAGCAGAAAAATAAATAGATTATCTATATATATATAGATGTTGTTTTTAAAAAATAACTTCATTATACTTTATTATTTGAATTTACCATAATTTTTTGACAATTTTTCTCTTAAGAATTTTCAAGATAATTGTGATACAAGGTCAATGGAGTAAGAAAGTCTAGGTAGTGTTAAAAGAATGGCTGAAATAGCTCAATACACAAAACTTTGTAGGAGATGATAATAAGATAGGCAAGGGCTGACGGATACAAAGAAATTTGACAAGTCAAGGAAATGGAGGTGCTGAGAAAGTCAAATAAAAATTATAATTTAACACTATTCAGCAAAATACTTCCTAAAATTTGTGTTAATCTATTTGTATAAATGAACTATTAAAAACTAAAGGCCTAATGACGTTTATTTTTAACAAAATAAAAACAAGAAATAAAAAGAAAACTCTTTAGTAATATATCAAGGGACGTTTCATAAATACATTTAGAAAAAACACGCACCGAGATACTAATTTCAAACAACAAAATTTAACTCTCTTTTACAGCCCCCACCCAACGTTTCTAGAGAAAATTCTTCGCATGTAATCAACATGTGTGAATTTTAATTACATCATTAATTCCAATTAAAATTGCTTATTTACTATTTTTTTGGTCTTTTGATATATTTAACACTGTCATTGCAAACATCGTTTACTAGGAAATAAATCAGGACTCCAATTGTCACTTATGCACATATTCTTTCTGATGTGAAGCAAATTAAATTTAAGCTGGGCATTTTTAAAAATTTTATGTTTTTGGTAGTTGTAATTCTGTAATAAGAGAATAATTCAGCTCATTACCAGTGTATATGTTCACAAATGTTGCTATCTATAAGAATAGTACTTTATTTTAATAAAATGTTGTGATCAATTATTTTAAGGTTCACATTCTGAACAATATAATAATATAAGGCAAAGCAGTTTTTGCTGCTTAAAATTTTGGAAGTTGCATCTTCACGTACAAAATTCTCTAAACATAATATTCGTATTTAGAAAATTCTGATGCTTTTTTATTTTTTGCAATAAAGGTTAATAAAAGTATTTATACTTCTAATAAACTGAAGCGGTTTAGAATTAGTATTTTCATGCTCACTGTGGCAGTTGGGTATAAAATACAAAAACTTGTAAATGTGACATTAAAATTACTCTGGAACTAAATTGATTAAGACACCATTTTAAAATTCAGTGCTCAAGAGGAAACAACCCACATGTCTCTAAATAGATGAATAAACACTGTATACATATGATAGAATAATATTAGCCTTAAATAGAAATGCAATCCTGATAAATGATACAACATGGATGAAAGTTAAAGACATAATACTAAGTGAAATAAACCAAACACAAATAGACATATTGTATGATTCCACTTACACAAAAATACCTAGATTTTGAAAATTCATAAAGACAAAGTAGTTTAGAGGCTATCAGGGGTTTGTTTAATGATTATGATTCTTTAATGATTACAAGATTTCTATATGGGGCAGTGAAAGGGTTGTGGGAGTGGATAGCTATAATGGTTGTATAATTGTGGATATAATTATTGCCACTGAATCGTACACTTAAAAATGGTTGAGATGATTAATTTTGTGTTATATATACATTATGCTACATACAAAAAAAGTAAAAGATTTTAGATAGTTACATACAAACTATGCTTTCATATTTGGAATAAAAATGAGGGGTAAGGCCAGACATGGTGGCTCACGCCTGTAATCCCAGCACTTTGGGAGGCTGACGCAGGCGGATCGCCTGAGGTTAGGAGTTCAAGACCAGCCTGGCCAACATGGTGAAATCCTGTCTCTACTAAAAATAAAAAAATTAGCTGGGTGTGGTAGTGTGTGCCTGTAATCCCAGCTACTTGGGAGGCTGAGGCAGGAGAATCACTTGAACCCAGGAGGCTCAGGTTGCAGTGAGCCAAGATTGTGCCTCTGCACTCCAGTCTGGGCTCCAGAGCAAGACTGTCTTAAAAAAAAAAAAAAAAAAAAAAGCTGAGCGGTAAGAAAGATAATATATTTATTAATGCAAAATTAGTTACTGTTTATACCTATTAGAGTCATTCTGAACTGATCTAAGACAAAGTTATAACAGCTCTGAATGAAATTCAGAATGAAATATTTTAAATCTTTAGGACATTACCTTAGAATTAAAATAACTTTAATTAAATAGATATTGGGGATATTATTACAATCTAAGTATAGTCACTTTTATACTACATAATTTTTAAATAAACTACATACTAATGCTTTCTTAATATTGAAAAATTTCAATTTTGTAGAGGTAAATTTATTGTATTCATGGTATTTTTAGATATACGATAACCTCTTAGTTTTTATTTAATCAAAACTATTAGTTTTTCCTTGTTTTTTTTCTTTATGTTTTGCTTAGAAATACCTTTGCCACCTGAAGAAAAAAAATTAAAGTATGCTTTATTTAAAATATTTTATATTTTTGATTACTCATAAAAGCATACATATATACATAATATATTGCACCTACTTTTTTTTTTTTTTGAAATGGGGTCTCACTGTGTTGCCCAGGCTGGAGTGCAGTGGTGCAATCTCGGCTCACTGCAAATTCCGCCTCCAGGGTTCACGCCATTCTCCTGCCTCAGCCTTCCAAGTAGCTGGGACTACAGGTGCCCGCCACCATGCCTGGCTAATTTTTTGTATTTTGAATACAGACGGGTTTTCACCATATTAGCCAGGATGGTCTCAATTTCCTGACCTCGTGATCCACCCACCTTGGCCTCCCAAAGTGCTGGGATTACAGGTGAGAGCCACCGCGCCTGGTCTGCACTTACTTTTACTCTTCAAGTAACTATCCCAGAACTATTTAAGAGGTGATTTTACGTTTTATCACTAATAAATTATCCTGGTTGGGTGCAGTGGCTCATGACTGTAATCCCAGCCCGTTGGGAGGTCTTAGGAGGGCAGATCATGAGGTCAGGAGTTCGAGACCAGCCAGGCCAACATAGTGAAACCCCGTCTCTACTAAAAATACAAAAATTAGCTTGGCATGGTAGTTCACGTCTGTCATCCCAGCTACTCGGGAGGCTGAGGAAGGAGACTCACTTGAACCTGGGAGGTGGAGGTTGCAGTGAGCCTAGATCATGCCACTGCACTCCATCTTGAGTGACACAGCATGACTCTGTCCCAGGAAAAAAAAAAAAAAAAAATTATCCTGTTACAGATTGTTAAGGTCTTATGTCTACATCTGATCATTTTATTCAGCGTCACTGTTCTGAAAAATTTTGAGACAGTACCGTAATGTCTAAATTACTGAAAATAGAACATATGTTGTGCTATCTGGCGTGCAAGTACATATAATTACCCTCATTTGCAAATAATTGTGTGATTCTAAGTAGTTTTACAACTTTAAAGCATTTTTTCAAGTTTCTCTTCCCACCATCTTGTGAAAAAAATTGTTGAGGTTTTAATTATAATTGCATTAACATATGTATTAACTTGGGAAAATCTACTTTCATTTTTTCAGCTCATTGTTTTTGTTATTTACCTCCATAGCTTTAAATAAGATGCTAAATAACATTGTTGTTAATTTATTGCTTAGTTTTAAATATCATCCTTTCACTCCCTATTAAAAAAGGAAGACTCTTTCTTTTTTTTTTTTTAATTATACTTTAAGTTCCAGGGTACATGTGCACAACGTGCAGGTTTGTTACATATGTATACATGTTGGTGTGCTGCACCCATCAACTTGTCAGCACCCATCAACTCGTCATTTACATCAGGTATAACTCCCATTGCCATCCCTCCCCTTCCCCCCTCCCCATAATAGATCCCGGTGTGTGATGTTCCCCTTCCCATGTCCAAGTGATCTCTTTGTTCAATTCCCACCTATGAGTGAGAACATGCGGTGTTTGGTTTTCTGTTCTTGCGATAGTTTGCTGAGAATGATGGTTTCCAGCGGCATCCATGTCCCTACAAAGGATACGAACTCATCCTTTTTTATGGCTGCATAGTATTCCCTGGTGTATATGTGCCACATTTTCTTAATCCAGTCTGTCACTGATGGACATTTGGGTTGATTCCAAGTCTTTGCTATTGTGAATAGTGCCACAATAAACATACATGTGCATGTGTCTTTATATCAGCATGATTTATAATCCTTTGGGTATATACCCAAAAATGGGATGGCTGGGTCACATGGTATTTCTAGTTCTAGATCCATGAGGAATTGCCATACTGTTTTCCACGACGGTTGAACTAGTTTACAATCCCACCAACAGTGTAAAAGTGTTCCTATTTCTCCACATCCTCTCCAGCACCTGTTGTTTCCTGACTTTTTAATGATTGCCATTCTAACTGGTGTGAGATGGTATCTCATTGTGGTTTTGATTTGCATTTCTCTGATGGCGAGTGACGACAAGCATTTTTTCATGTGTCTGTTGGCTGTATGAATGTCTTCTTTTGAGAAATGTCTGTTTATACACTTTGCCCACTTTTTGGTGGGGTTATTTGTTTTTTTCTTGTAAATTTGTTTGAGTTCTTTATAGATTCTGGATATTAGACCTTTGTCAGATGAGTAGATTGCAAAAATTTTCTCCCATTCTGTAGGTTGCCTGTTCACTCTGGTGGTAGTTTCTTTTGCTGTGCAGAAGCTCTTTAGTTTAATTAGATTCCATTTGTCAATTTTGGCTTTTGTTGCCATTGCTTTTGGTGTTTTAGACATGAAGTCTTTGCCCATGCCTATGTCCTGAATGGTATTACCTAGGTTTTCTTCTAGGGTTTTTATGGTTTTAGGTCTTACATTTAAGTCTCTAATCCATCTTGAATTAATTTTCGTATCAGGAGTAAGGAAAGGATCGAGTTTCAGCTTTCTACTTATGGCTAGCCAATTTTCCCAGCACCATTTATTAAATAGGGAATCCTTTCCCCATTTCTTGTTTTTGTCAGGTTTGTCAAAGATCAGATGGCTGTAGATGTGTGGTATTATTTCTGAGGGCTCTGTTCTGTTACATTGGTCTATATCTCTGTCTTGGTACCAGTACCATGCTGTTTTGGTTACTGTATCCTTGTAGTATAGTTAGAAGTCAGGTAGCAAGATGCCTTCAGCTTTGCTCTTTTGATTTAGGATTGTCTTGGCAATGCGGGGTCTTTTTTGGTTCCATATGAACTTTAAAGCAGTTTTTTCCAATTCTGTGAAGAAACTCATTGGTAGCTTGATGGGGATGGCATTGAATCTATAAGTTACCTTGGGCAGTATGGCCATTTTCACAATATTGATTCTTCCTATCCATAAGCATGGTATGTTCTTCCATTTGTTTGTGTCCTGTTTTATTTCACTGAGCAGTGGTTTGTAGTTCTCCTTGAAGAGGTCCTTTACATCCCTTGTAAGTTGGATTCCTAGGTATTTTATTCTCTTTGAAGCAATTGTGAATGGAAGTTCATTCCTGATTTGGCTCTCTGTTTGTCTGTTACTAGTATATAAGAATGCTGGTGATTTTTGCACATTAATTTTGTATCCTGAGACTTTGCTGAAGTTGCTTATCAGCTTAAGGAGATTTTGGGCTGAGACGATGGGATTTTCTAAATATACAATCATGTAATCTGCAAACAGTGACAATTTGACTTCTTCTTTTCCTAACTGAATACCCTTTATTTCTTTCTCTTGCCTGATTGCCCTAGCCAGAACTTCCAACACTATGTTGAATAGGAGTGATGAGAGAGGGCATCCCTGTCTTGTGCCAGTTTTCAAAGGGATTTTTTCCAGTTTTTGCCCATTCAGTATGATATTGGCTGTGGGTTTGTCATAAATAGCTCTTATTATTTTGAGATACGGTCCATCGATACCGAATTTATTGAGAGTTTTTAGCATGAAGGGCTGTTGAATTTTGTCAAACGCCTTTTCTGCATCTATTGAGATAATCATGTGGTTTTTGTCTTTGGTTCTGTTTATATGCTGGATTACATTGATCGATTTGTGTATGTTGAACTAGTCTTGTATCCCAGGGATGAAGCTCACTTGATCATGGTGGATAAGCTTTTTGATGTGCTGCTGGATTCGGTTTGCCAGTATTTTATTGAGGATTTTTGCATCGATGTTCATCAGGGATATTGGTCTAAAAATCTCTTTTTTTGTTGTATCTCTGTCAGGCTTTGGTATCAGGATGATGTTGGCCTCATAAAATGAGTTAGGGAGGATTCCCTCTTTTTCTATTGATTGGAAGAGTTTCAGAAGGAATGTTACCAGCTCCTCCTTGTACCTCTGGTAGAATTCAGCTATGAATCCATCTGGTCCTGGACTTTTTTTGGTTGGTAGGCTATTAATTATTGCCTCAATTTCAGAGCCTGCTATTGGTCTATTCCGGGATTCATCTTCTTTCTTGTTTAGTCTTGGGAGAGTGTAAGTGTCCAGGAAATTATCCATTTCTTCTAGGTTTTCTAGTTTATTTACGTAGAGGTGTTGATAGTATTCTCTGATGGTAGTTTGTATTTCTGGGGGGTCGGTGGTGTGGTGATATCCCCTTTATCATTTTTTATTGCCTCTATTTGATTCTTCTCTCTTTTCTTCTTTATTAGTCTTGCTAGCAGTCTATCAATTTTGTCGATCTTTTCATAAAACCAGGTCCTGGATTCATTGATTTTTTGGAGGGTTTTTTGTGTCTCTATCTCCTTCAGTTCTGCTCTGATCTTAGTTATTTCTTGCCATCTGCTGGTTTTTGAATGTGTTTGCTCTTGCTTCTCTAGTTCTTTTAATTGTGATGTGAGGGTGTCAATTTTAGATCTTTCCTGCTTTCTCTTGTGGGCATTTAGTGCTATAAATTTCCCTCTACACACTGCTTTAAATGTGTTCCAGAGATTCTGGTATGTTGTATCTTTGTTCTCATTGGTTTCAAAGAACATCTTTATTTCTGCCTTCATTTCGTTATGTACCCAGTAGTCCTTCAGGAGCAGGTTGTTCAGTTTCCATGTAGTTGAGCGGTTTTGATTGAGTTTCTTAGTCCTGAGTTCTAGTTTGATTGCACTGTGGTCTGAGAGACAGTTTGTTATAATTTCTGTTCTTGTACATTTGCTGAGGAGTGCTTCCAACTATGTGGTCAATTTTGGAATAAGTGTGATGTGGTGCTGAGAAGAATGTATATTCTGTTGATTTGGGGTGGAGAGTTCTGTAGATGTCTATTAGGTTCGCTTGTTGCAGAGTTGAGTTCAATTCCTAGATATTCTTGTTAACTTTCTGTCTCATTGATCTGTCTAATGTTGACAGTGGGGTGTTGAAGTCTCCCATTATTATTGTATAGGAATCTAAGTCTCTTTGTAAGTCTCTAAGGACTTCCTTTATGAATCTGGGTGCTCCTGTATTAGGTGCGTATATATTTAGGATAGTTAGCTCTTCCTGTTGAATTAATGCCTTTACCATTATGTAATGGCCTTCTTTGTCTCTTTTGATCTTTGATGGTTTAAAGTCTGTTGTCAGAGACTAGGATTGCAACCCCTGCTATTTTTGTTCTCCATTTGCTTGGTAGATCTTCCTCCATCCCTTTATTTTGAGCTTATGTGTGTCTCTGCCTGTAAGATTTGTCTCCTAAATACAGCAAACTGATGGGTCTTGACTCTTTATCCAATTTGCCAGTCTGTGTCTTTTAATTGGACCATTTAGTCCATTTACATTTAAGGTTAATATTGTTATGTGTGAACTTGATCCTGTCATTGTGATATTAGCTGGTTACTTGCTTGTTAGTTGATGCAGTTTCTTCCTAGCATCAATGGTCTTTACATTTTGGCATGTTTTTGCAATGGCTGGTACCGGTTGTTCTTTTCCATATTTAGTGCTTCCTTCAGGGTCTCTTGTAGGGCAGGCCTGGTGGTGACAAAATCTCTAAGCATTTGCTTGTCTGTAAAGGATTTTATTTCTCCTTCACTGATGAAACTTAGTTTGGGTGGACATGAAATTCTGGGTTGAAAATTCTTTTCTTTAAGAATGTTGAATATTGGCCCCTACTCTCTTCTGGCTTGTAGAGTTTCTGCTGAGAGATCTGCTGTTAGTCTGATGGGCTTCCCTTTGTGGGCAACCCGACCTTTCTCTCTGGCTGTCCTTAACATTTTTTCCTTCATTTCAACTTTAGTGAATCTGACAATTATGTGTCTTGGAGTTGCTCTTCTTGAGGAGTATCTTTGTGGCGTTCTCTGTATTTCCTGAATTTGAATGTTGGCCTGCCTTACTAGGTTGGGGAAGTTCTCCTGGATGATATCCTGAAGAATGTTTTCCAACTTGATTCCATTTTTCCCCTCACTTTCAGGCACACCAATCAGACGTAGATTTGGTCCTTTCACATAATCCCATATTTCTTGGAGGCTTTGTTCATTTCTTTTTCCTCTAGACTTCTCTTCTTGCTTCATTTCATTCATTTGATCTTCAATCATTGATACTCTTTCTTCTAGTTGATCGAGTCGGTTACTGAAGCTTGTGCATTTGTCACGTATTTCTCGTGTCATGGTTTTTATCTCTGTGAGTTCGTTTATGTCCTTCTCTGCATTGATTATTCTAGTTATCCATTCTTCCATTCTTTTTTCAAGATTTTTAGTTTCTTTGCGCTGGGCACATAATTCGTCTTTTAGCTCTGAGAAGTTTGATTGACTGAAACCTTCTTCTCTCAACTCATCAAAGTCATTCTCCATACAGCTTTGATCCGTTGCTGGTGATGAGCTGCGTTCCTTTGGAGGGGGAGCTGTTCCTATCTGGCCATCTTGCTCCAGGGGCAGGAAGATTCTTTCTATGACTCCACCCACCACATACATCAGTGTATATCCTTCCCAATTCTATTATCCTAATATAGTTATAATTTGATAATACTCATAACTGCTATTTACATTCTTATGAGTATGTAAATGATACTCATAGTTAAGTCTTGGGTGTATTATTTTTTCTGCAGCCTTAAAAATATATATTATTAACTTGTTTGATTTTCTATATACTTATTATTAATTCAAACACAAAAACTTAAACTTAGTTGCCTAAGTCTCCCTTTAGATGGTCAGACAAATCAGGTATGCTGTGAAGTTTATCTTTCTGAAAGTCTCCCCCAAGCCTTGTGATCTTCTATAGTCTGCTGATGGTGCCTGCTCTGCTGCTGCACATCTGTCACTCTGGGGGCTTTCTTTATCCTGGGGATTCCCATTGCCTTTCCTCTGTGCTAGATGCCCTATTTCCACTATGGAGTCTTTTTGTTTGTTGTTTTTTTAAATTTATGAAACAAATCAAACATTAGCTTCCTAAGGGCAGAAAAGTACGTGGGAAGGGAAAATTTTAAACTCTCAAATATATGAAATGATTTTTGATTGATAGATTGGATGAATGGACTTAATTGGGTAAAGAATTTTGAGTTTAGCATATGTTTTCAGATTTTTAAAAGTGCTTTTATGTTGTCATACAGCTTTAAGTGTTTCTGTTGAGCAGTCTGAAACTAGTGTAGTAAGCAGTACTTTTAAATTACATATTTTTAAAAATTTTTCACTCTGAAAACTGGTAGGTACTTACATTTTCCCTAGAATTATAACATTTTATAAACATGTTCAATGGTATAAGTTAATTTTCATTTGTTGTGCTGGGAATACGTGGGCTCTTTATATTTAAAGTACATGGTATTTCATTTCCAGGAATTTTTCCTAGATTAATTCAATTTCTTTTTTATTCTTTAATGACTTTTTTTGAAACTTGTCTTACTTGGATATTGAATTTCTTGGACTGGTCTACTTTTCATACCCTTCTTCACCTTTTATCTTTCTTTGCCATTTTGTTCAATTTTCTCTTCTCTAGTAAATTCTGTTTAATTTTTGTTTAAATTTTTCCATATGTAGAATTTCCAAGAACTTACATTTTGTTGTCTCAATATTTCTTTCCTACAATATTGTAATCTTGTTTCATGGTTATCATATCATCTTCTATTTCTAAAAATACTAAATAGAGTTTTCCATGTGTCTACACATGGATATTTTCTTAATCCTATAGAGTTGCTTCCTCCCATTTTCTTTCCTTTCCTTATTCGATGTTTCATGTGGGTTGCTCTTCTCAGGTTCTGCTAATTCCTGGTTGTCTGCTTATATTTAAGGGAAATAAAAGGCAAATGGGAAGCATCAGTCTGCAAAAGGCACCTCCACATGGGAGGATCTATCTGGCTGGTTTATTTAGAAGGAGAAATTCTGATTCAGTAAATTTAGGTCTTTCTCATAAGACTGGTCAGATTTGGCAAGAATTCTCTAACCCAGCCTGAAAAGGGAAAAACTGGCACTAGCTCTGTGTGAGCAAACTGGCAAGGCTTTCTACAGAATCTCAGAATCTAGTAGTCATTGTTTATTTAAATTGTATAATTTCACTGTTGTCTTCTTCCTTATGTAAACAAAAATAACCCACATTTTTGTTGGAACTATTCCAATGGCAACCTTAGATTTACTGTAGATAAAAGAATTTGGCAAAAAATATAAATCAATGAGAATTGTGACAATTAATTAATTTTATGGAATTTATAGTAGAGTATTGCATATTTCATTATAATCTTTAAATTGTGCTACATATCCTTTATATCAGCAAAGTTTATAATATTTTTTTCCACAAAGCCTCTTGTGAAATAGGTAGTGATCACCCCAACTTAATAAACATTCTCCATTAATTCCCACATATAGTATTCCCATTCCAAATTGTATCTAGCACCCATTTGTCCAAAGAGCATCTGTTTACCATCTACAGGGAATAAATCTTTGGTCTTTTACTGGAGTGTGGTAGTGACAGTCTCCATTGCAACTGAGAGTAGAACATGTTAAATAACAATATGAAATTTAATCACTCCTCTTTATTTTAGCTAATTTTACTTTTCGGATTTCTCTATTGCTATCTTAGAATTTACTTGTCTTGGGTGATCTAGGTTATTGATCACTTTTCATGCACTTCCAAACTTCCAATATTGTGTTGCTATTTTTTTTCTCTTGTTCTCATCTCTCCTGAATATGTTTGATTTAAAATAATTTGCTGTATTTATATTTTAGTTAGATTTCAGGAGGTAATGAAATTAGATGTGTTCAATCTAGCGCCTTATGCAGAAGTCCATAATATATTCTTTATCCACTGACTTGTGTGGTCATCTTTATTACATACTATGCCAACTTATGTGCACTAGTTTCTGATCTCCCCACAACATTATCAGTTTTATTTATTTGGGCTTTGTAATATATCTTATATGATGAAATGAAGATCCTGTATTTTTACAAATTGATTTAGCTCCTCATGAAATATTCTTGGAAGTAAATTTTAGAAGTCGTTTTTCAATTTTCATTTACAATTTTGCTATGACTTTAGGTGGAGTTTATTTATTAACAAGGACAATTAATGAGTTTATACTAAATATCTAGTGGTCCCCCATTAACTTAGTGTGTGTGTGTATATATCCAAATATATATATATATATATCCATTGAGTGTATATATATCCATATAGGGATATATATATATGGATATATATATGTATATCCATTTTTGTCAGGTCTTTAAAGTTTTCTCTATTAGAATTTTGCAGAATTTTGTAGTTTTTACATGGATCACTCTAGATGATACATTTTTGGTTATTACCATAAATAGTATCTTATTGTCTGTAATATTCTATAATTTTGCTATTACTAATCAATTACTAGTTTTTATATTGATCTCATACTTTTCCTTCTTGCTGGGCTTTTTCTTTTTAGTTCGAATGATGCCTATTTATCATCCTAGGTTTTCTATATGAATAACATAGCCTCATTATGAGTTAGGAGTCTGGCAGGACTTTTTTCCCTGGCCCAACAAGCAAACAAACAAACAAAAACAAAGACAAAAAATGGCTGGAACCAGCAAATGGCGTTCACCAACATCGTAACAGTTTACAAATGCCACAGCAACACCCAAAAGTTATTGCCCCTTTTCTAGAGATTTTGGAATGATGTGCCCCCTAATTTACGTATAATTTAAAAATGAGTATAAATATAGCTAGCCATGCACTGCTACTCTGAGCACACTGCCCATGGGTTAGCCCTGCTCCACAAAGAGCAGCCAAGTGTATAGAATTCTGAGTAAAAAATGTATGATCCAAAACTTTTATACAGAGTCAAAATAGCAACAATAAGAAAAGCAAAAATGTAAACATAACATACTAAAATCTGTGGTATATAAGAAAAGGAGTTCTAAGAGAGAAGTTTATAAAAATAAAAGTGTTCATCGAAAAAGATTTCAACTGCACAACCTAACGCTATATCTCAAGGAAGTCACAAAACAAGAACAAACAAAACCCAAAATTGGTAGGAGGAAGACTATAATAAACAGAGCAGAAATAAATAAAATATAAACTAGAAAAACCATACAAAATATTAACAAAATAAAGAGTTGTGTTTTTTTCCCCAAATATGAACAACTTGACAAACTTTATCCAAGAAAAAAGAGAGATGACCCAAATAAATTAAGTCAGCAGTGAAAAAGCAGACATTACAACTGATGCCACAGAAATACAAAGGATCAGCCAGGCGCAGTGGCTCACACCTGTGATCCCAGCACTTTGGGGGGCTGAGGCAGGTGGATCACTTGAGGTCAGGAGTTCAAGACCAGCCTGGCCAACATGGTGAAACCCAATCTCTATTAAAAATACAAAAATTAGTAATCCCAGCTACTCGGGAGGCTGAGGCAGGAGAATAGCTTGAACCCAGGAGGTGGAGGTTGCAGTGAACCGAGATCATGCCACTGCACTCCAGCCTGGACAACAGAGTGAGACTCTGTGTCTCAAAAAAAAAAAAAAAAAAATACAAAGGATCATAAAACACTATTATGAACAACTAAATGTTAACAAATTAGATAACTGAAGGAGAAATGAATAAATTCCTGGACACATGCAACCTAGCCAGACTGAAATATAAACAGAATCTTAGAGTAAACCAATAACAAATACAAAATTTCATCAGTAATAAAAAGTATCCCTTCAAAAAAGAAAATCCAGGACCTGATGGTTCACTGATGAATCCTATCAAACATATAAAGAAAAACTGATATATAAATTCTTTTCAAACTAGTCCAAAAAATTGATAAAGAAGAACTACTTCAAACATATTGTACAAGGTCCACATTACCCTGACATCAAAGTCATACAAGAACACAGCAAAAAAAGGAAAACTAAAGGTCAACGGCTTTAATAAACATACATGGAAAAATCTTCAATAAAATAGCAGCAAAGTAAGTTCAACAGCACATTAAAAATATCATTTACCGGCCGGGCGTGGTGGCTCATGCCTGTAATTCCAGCACTTTGGGAGGCTGCTTTTTTGTCTCTTGACTTTTATGTTACAGAAGAAGAAATTATGACTAATTTGCTTTTTGACTTTATAATTTAGTTAAAATGTATTATGAACTATTTAATAACACAAGTAATATTGGAGCACACATACAGAGAATTATATAGTGAACATTCTTATGCCTACAATTTAGCTTAAGAAATAAAATATTCTAAAGTTTTGTGTCTTTGGGTATTTTTCCTCAATTATGACTCTCACTTTGTACTCGCAGAGCAAAAGGTATCCAGTAACCTGAGTTTCATGTTTTTTTTTTTTCTTTCTGTTTTGGATTTTAGTTTTATAAAATATGTATGTGTTGTAGAGTATTCGCTGTGGGAGCCCTCACCCCATTAGTTCATGCCATCCTGAGTTCACACTCTTGCAAAATCCCCTCCTACACTGATTCTGGTCTAATTCATGTGACTTGCTTTGGTCAATGGCTCATCAGAAAATGCTGCAGAGAGATTTGCAAAATGATGGAACATTGGGACTTGGTTTCTCTTGGTGTTGTCAAAAACTCACACCACCCTGGAACAAATCTGCATAAGCTTGCTGGATGATTGAAGGCACATGGCCCAGTTATCCCCATAACTGAAATTCATAAAGATACTTTGTTTATTTCTCTCCCATGTTTTACAATTATGTCTTTTATATTTATGGTTTTGATTTATATAGAATTGATATTTTAGGTGTTGTAAGGTAGAGATAGAATGTCAATTTCTTTTTTCCTATGTGGACAACCTTCTAGATTAGAACACACTTATTGAATATTCTGCCTTTACCAAAAGAGTCTGCTGTAACATTTCCCTTGTATATTGTCTACATATACTTTATTTTTGTTTTCATTATTTTATTTAGCTAGCCCTGTGCCAGTAAAATTTTGTGCTAATTATTAAAGCTTCATAATAAATATTCATCTCGGATAAGGCAAATCTTATGTTGATTTTCTCAGTTGTGCTGAAATTTAAATTTCAGAATCAGCATGCTAAATTCAAATAAAAAACCTTGATATGGGTTTTATTGAGAATGTATTGCCTACATGGTTAATTGTGATCAGTCTTTATAATTTGGAATCACTAAACATGAATGCAGCAACTCTTTCTGTTTGTTTAGACATCCATTCATATTCTTCAGTAAAATTTTGTAAGTTCTTTTAAGTTTCCCTGTAAAGGTTTGCATCTATTATGTTACCTATTACAAGTATGTCTAGTGATGTTTTGAGTGGCATATTTTTAAAACTACATATGTGTCCATCTCTTGCCTGTAAGTATAAGGCAACATATATATATATAAAATCAAATATAAAACTCAACTGAGTTTTGGTTCAAAATTCAACTGAATTTTAGATTTGATTTTATGTCTACACTCTTGCTAAACTTGTTACTTTCAATAATTTGTGACTTTTTGGTTGCCCAATATAGATAATACTGTTCCCTGCAATGAACAATTTGATTACTTTCTTTACATTTCTTAAACCTCATATTTATTTTCATTGTGCCTCTGTGCTGAATAACACTTATAGCACAGTGTTGAATAGAGGTAATAATAGAAAAAAATTCTCATATTTTTCCTGATTTTAAAGAAAATATTTTTACTATTTTACCATTTGTACAGCTTGCTGTAGTTTTTGTAAAAGATACTCCTTATCAGGCTATCCAATATTTTTCTATTCTACTTAATAAAGGTTTTCTCAAATTAAAATGTTTTACATTTTATTTTAAATATGCTGTACCTGTAGAGGTGATCATTTATGTTCTTTTGCATTAAATCTGCTTATGTGGTAATTTACATTATTAGATTTTATAATGTTAAAGCATCCTTGGGATAACCCCAAATTTGGTCATAAATTGTTGTATTTTATAAATTGATAGATTTGGTTTTATAATATTTTATTTGGTATTTTACATCTATATTAATGATTAAGATTAACCTATTCATTTCTTTGCTTAGTCTAGTCTTTTCTGGTTTAAATGTCAAGTTTAACCTGGCCTCATAAAACAAGGAGAGGGAAGAGGCATGTTCCCTCTTTCCTATTCTCATAGAATAAATGTTTTTTTCTTTTAAAAAAAAATTGGAATGACTTTTCCTTTGTATATTTTGTATAACTCAGTTGTAAAATTAATGGACCTATTATTTGTAGAATGGAGACTGAATTTTATTTATTGGTTAATGCTCTTAAAAAACAACTTCGTTGAGATATAATTCCCATATCATGCAATTCTCCCCTTTAAAAAGCACAATCCGGAGGTTTTTAGTGTGTTCACAGAGTGATGCAAACATCACCACAATCAATTTTGCGACATTTTTATCACCAAAAAGAGTAACTCCATAACCGTTAATAGTCATTTTCCATTACTCTCCCTGTCCCACTACTTTTTCTGTCCAGGTCCCTGGCCCCAGGCTATCACTTATTCACTTTCAGTCTCTATATATTTGCCTATTCTGAACATTTAAAAAATGTCCCTTCTATCTCTAAATATAATTATATATCCTTTGACCGACATCTCCCCTTTTCCCCATCCCCACTAACTACCGAAGCCTCTGGTAACCACTATTCTATTCTGTTTCTATAAGATCATTTTTTTTTATTCCACATATGAGTGAGCTATCGTATTTATTTTCCTATACCTAGCTTATTTCACTCAACACAATGTTCTTCAGGTTCATCCACGTTGTTGCAAAAGATAAAACTTTGTTCATTTTCCTAGCTAAATAGCATCCCATTGTGTATATATACCACATTCTATTTACCCATTCATCAATTGATAGACACTTAGGTTGATTCCATATCATGGCTATCATGAATAGTGCTACAATAAACATGGAAGTGTAGACGTCTTTTCAACACACTGATTTGAATTCCTTTGGATATATACCCAGTATGAGAATTGCTGGATCATATGGTAGTTCTCTTTTAATCGTTTGAGGAACCTTCATATTATTTTCCATAATAACTTTACTGATTTACATTCCCTTCTCTCCACATCCTCACCAACACTTACTATTTTTTGTTATTTTGATAATAGCTTTTCTAATACATGTGAGGTGATATCCCAATGTGGTTTGAGTTGCATTTCCCTCATGATTAGTGATGTTTAGTATATTTTCATGTACTTGTTGCTCAATTGTGTGTCTTCTTTGGAGAAATGCCTATTTAGGTCTTTTGCCTATTTTTTAGTAGGGTTATTTGTTTTCTTGATATTGAGTTAAGTTTCTTATAAATTTTGAAGTCAACTCCTTTTCAGGAGTATGGTTTACAAATACTTTGTCCCTTTCATTATGTTGTCTCTTCACTCTGTTATTTTCCTTTGCTGTGTCGAAGCTTTTTAGTTTGATATAATCTCATTTGTCTATTTTTGCTTTTGTTGACTTTAGTTTAAGGCCAAATAAAATATTATTGCCCAAACCAATGTCATGAAACATTTCCTTGATATTTTCTTGTAGAAGTTTATAATTTTGGATAATACGTTTAAGTCTTAATCTTTTTTGAGTTGATTTTTGTATATGGTGAGAAAGAAGAGTCTGATTTTGTTCTTCTGCATATGGATATACAGTTTTCCCATCACTATGTATGGAACAAATTTTCCTTTCTCTTTTGTTTGCTCTTGGCACCTTTGTCAAAAATCAGTTGACTGTAAATACATGAATTTATTTCTGGGCTCTCCATTGTGTTTCACTGGTCTGTGTGGTTGGTTTTTTTTTTTTTTTTTTTATGCCAGTATTATGCTGTTTTGATTACTATCACTTTTAGTACACTTTGGCATAAAGTAGTGTGATGCTTTTAGCGTTCTCCTTTTTGCTCAACATTGTTTTGGTTCTTTGGGGTCTTTTGTGATTACATACAAATCTTAAGGGTGTTTCTTCTATTTCTGAGAAAAAAATGTCATTGGCATTTTGATAGGAATTTTGTTGAATCTGTACATCACTTTGGGTAAATGGACAATTTAACAATATTTATTTCTCCAGTCCATGAACATGGGAAGTCTTTTCATTTATTTGTGTCTTCTTCACTTTCTTATTCAGCATTTTTATAGTTTTGAGTAGTAGAGATTTTTCACCACCTTAGCTAAATTTATTCCTAGGTATTTTACTTTTTGTAGCTGTTGTAAATAGTATTGTTTTCTTTTTCAGATAGTTGCATACTCATGTATAAAAATTCTACTAATTTTTTAGTTGTAACTGTTTTAGTAAAGTGTTTATCATACATATAATATATAAATGTATATATAATATATATAGATTGTGTACATACATAATATGTCATCTGCAAGCAGGAGTAATTTAAATTATTTCTTTCCTTTTTGGATAACTTTTATTTCTTTCTTTGTCTAATTGCTCTGGCTAGGACTGACAGTACTTTGTTGAATAAAAATGGCAAAAGTGGGTACTCTGAATTTATTCTAGATCTTAGAGGAAACACTTTCAATTTTTCTCCATTCAGTATGATGTTAGCTGTGGATTTGTCATAGATGGCCTTTGTTGTATTGATGTATGTTCCTTCTATCCCTAATTTGTGGAGAATTTTTATCATAAAGGAATGTTAAATTTAGTCAAATGTCACCTGTAATTCCAGCACTTTGGGAGGCCAAGGCGGGCATATCACGAGGTCAGAAGTTCAAACTCAGCCAGGCCAACATAGTGAAACCCTGTCTCTACTAAAAATACAAAAATTAGCCAGGCATGGTGGCGTGTGCCTGTAGTTCCAGCTACTCGGGAGGCTGAGGCAGGAGAACCCAGGAGGCAGAAGTTGTAGTGAGCCGAGATCACGACCCTGCACGCCAGCTTGGGCAACAGAGTGAGACTTCATTAAAAAAAAAAAAAAAAAAAAAAAAATTAGCCAAGTGTTTATTTTTGTATCTATTGAAATGATCATATGGATTTTGTCTCTTATTTTGTTAATGTCATGTATCAAATATATTTACATATGTTGAACCATCCTTACAATCCTGGGATTAGTTCTACTTGAACTTGGTAAATGATATGTATATTTTTTTGAGATGGAGTCTCCCTCTGTCTCCAGGTTGGACTGCAGTGGCATGATCTCAGCTCCCAGATTGAAGCAATTCTCCTGCCTCAGCCTCCCAAGTAGCTGGGACTATAGGCACTCACCACCATGCTCACCTAAATTTTGTATTTTCAGTAGAGACAGGGTTTCACCATGTTGGCCAGGATGGTCTCTATCTCTTGATTTCGTGATCCGCCCACCTCGGCCTCCCAAAGTGCAGGGATTACAGGCATGAGTCACCACTCCCGGCCAGTAAGTGATTTTTTTAATGTACTGTTGAGCTTACTTTGCTACTAATTTATTGAAGATTTTTCCATGTATGTTTATTAAAGCCGTTGATCTTTAGTTTTCCTTTTTTTGCTGTGTTCTTGTATGACTTTGATGTCAGGGTAATGTGGACCTTGTACAATATGTTTGAAGTAGTTCTTTTTCAATTTTTTGGACTAGTTTGAAAAGAATTTATATATCAGTTTTTCTTTATATGTTTGATAGGATTCATCAGTGAACCATCAAGTCCTGGATTTTCTTTTTTGAAGGGATACTTTTTATTACTGATGAAATTTTGTATTTGTTATTGGTTTACTCTAAGATTCTGTTTATATTTCAGTCTGGCTAGGTTGCATGTGTCCAGGAATTTATTCATTTCTCCTTCAGTTATCTAATTTGTTAACATTTAGTTGTTCATAATAGTGTTTTATGATCTATTTTTTTTTTTTTTTTTTTGAGACGCAGAGTCTCACTCTGTTGTCCAGGCTGGAGTGCAGTGGCATGATCTCGGTTCACTGCAACCTCCACCTCCTGGGTTCAAGCTATTCTCCTGCCTCAGCCTCCCGAGTAGCTGGGATTACTAATTTTTGTATTTTTAATAGAGATTGGGTTTCACCATGTTGGCCAGGCTGGTCTTGAACTCCTGACCTCAAGTGATCCACCTGCCTCAGCCCCCCAAAGTGCTGGGATCACAGGCGTGAGCCTCTGCGCCTGGCCCATCCTTTGTATTTCTGTGGCATCAGTTGTAATGTCTGCTTTTTCACTGCTGACTTATTTATTTGGGTCATCTCTCTTTTTTCTTGGATAGTTTGAAGTTTGTCAAGTTGTTCATATTTGGGAAAAAAACACGACTCTTTATTTTGTTAATATTTGGTACGGTTTTTCTAGTTTATGTTTTATTTATTTCTGCTTTAATGTTTATTATAGTCTTCCTTCTACCAATTTTGGGTTTTGTTTTTTCTTGTTTTGTTTTGTGACTTACTTGAGATACAGTGTTAGGTTGTGCAGTTGAAATCTTTTTTGACGAACACTTTTATTTTTATAAATTTCTCTCTTAGAATTCCTTTTCTTGTATACCACAGATTTTAGTATGTTATGTTTACATTTTATTCAAAAAAATTTAAAGTTTTCCTATTATTTTCTTCAGAGATTTATTAATTATTCAGGGGTATGTTGTTTAATTTCCATATATTTAAAAAGATTCCAGTGTTCCTATTATTGTTTAATTGTTAATTTTTAGTTTTATACCATTGTGGTTAAAAACAATAATTTATGTAATTTCAATCATCCTAAATTTGCTAAGTTTTGTTTTGTAGATTAACATATTATCTATCCTGAAATATGTTTCATTTGCAGTTGAAGAGAATATATAGTTTGTGATTGTTGGATCGAATGTTCTGTAAATGTTAGGTCCATTTGGTCTAGAGTGCAGTTTCTTTGCTAATTTCCTGGCTGGATGATCCATTCCTCTGTGCAAGTGACGTGTTCAAGCCCATTACTAGTATTGTATTGTAGTCTATCTCTCTCTTTAGCTTGATTAATATATTTAAGTTATATATTTAACTTATATATATAACATATATTTAAGTCATATATTTAAGTTATCCAATGTTGGATGCCTATATTTTTACAATTGCTCGATCCTTTTGTTGAGTTGGCCTCTTTGTAACTATATAATTACCTTTTTTGTCTCTTTTTGTAGTTTTTGATCTAAAGATTACTTTATCTGATGTAAATATAGCTAGTCCTGCTATCTTTTGGTTTCCATTAGCATGGAGTATCTTTTACCATCTCTTTGCTTTCAATCTATGTAAGTCTTCACAAGTAAAGTGAATCTCCTGTAGGCAGCATATAGTTGGGTCTTCTTTTTACTCCATTCTGCCATTCAGTTTTTAATTGGAGTATTTAATCAATTTATATTCAAAGTAATTATTGATAGGTAATATCTTGCTCTAACTTTTTCCTAAATGTTTTCTAGTTAATTTGTAGATTTTTATGTCTCTCTTATTATCATTCTTTGTTCTTAAGTGATTTCTTGCTCTTTAGTTTTAGTGTATCCATTATAGTATTTTGCATTGTGGTTACCATGAGGCTTACCAAAAAATCTCATAGTAATAACAGTTTATTTTAAGCTGATAGCAACTTAAATTTGATTTTACACACACACACATACACACACTCTCTATCCTTAAGCTCCATCCCCTCCTACATTTTGAATTTTTTATGTCATAATTTGCATTTTCTATGTTGAATAACCCTTAACAAATCATTGTAATTATTATGTTTAGTAGTTTTATCATTCAATCTTTATACCACCATATCTACCATGTCTTATTAAAATATTATGAATTTTACTGTATACTTCCATTTAACAGTGAAATTTATACTTTCAGATGTTTTTGTGTTACTCGTTGATGTTTGTTCTTTGAGTTTGAAGAACTTTCTTTGTAATACTAGTCTGATGATGATGAACTTTGATTTTTATGTCTTGGAAAGTCTTTACCTCTCCTTCATTTTTGAAAGACAGCCTTGCCAGGTACAGTATTCTTGGCAGTTTTTTTCCTGTAGCACTTTGAATATATTAATATATTACTTTCTTTCTTTCTTTTCTTTTTTCTTCAAGATGGAGTTTTCTCTTGTTGCCCAGGCTGGAGTACAATGGCATGATCTTGGCTTACTGCAACCTCTGCCTCCCGGGTTCAGGCAATTCTCCTGCCTCAGCCTCCTGAGTAGCTGGGATTACAGGCAAGGGCCACCACGGCCAGCTAATTTTTGCATTTTGACAGTTGCTGGACAGTCCTACTATATCCTCTTACTTGTTTCTATCTACTAGTTAAGTTTCTTATACACATAGGATTTTTAAAAGCTATTTATCTTTAAGCAACTGCAGTATTTTTCTAGAAAAAAATGTTCATTTCCTCTGATTTTTCTAAATTTGTCATAAAGTTTTTATTATACTCTCTTGAAGAGTCACAAGCTGTGCTTTATTGATAGTTTTATGCTCTTAGCATTTTTAATACTGTTTATTCATGCCTTCTGCCTGTCTTCTTCTGGCTTGCTTTGTCCCAATATTTTCCATTTTTTTCTTCAAAAATGTGCTTTTGGCATTGTTAATCTTTTTCTATTTGTTCTTACTGTATTCTTTTCTGCTAATTTGCTTTTATTATAATACACTCATTTGTTCTTTTTTAACTTCTTAAATCAGTGATTAGCTCATTAGCTTTTAGATCTCCACTTCTTATGTGAACATTTAAGCATATAAATTTCCCATCAAGTATGGCTTGGACTTCAATAAACAAATAATTGTGTAATTCTACATACTTTCTATTTCCATTCATGATTTATTTATTAACCATTGAGTTATTGGAAAGTATCTTAGAATGTGTATTTGTGTTTGTGTACGTGTATTTATTTTGAAATGTACATTTTATTTTAAACTTAGTTTTTGTTTTCAATTTCTATGTCAAACACATTATGATTAGAGAATAGATCTTTATGATGATACTAGTCCTTTAAAAATTCTTCATCTTTGACAGTCTGGTACATAGTTTTCTCCATATCGCACACATACTTAAGAGGAATTTGTGTTTTTTAAATGTTTTTCTTTGGTTCTAAATATAATCACTAGATCAACTAGCAATTTTAAATATAATATATTTTTGTTAGTACTTTGCCTTATCTATTGATTATTATTAGAGGCTTACTAGCATTTTAAATTTTGGGGTGGTTGCTCAAATTTTCCTTGTAATTCTGTTAATTTTTGTCTCATGCCTTTGATAGATACGGTATTACATACATGCTGTCAAATCTCAGGAGTTTGAACATAGAGCTAACAGTTTTGTCATTTACATAACCAGTAAAATGTAATTTGCCTTTAATTTTCACTAATTATAAAGAGTGGAGATTTCAAAATAGACCAAATTAGTATAGCTCTAAGTTGCATTTAATCAACTATTATAGTTACCTAGGTGATATTCTACCCAGAGATTCTAATCTTATATGAAAATTAACTTATGATTCAAATCCTTTAATATAGGCTAGGTGATCACTACCAAGCTTTTGTTCTAGAGTCACTGATAGATTACAAATAGGACCCAGTGCATTGTATCAGTATGACACATGAGAATCTGGTTGGTTACTCAGTAGGTATTTCAGTTAATTAAAACACTTTTTCAAGCTGAGAGGCAATAACAAAAATGTTTGAAAGATGGTTTCAAATGGCCTGAGGTAAGATAATTATATCCTTAAAGAATTGACATCTTTTACCTCAGAGATTTAGAATTATTTATAATTGTTTTCTAACATTTTTACATTATGATCAGAAAATTAATTTTTGTTTTCTTAAAGAGAATTACACCTATTAGAGTAAGACTTACCATGTAATTATAAGTGTAAAATGTTTGACTTGGTAGTTCCAGACATAAGGAATGATTATGTTTCAGAATCTTCTAGTGCTAGGTGGGAGTCATGTGATCAATTCTGGCTAATGGTGTCCCTTCCAGGCTGAAGGTTTTAATTGCCAGTGTGAGACACTCTGCTGCTTTCTTCTATTGCTGCAGCATATGCAAAATCATTTTGCCATTTCATGCTTTGATGCTCTGATGCTGAGATAACAGCACCAAAGGATGGAGATTCTACTAGCCTAGGCTTTGAGTGACTATACATGATAGAGGACCTTGATGATTTAAGTTTGACATGTAATATAAGGAAGAAATGATTCTTTGTAAGCCAGTAAGATATTGATTTTCTTTTGTATTGCAGCATAATTTATCCTATTCTAACTATTGATACTGCAATTGATCCAGCTATTGGTCCTAGGAAGGGCATGGCCTAAAAGATATGGCTTTTTCTTGGTGGTTAGAAGGCAGGTGGAAATAAAAATTACATAAAAGCTGGAAAGCTGGCAATACATGTTTTGCCACTAAAACTTTTAGTAAAACTTTTAAGTGTGCAAGGTTAAGAAGCATATTGTGTGTTTATTACATTTGCATCTGTAGCAAAAGAGGCTTTAAACTGTAGTATGTGCTGGTTAGTATTGGCAATATTTAACAGTATGTTACAAGAAAGATGTTAGCTTCGTATGCAACTGGCAGTTTTACAAGAAGAAATGAGAGGGAGCAAAGATTTCTAGAAAGTTGAAAACTTTTAACATTGAAAATATCAAAGGATTATATATTCCATACAGTAAGAAATACAACTAAAGTCTTCTTTAAGTGATAAAGATTGATTAAAACTCAGTCTTAATCAAGGTAGCTGACTGGAGGATCAAGTCAGCAAGTAGATAACTGCAAGTCAAATACAGAATCTAAGAGATAACACTAGAATTGAGCAAGGACGTGACAGGGAGTTCTGAGGCACTGATGGTGAGGGGAACAAACAGCTAGCTTGGAGAGGGCTGGCTTGGAGCTAAGAGAGATTCCCCATTGCAAGAAAAAGGTAAACAGGGGACCCTCAGCAGCTTACATTTTACCTTGGACACCTGAAATCCTAGCCAGAGAAGGGCCCCTTGGTCCTCACAGGCCCTGGGCTTAATTGCTACACATCATATGTATCAAAATATCACCATATACCCCATAAATATGTACAATTATTATGTTCAATGAAAAAAATACTTGCACATCAGTTTTCATAGCTCACTGTCTATTAGTTAGCCACATAGTAGAAAACAAGTTAGAATTTATTCTGCCATCTATTACTGAGGTAGAGAATTAGATTGGCTTTTGAGGAACATGTGATAATCTGTCACCATCCATCTCAATTTTCATATCTGATTCCACCTTCAGTCTGTTGCCCTGTGTTGTTGTGGTTGAGGTGTGTGATGTATATTTGGCTTCATACGTATATGTATTTGGAAAGTAGAGAAACATTTTGATACTGTTTTCAATAACTGTGGGCATTTTACCTCTATACTTAAGTAGTAATTTTTTAAGGTTAGTTGCAATGTGGAGTCTGAAATCATACCAATGTAATTTTTTTTACCTTGTACACTTGTGAGATGATGAGGGTAAAAAGGCAAATAGTGTCTTCCTATAAGTAAAAAAACACTCTTTACTTTTCAAATACCCTAAAAGAATCTCAGGGATCCAACAGGCCCAGCCAAAATCATTCATATATTTTAGATAATAATCTTGATTTCTGCCTTTATCTTAAGACTAAAATCTTTTCTCTTACTTTTAGTTAACATGTAATCATTATACACATTTATTGGATACAGAGTGATATTCTGATATGTGTTTATAGTATGTAGTGATTAAATCAGAGTAATTAGCTTATCCATGACCATAATCAAACATATATTATTTCTTTCTATTGTGACCATTCAAAATTCTCTCTCCTAGTTTCTTGAGAGTATACAATAAATTATAATTAGCCATATTCATTCTACAGTTCTGCAGAATACCAGAACTCGTTTCTTTTATCTAGCTGTAATTTTGTATCTGCTAACCAATCTCTCCCCATCCTCCCCTATTCCATACCCTTCCCAGTCTCTGATACAATTCTGCTCTCTACTTCCATGAACTTTAATATTTTTAGCTCCCATATATGAGTAAGAACATGCAGTATTTATCTTTCTTCACATTTTGCTTAACATTATGTCCTCTAGGCTTATACATGTTGATACAAATGACAAGATTTCATTCTTTTAAATGGCTGAATAGTATTCTATTGTGCTTATATGCCATATTTTCTTTATCTGTTGATAAACATTTAGGTTGATTTCATATATTTGCTCTGTGAATAGTGCTGTATAAAATGGGGGTGCAGGGTTTTTTTGGATATACTGATTTCCTTTCCTTGGGATAAATACTCAGTATGGTAGTTCCATTTGTAGTTTTTTGAGGAATCTCTGTACTGTTCTCTAAAATGGATATACAAATTTACATTCCCACAAACAGTACATAAGAGTTCTTTTTTCTTTACATCTTCACCAATATTGGATTTTTTTAAATAATAACTATTCTGACTGTGGTAAGATGGTATGTCTTTGTTGTTTTGAGTTGCATTTCCCATTAGTGATGTTAAGCACTATTTCATATATTTGTTGACAATCTGTATGTCTTTTTCTTGAGAAGCATCTATTCAGACCCTTTGTCCATGTTTTCACCAGAATTATTATTGAGTTGTTTCATTTCTCATATATTCTGGATATTATTATCTTATCAGATGAATAGTTTGAAAATATTGTGTCCCATTCTACAGGTTTTCTATTTACTGTCTTGATTGCTTCCTTTGCTTTTTAATTTAATTTAGACACATTTGTATATTTTTAGTTATTTTGCCTATGATTTTGATACCTTAGTCATAAAATTTTTGCCTACACCAATATCCTAAAGCATTTCCCCTATGTTTTTCTCTGGTTGTTTTATGGTTTTTGGCCTTATGTTTAAATCTTTAATCAATTTTGGGTTGATTTTTGTATGACATGAGAGATAGGAGTCTGTTTTTATTCTTCTGCATATGAATATCCAGTTTTCTCAGCACTATTTATTAAAAACACTATCTTTTTACCAAGGAATGTTCTTGGCACCCTTGTCAAATATGAGTTGGCTATAAAACTGTGGATTTATTTCTGGGTTATCTATTCTGCTCCATTGGTCTTTGTGTTTCTTTTTATCTTAGTACCATGCTGTTTTAGTTATTATAGCTTTATAGTATATTTTGAATGTGCTAGTATGGTGCCCCTAACTTTGTTGTTTGTGCCAAGAATTATTTTGACTATTTGAAATATTTTGTGGTTCCATGCAAATTTTAGGATTTTTTTTTTTTTTTTTTTTTCTGTGAAGAGTGTCATTGGTATTTTGATAGGCATTACATTGACTCTTTATATTGCTTTAAGTAGTATGGTCGTTTTAACAACATTAATTCTTCTAATTCATGACCATGGAATATCTTTCCATTTGTTTGTGTCCTCTTCATTTTCTTTCCATGGAATTTTATAGTTTGTTTTTTTGTTTTGTTTTGTACAGGTATTTTACCTTTTTGGTTAAATTTACTGGCAGATATTCTACTTTGTGTACCTATTATAAATGGGATTTTTTCCTTTATTCATTTCAGCTCATTTATTATTAGTTTACAGAAACATTACTTGTTTCTGTAGGTTGATTTAGTATCCTGAGACTTGGCTTATTTGTTTCTTACTTCTAAGAACTTTTTGGTGGACTCTTGATTTTTCTCTATAATAAGATCATGGCATCTGCAAATAGGGAAAATTTGACTTTCTCCTTCCCAACTTAGATGCCCTTTACCTTTTTATTATTTTTATTTTTTGCCTAACTGCTCTGGTAGGATTTCCAGTACTATATTGAGTAAGAGTGGTAAAAGTGGTTCAATTCTTAGAGAAAAAACTTTTAGCTTTTCTCAATTCAGTATGATGTTTGCTATGGGTTTGTTATATACTGCCTTTATTTTATTGAGGTATACTTTGTCTATACCTAATTTCTCAAGATATTGGATTTTATTAAATAATTTTTATACTTATAGAGATGATCATACAGGTTGCTTTTTCTTCATTCTTATGATGTGATAAGTCACATTTATTGATTTGCATATGATGAACTATCCTTGTATCTCTGGAATAAATTTCACTTCATCATTGTGTATAATTTTTTTCGATGTGCAGCTGGATTCAGTATGCTACTAGATTGTTGAGGAATTTTTTATTTTTGTTTGTTAGGAAAACTGGCCTATAGTTTGTTGTTGTTGTTGTACCCTCATCTGTTTTTAGTATCAAGATTATGCTGGTCTCATTAAATTTGTGTGGAAAACATTCCCTCACCTTAAAGTTTTTGAAATTGTTTGAAAAGAAACGGTGTTAGTTGTTCTTTTAAAGTTTCATAGAGTTCAGCAGTGAAGCAATCTGGTCCTGGGCTTTTATTTTTAGTAGTGGTTCAATCTCTTCAATCATTATTGGTATGTTCAGATTTTCTATTTCTCCTTGCTTCTGTCTTAATAGGTTTATGTCTCCAGGAATTTATCTGTTTTCTTTAGGTTTTCCAACTTGCTGGCAAATAGTTGTTCTCAATAGTCAGTAATGATTCTTTATAATTCTGTAGTATCAATTGTGATGTCTTCTTATTTTGTTGTTGCTGATTTTACATATTTGGATCTTCTCCTCTTTTTCCTTAGATTATCTAGTGGATTTGTCAACTTTATCTTTTGAAAAAACAAAATTTTCTTTTTGTTGATCTTTTAAATTATTTGTCTCAATTTTATTTGTGCTCTGATCTTTATTATTTATTTCCTTCTGTTATTTAAGGGTTTAGCTTGTTCTTATTTTCTAGTTTCTTAAATTATATTATTGATTAGTTTAGTTGAAATTTTATATTTTTTTAATGTAGGTAATTACTGCTGTAAATGTGCCTCTTTATACTGCTTTTGTTGTTTGTTACAGGTTTGGGTATGCTGTGTTTCTATTCTCATTTATTTTAAATAATTTTTAATTTTTTTCTTAAATTAAAATTTTTAATGACCTATTGTTTATTCAGGAGCATGTGGTTTAATTTGCGTGTATTTGTGCAGTTCTGAATTTGTACAGTTTATTTTGTTATTGATTTCTAGTTTTAGTTCATTGTCACAAAAAGTATTTGGTACAATTTCCATTTTTAAAAACTTCAGATTTGTTTTATGGCTTAACATACTTTCAATCCTGGATAATTTTCTATGTGGTATTCAAAGAATGAGTATTCTGCCACTGTTGGGTGAAATAATTACCAAATGTCCATTAGGTCAATTTGGCCTATGGTACCATTTACATTCCATTTCTTCATTGCTTTTTATTTAGATAATCAGTTCAATGCTGAGAGTGGGGTACTGAAGTCCCCAAATAGTTTTATATTGATATCTGTTTCTTTCTCTTGCTCTAATAATATTTACTTTAGATATTTGGGTGTTGGGTGCATATATATTTACAATTGTTATATTCTTTTGCTGAATTGATCTATTTCTCTCTTTAAGAGATGGAGTCTCATTCTGTCTCCCAGGATAGACAGCAGTAGTGTAATCATAGCTGATATTGTTGAATTGTCCATCTGTATTTTTTGTATCTCACTGAGTTTTCTTATAACCATTGTTTTGAATTTCTTTTCTGACATTTTATATATTTTGTTTTCTTTGTGGTCTCTTACTGAACAATTATTGTTTTTGTTTTTTGAAGGTTTCATGTTTCCTTGCTTTCTATATTTCTTGTGTCTCTACATTAATTTCTGCACATGTGGTTAAGCAGCTGCCTCTTCCAAATAACGGAGTAGCTTTCATTGGGAAATACTTATTCCTATAGATGGGTCCTGGGGTTTCAGTTTGGTGGAGTGCATTGACTTTGTTTTTGTGTGTAGTTTATTTGGTTGTAATTTACATTAATGATGTTTGCAAGTGCCTCGATGGCCTAGGTTGTGGAAGTTTGTGGCATCAGTGGCATGAGCACATGGCTGCTTGGTTAGCTTGGGGGCATGTCCACTGGGGGCATGTCTGCCAGACTATTTTTTTGGCCAAAACATAGCTCCCCAGTGCTTTAGTTGGCATGGGGTTGTCTTCCGTGTTTTGCACGATCAAAGTCATGACCGTTTTGAGCCCTGCCTCTGAAAAACCAGGGTCGTGGCATTGCAGTCATCCAGGTAGGCTTGGAGCCCCAAGGCTGCTGAAGCACAGTAGCAACTGGCCCCCAGCTCAGGGCATACTTAAGCTGTGGTTCTGGTTTTAAGATTGTGCTGTGCTGCAGCAGTTTGGGTCATGGGAGGATTTAGAGAGCACAGCCTATGCTCCTAATTCTGAGCAATGCAGCTCTGTAAATGCCAGGCAGCCTCCCAAACTGGGCTTGGGGATTATGAGGACTCTGTGATTCGACTGTAGTAAGAACTGCAGCTGTTTGTGGTGGCAATGGGGGATGGTGGCAGTCTTCTGCTTACCTTTTCCCACAAAGGGAAGTTACTTTTGGCTCTGAGCTGATCCAAATGGGAGAAATTGGTTGGCAGAGGCAGGGTGCTTTCCTTGCCTCTTTATGCTTCCACCCTCAGACTTCCATGCTCTATAGGGACCTTACCACTCCCTTGTTGCAGCACTATTTCTCAAACACTTTACTTGAATTTTAGTTGTTTATTTATTGCCTTGGTACTTCTTTTGTGAGAGAGATGAGTGCCAGGTATCTCTAGTTAGCCATCTTGTTGACTGGAAAGTTAGTCAGTTCTTTTGTGAATTGTTTTTAAATAAAGGGACTGCCCTTTTATCCCTTCTTTTTCTCTCTATTAGCTTGAATCCTGATGTGATAGATGGAGCTATTGCAGCCACTGTATAACATGTCCTAGACTTGAGGTTATTTGCTTGACAGAATAAAATGTTGTAAATTTTGTCAATGTTAATTTGATTTTTTCTTTAGCATGCAGCTACAACATATATTATCAATTATAATTTTCAGGCCGGGCCCCATGGCTCACGCCTGTAATCCCAGCACTTTGGGAGGCCAAGGTGGGCAGATCACCTGAGGTCAGGAATTCGAGAACAGCCTGGCCAATATGGTAAAACCCTATCTCTACTAAAAAAAAAAAAAAAAAAGTAGCTGAGTATAGTGGTGTGTACCTGTAATCCCAGCTAGCTACTAGGAGGCTGAGGCAGGAAAATTGCTTGAACCTAGGAGGAGGGGGTTGCAGTGAGCTGAGATTGTGCCACTGCACTCCAGCCTGGATAACAGAGCAAGACTCTGTCTCAAAAAAAAAAAAAAATATGTATATATATATATATATGTACACAAAATTTTCATAAAACCATTACATATATATTTTTGTTTCTAAAACAATTTTATAATAAGCAAATTAAAACTCATATACACACTCATTAGGCTTTATAGATAATATTCCAAAACATTATCAAATATAGCTAGCTAAGTCGGTCCCTGCTGCTACTTACTGAAACAGGATATAAAGGGTAGTCATTGTGAAAAATAATTTAACATCAATTGTCTACACTTTAGATTTTCTACTTGGGGATCAAATATGAAGCCAAGGTCAGTTTCCTCTGTCCATAGTATCTTAATATGCACATCATGCTTTGTCTGTGCTGTAGTCTCAAGGGCCGCTTGGTGTGCTTCTATTTTATAGGCTTTGAAAATAGCTTTCCATGTTTTTTGTTTTGTTTTGTTTTGTTTTCAGATATTTCTTAAGGTACTTGAAGTAAAGTTTAAGCATGCCATATATATAGCCTGTATATTCAGTCTGGCCATCTCTAACATCTTTCAAATTCAATGACCATCCACACAACATTTTTTATTTGATGTGGTAATAGGCAAATAGACAAAAATAAATTTTATTGTGTATATACATCAAGTCTGAAAGAATATAAAAATGTTAATGTTAATTTTCAGGAGAGTTGGATTATGGGTACTCATGTGTATTTTCAATTTGTTTCACAGTGAACATCTATTACTTGACTAAGGAAAAAATGTTAAAAGCAGAAAAATTTAGCAATTTCAATAACACTAAATTGTTAGAAATAAATGCATTCTTCAACCTACATGCAAAAAATCCAATTACAATACAACTGTGTCATATTATACTTCAACAGCTGAAAAGCTCTAGAATCTGATTTTTTCAAAAGATACCCCAAGGAAAAAGTTCTCAATCAACCACAACCAAAACTTAATCTTATTTGAATAGAACCAAGCTGGGATTTGGGTTTATATTTGCTTGAGGTGTGTTATTCAATTCTCTTGATGATCTTTTGATGAAAAATTATGTTCCTTCTCTTTTTGACAGGGCTGATAGGAAGACAGCAGTGGTTTATATGTATAAGTTATTGTCATTTCGGAATATAATTGAATGTTGATGCTAGCAAGAAATTTAACTATTATCAAATACGTAGAAAATAAACACACATTCATGGTGGTCCTATATTTATACATCTTTCAGAAAAACAGGAGAAGCTTATATGTTAAAAGTAGAAAATGGAAAAAGATATGTAAACAAATAACAAAGTCTACTTAATGACGTGTATTTGGAAGTATTTAAGGGTCAAATGTACTGATGTCTGAAACATACTTTGAAATGCGCTTAATAAATAATGTGCATTGTGGATGGATAGTTAAATAGACATGTGATAAATCATATTTAGTGATATATTAATTGCAGAATCTAGGGTGGGTAGATGGGTGTTCACTTCAGTTATTTCAATTTTTCTGTAGGTTTAGATATTTTTATAGTAAAGTGTTAGAAAGAGTAAAAGATAGGAAACACAGACACTTTTAAAGGCTTAGTATTGCCAGGCACGGGGCGTATGCCTATGATCCTGGCACTTTGGGAGGCCGAGGCAGGTGGATCACCGGAGGTCAGGAGTTTGAGACCAGCCTGTCCAGCATGGTGAAACCCCATCTCCACAAAAAAAAAAAAATATATATATATATATATATGCCGTATGTGGTATCTGTAATCCCAGCTACTAGGGAGGCTGAGGCAGGAGAATCGCTTGAACCTGGGAGGCAGAGATTGTGGTGAGCCAAGATCATGCCACTGCACTCTATCCTGAGCAAAAGAGCAAGACTCTGTCTCAAAAAATAAATTAATACATTAAATAAATTAATACATTAATTAAAAGCTTAGTATATATTTATTGACTGACAAGGATAGCCTGGAATGGAAATATATATGACAACTTTACTCACATTGAAAGACTTTGATTATGCACTCAATATTTCTCTCATGATGAGATATAAATTTTGTTTTTAAATTTATTTTTAAGATTCATTGAATACTTTGTGTTTTACTTTATTATCACAAAAAGCAATAAGTAGTATGATTATTCCTCTCCTACAGGTGGCTCTAGTGAGGCTTATGGAGGTTAAGTAACTTGTCAACGGTCATATAATCAACAGAATGGAGAATTTAACCCAAGAAATTTAGATCTTAAGACTGCATGTTTAGCCACAATGCTATACAGATGCTTCTTGACTTATGATGGTGTTACGTCTTGGTAGACCTATTGTAAGTCAAAAATATTATAAGTTAAAGCTCATTTTATATACTGCAAATCCATCAGAAACTTGAAAAATTGTAAGTCAAATCACCATAAGTCCAATTATTCCTTGATTTATGATGAAATTACATCCAGATAAACTCATCATAAAGTTGAAAAATTGTTAAGTGAAACCATCATAAGTCCAAGATTGTCTATACTTGTTTTGCTACAGTATAAGTAAAATGTGTATTTGACATATGACTTCATATAAGCAAAGCCAAATAAAGCCCTTTCTCCTCTTGCCAAAACCTGCTGACAAGGCCAGACACAGACTCTTTCACTTTCATCCCTATCTAACTTCCAGTTCTTTGCCTCATGAGTGAATAGCTATGACTGGAACTGTTTTCCTCAGAAACTAGCTAGACAGAGATAAGCATTTCCTGTTCAGCTAACTGATTGAGACTGTTTGTGATTGCAAAACAATCCTAGCTCTGAATCCTTCTACCTGTAACTCCCCACTACAAATATCTAAGGGCAAGTGACTCTGCCTGATATTCTGATCTTTGGATCTGAGATGTTCAATATCCTGAATAAAATTTATCTCTTTACTTGTCTTGCTTTTGTCTTTAGTAATATTAAACGATCTTTATTTAGGAACATAGAATAAAAATAAAGGTAATTAAGATTAGAGATATAGTTAATAATAATCTCAATTTTGCAACTAACTAGATACTGTATTTCTATATATCATGGGACTTCTCAGCCTCCATAATCATGTGAGCCAATTGGCTCATGCAATTACGGAGGCTGAGAAGTCCTAAGATTTGTTGTCTGCAAGCTATAGACCAAGGAAAGCTGGTGATATAATTCAGCTTGAGTCCAAAGGCCTGAGAACCAGAGGAGCTGATGGTGTAACTTTCAGTCCACCGGCAAGAGAAGATGAGATTAGATATCCTAGTTCAAGCAGCAAGACAGAGAAAAGGGGTGAATTTCTCCTTCCTTCACCTTTTATTCTATTCAGGCAGACCCTCAACAAATTGAATGATGCCTACCCTAATTGAGAAGGCATCAATCTGCTTTACTGAGTTCGCCTATTCAAATGTGAATCTCATCTGGAATACTCTCACACACATACCCATAAGTAATATTTAATCCGAGCCACCCTGTGGTCCAGTCAAGTTAATACATAAAATTAACCACCACAGTAAGCATGTGGTCTTGAGCAGACAGCAAAATCAATGATTGACATTTTTAAAAACTCTCAACGACGACAGATTGTATGTTCAAGGCCTCAAATAACTGCATAAAACATTTTACTGGAAGAAGTTTACTATACTTCTATATTCAATGCATTTTTATTTTGTATTTTTTGTGTGCCTGCTTTGCTAGGTGTTCATAAATAATATCAATAGAACTTTTTCAGAGAACTAGTAAAGATAAATTACTTGATTTTGTTATCCAGGAAAGGAAACAGCCACTGTTTCTTAATGTTATCTTTAGGATATGGATGTCCTTAATAACTTGCAGAATGGTTAATAGAATGCATGCATAAATACACATAAATATAAATTCATTATTTTCAATGATGAGATTATAATGTGTTATAATTAATATTTTTGAAATTATCAGTATTTTAGAGATATATTGCCTTTTCTTCTGTTTTATTATGATATATCAAATAAGATATTCTAGAAAATAAAATGATTGAAATTCATGTGTTTATAACTCAGATTAAACAAATGTTAATATTTTTGTCACATTTACATCATGATTTCAGGACACAGAATGCTTCAGGAAGGCTTTACAGTCTTTTCCCCACTTCCTACCCAACTTCTTTTCCACAATCAACAGAGCTAGGAGCTCTCCTACATTGAGATGAAACTTTGTGTTCAGTGGTTTTATATTTTCTCAGTTTTTTTATCCTTTCCATTCATCTTGGCTACTTATATTAAGGTTTTTTAATACTCTTTTTACCCATGCTTATTTGGACGTTATACATTATAGTTCTATTATTTTAGAAGTTAAAAAGGCACATTTTGACTTAACAGCATCCAAAGTTAACCAACATCTTTCTTCTGCACAACACAAAGAACGTTAAAAAGTTTGATTCACATTGCCCTCTCCAATGGTCAATGTGATTGGTGTTAAATATATTGATGTTGACTTGTATATTTACCTTCCCCATTTTGTAAATGTTTTTAGGATGTCAATAGTATGGTGGAGTAGGAGATATCAGCTTTCATTTTCCCTAAAAACAAGTAGGCAGCTATTAACATCCACAGACACAAATAGTCTGGGGAAGGTTCATGTACACAAGAACCTACAGCAACACAGTGGAGAGAAAATAATAACAACACAGAAAAGATAACTAGGGATATCAGCATACCTGAAACATACTAGCCACACTGCAGCTGCCACCAGCGTCCCCAGTGGCCTGCTTTACAGAGAATCCTGGTGAGGACCTCAACAGCCACCAAGGCAGCCGAGACTTCCTGCAGTTTTTTCAAAGGAAGTCCCTTTAGTGTTATCCACACAAAACCCATCAGTTGCTTCTGCAGAGAAAACTGGCGGCTTTAGCCATTAAGTATCCAATAGAAAAATGCAAATCAAAACCACAGTGAAATATCACTTCATACTTGTTAGGATGGCTTTTATTAAAAAGTCAAGGTAGCAAGTACTGATGAGGATGTTGCACAAAGGGAACTTTGTTATACTTTGTTGATGGAAATGCAAACTGACATAGCCATTATGGAAAAGGATATGAAGGTTCCTCAAGAAATTATAAATAGAACTACCATATGATTTAGTAATCTCACTTCTAGGTATACAGCAAGTCCTCAACATCATAGATAGGTTCTTGGAAACTGACATTCAGCAAAGAGAAATATAATGAAACCAATATTTTATTCTCATCCGCGTTATAATGAAACAATGTTGAACAAAACATTATTCAAGGACCTGCTGTGCCTCAATTTGCTTAAAATCACTGTTTCCAAGAACTTATCAACAATATTAAGTGAGGACTTACTGAATACCAAAAGGAAATGAAATCGGTATACAAAAGAGATACCCGCACTTGCTGTCATGTTCATTACAGCATTATTCACAACTGCCAAAATATGAAGACAATCTACATGTCCATCAATGAGTGGCTAAATAAAATAAAATGTGGCATATATGAACACACACACACATGAATATTATTGTACTTTAAAAAGAATGAAGTCTTGTATTTGTGACATTTATGAATCTGGAGGACATTATGCTAAACCAAATAAATCCAACATAGAAAGACAAATACTACATGATTTCACTTATATATGAAATATTTTTAAAAGCTGGACTTATAGAAATAGAAAGTAGAAGGGTGGTTACCAGGAGTTGGGGCGTGGGGGAAATGGGAGATGTTGGCCAGTGAGTGCAAACTTGCGGTTATAAGGTGAATAAGTTCTGTAATACTAATGTACATTAATAATAATATATGTTTAAAATTTGCTGAGAGAGTTGATCATAAGTATTCTCACCACACTCACACATACTTACAAAGGCAGTTGTGAAGTAATGGATAGGTTAATTAGCTTGACTGTGGTAACCATTTTACAATGTATACATGTATCAAAACATCACATTGTACACCTTAATTATATACAATTTTTATTTGTCAAATATACCTCAATAAAGCTGAAAGAAGTATTGTTTTAAAGTTAATACTTACTTAGATTGAAAAGAAATCACTTTGCTCGTATTTTCTTCTTCTGTTTCATAGTCCCATCTCCTTATTAAAATATTTCTTGTTGTATTCCTTTCATCCTGACTGGCAAACTTGGGCTGTCTGAAAATGACATTTTTCTTTTTCCTTCAAGTTCTTTAAACTATCTAGGTTGACAGCTGATTTTTCTTCAACACTTTAAAGATATTATTCCGTATTCCTTTGTCCTTTTGATGTTTAAGATAAGTATGCCTTCAGTCTAATTATTCCTCCTCTGTGGGAAATCTGAGTCTTTCTGTAATTGTTCAAGAGTTGTTATCTTTGGTTTTCATATTCAGAAATTTTGGTATGATGTATCTAGATATTGGTTTTGTTTATTTACCCTGCTCAGATTCAGATAGCTTGTGAGGCCTGATGTCTTTTATAAATTCCAGAAGCTTCTAGCATTATCTTCTAAACATTCCTTCTTTCACTTGCTTTCTGTTCTCATCTGATGATAATATCAAATATATGTTAAATATTTGTTTTAAATTCTATATCTCTCAAACTTACTTTCCTACTTCTCATTTCATTATCAGTTTGTAGTGCTTCCTAATAAAGTCTTTAGATTTATTCTCTGAACATTACATTACTAATTGTGTCTAATGCATGGTCTAAACTGTCCACCGAGGTTTTATGATTAATGATAGTATTTATTTTGGGAGGTTGTTTGTCTCTTTCCAAATGTCTGTTCTTGTTTCATAATGACCTATTACTTTTTGGTGTTTTCTATTTTTTAATCCATTAAATTATTGAAATATATCATATCATAGGTTGTCTAGATTTTCGTATTATCCTAGGTATGCTAATTCTTTTATTTTTGTATTGGTGTCATGTTACACTTTCATAATGGATCATTTATTTGTGTGGTTTGTGTTTTTTTATTGTAAATTTAGTTGTTTTTGTTTCCTGTTTAGCCAGAGTAGTACTTTTCACCCAGAGTTTTGGAAGTATCACTCCAGAGCAGTTTTGTATTTGTTTCTGCTTAGGTTAAGGCATCTTGCTCATCTTCAGGCCAGTTTTTAACATTAACATCCTGTCACGGGATTTATGGCATTCATATGGTATAACTTCCGAGCCTGAGCTCATGCTTGACTAGGCTTGGAATTTCCATTTCCCATGAGAAATACCCCACTGTCCTTCTCTACCCAAGTTCTGAGCTAAGGCAGTTTTCTTACTACTTTTTTGGCTAAGGATGAACTTTTTCTAACACCCTTTATACAAAAGAAACATGCCTTTGAGAGTCCAGACTTAAGGTAAGATCTTAGTTCTCATGCCCACCCTAAGTGTTAACAAGACCACGTCTCCCCTATACCATCTATGTGGGCGTGAGCATCGTCTCTTCATGCCCAAGGTCTACCTGGCATCAGATAACCCAAGGACAGGGTATCATTCACCTTGTGCTTGCTATATTGGCTTTGAACTCTGGTGGTTTTTTTGTGTCTAGTGAGTTTACTTTTTAACTTTGAAATTAGTGATAAACTTATTTTCTTTGTGTATTATACTTTGCCTAGCATGTGAACTACTGATATCTGAATTAGAAGATAATTAATATCAGCTCAGTCTACCATCTTGCTAGAAGTTGAAAATCTATGAGCATCATTTCTGATCAAGAAGCATTCATCTGCAACACCAATTTAATGATTAAATACTACTCCTGAAATATATCACTAATTCTTAAAATGAAGGCTACACACAATTACCTACGTTTACTAAAATTTTTTTTCTGCTAATAATGGCAATATAGATATGGGTGAATTGGAATCTGAGTCTTGACTGAAACAAAGGGAATGCCAAGTTGTTATGGTTTGCATTTTAGCAGCTTTCCCGTGTAGTTCTTCAATACACTCACTTCAGAATCACGGATTAGGTGTGCCATACTTGTTCAAACACTGTTTTTATTGTGGAACTTTCAAACTACATATTTTTTAATCTTTATAACATTACAATGCAGAACATCCTTATTTGTAAATACTCTCATAATTTCTTTGGAAGACATTATAAAAAAGATAAACTGAAAGAATATGCCCAGTTTAAATGATTTTAACATATATTTTAACTCCAATTATATTATCATGATAATGTATGGCAAGGCTAAGGAAATCCCTGTTTTTACAAGCATTCTGAATTAATATTACTTTGTTCTTATATTTTATTTAAAACATGACATTTTATTTCTTTTTTAAATTGTCACGGTTTCTCTCATAAATAGAATTGAATAGCTTTTCTCTAATTTTTGACACATTTTATTTATTATATAATAATGTTTAAATTTATGTCTTTTACCCTTTTTGGCAATAGAATATTCATTTTTAATTAACTTTTTTCTGCGATCTGTCATCAAAAATGTTATGAGCCATTTGTTTGTCATATGTGTGAAGCTGGCTCATTGTACACTGGTTGCTAATCCTAGGGGTGGACTCCCACTGCCTGGAGAATAGCAAAGAACATCACTATGCCAACCACAAGAAATGGGAGTCTAAATACTTCAGCCCACTGCCTTTTAGGTTATAGCTTCTATCATTTGCACAAGTCCAATGAGACAGAACACTCGCATATAACAAGTTAAGCAACTTGACTACTTACAAATAGGCAGAGAGGGACAGTAGAAGTCTATGATTCATTGCAAGTTGTTTGCCCAAGGCTCAAGAAAGTTGCACAGGGCAAATAGAATCTTGTTTGCACATGTCTCATTGTACTGCCACTGAGGAGCTCCAGAAAGCAGTCCATCCTGGGTTTTATACCCCAGGGGCACTATAACATTCTGGGCTAAAGTGCTATAGAATATCCTGTTCTAAGAGGGGCAGGAAAAGAGCCAAGGCAGTTCTGTCACTTCCTCCTTGTCTTGGAATGTTACATTCCCAAAGTATTCTGCAATTGTTCTTGAGAATTACAACTGAGAAAAGGGTAGGAATTGGGCCAGTCCAAGGCCACATGGAGAATTATTCTGTAATATTTTTAATAAAAATTCCGTTTGTTTTCTCTTTTATTTATTCTTTATTTGTTCATGGTGTTTCATGCTGCACAACAATGTTATTTCTGTATAATTAAGTTTTTCACTGAATGTGGTTTTGTTTGTATGTTTAAAAAGGGCTTTTCCACTTGAAAACTATATAAATATTTGCCTACGTTTTATTTTAGCACTTTTATTGTTTTCTGTACTCTATTAAACTTTCAATTAATTTTGAATTTCTGTTAGTGTATGGCTTAATGACCAAATATATTATTATTTGATTTCCTGTGGTTCACAATTTTCTGTAATTCACACATTTTAAATAAGCCAACATGTTTTCTATTGGATTGAAGTTTTACATTTATCAAATTATAAATTGCTTCTGAACTCCATGTTCTGTTTTAGTTTCAAATTTCTCTTTATTCTCAAAACATTATGGTTTAATTAAGTCCAGAGAGTACTGAGTTAGACTTTGTTTGGTCTCTAGTGCGGTAGGTGAGGTAGAACTGAGTCCCCAGGAATGTGAGAGTATTATCTCAAAATGCTAGTAGCAGCTACTGTGCAAAGTTTGAAAGCCCAAGTCAAATCCTGGGCATATCCATGGTTGTGTGGTAGCCATGGGCTTCTGCTCTTGAAAAAAAAAAAAAAAAAAAAAAAACAGGGATAGACACTGGTTTGATAAGACAACTAAGCAAAAGCAGGAGGGTCTGGTAGGAGAAAGTGGGGAAGGTGAAGAACAGGAACCTTCCTCTTTGTTCTGCTACCATCTAAGAGCAGAGGCATGGCATGTGATTTCAGCAAGGGGCAAAAGTACATAGCAGCTACTTGGATCTGATGTGGGAGACATCAGACCACTCTAGGGCTGATCAACTGGCATTGTCAGGTAGTGGAATGCTGGCATTAAGAATGGAGACAGACTTCCAATTTCTGTGCAGCTTGTTTCCCAGCCTCTAATACTTACTCATGATTGGCCTTCTTCAGGCTTTCATAATCCATGATGACTTTGTCAGTCGTGAGCGAGAAGCAAAGACTCAAAGTCCACAGTGCCATGCAGCTCTAACTTTGATGCTGTGCTCATGCCAAACAACATCCATCCCCAGCTTCTGCATCAGATGAGTCCCTGCCAGTCTCAAAGTTGCGGTTCACTGCCATCGCACAGGTATGTTTCTGTACCTCTCGCTGCTTCCCCATTTGTTTCTAAGAATTGAGTGCCTTCTGCCTCATTGTACAGTTGTAGGCATCAGATGTGTCAGGAAAATGAACTCCAAACCTTTCATCATTGGGCCCTTTGAGAGAGTTCTGATCACAGAAACCAAGTAGCTTGATGTGATCACAGACAAGCATGATCCTTCCAACTTTAGACATGGGGTTGAGCCCTCCAGCTGCATTGGTGGCCACCAAGATGTTCCCACCCACAAGCTGGAAAACCTCATGCAAAAATGTCATGTTCCACAGCAGGTATCTATCATACAAGTGGAACCTTCCTTGCATCATCACATACGCTGTGCCATTCAGGAACCCAAACACCAGTCGGCCAACACTGACCTTTGGAAAAAGTTGAGCATCTCACTGTTGCTAAAGATTTGGGCCTGAATTAATTTGTCAATCAGATGTCCTAATTCAGACCCACAGATCACTGTCACTTGTGTTCAGTGCTTGGTGTGAGACAGAAGCCATACTGCAGTGCTCTGATAATCTTCATTGTGTATCCATTCTCCATGGTCCAGCTGACACCCTCTCAATGAACCTGCTCTTCTCTGCTCTGATCTGCTGAGCAGACTTGTGGTGACCTGAGCTGACCTGTGGTCACTGGGTCTGGTCAGTACAGTTAGTCTGAACTCTATGTTCTAAGACATTGTTCTGCCTATGAAGCTGCCTTTGTTATACTTTAAGAATTGTGTAACTGTATAACTCTTAATATTCTTAGTGTAAATTTCAATTAGATGTTTTTCTTTTTGAAAAAAATATATTTTGAATCATATGTCTAGATGACTTTAGACTCATTGTGTCAAGTCCCCCAAAAAAAAATTCTCAAAAATTTGATTGGAAACAATTTCACAATTATTTGGGGAAAAACAGACTTTTAACAATATAAAGTTTTCTTATCAAGGAGCATGGTTTATCTCTTCATTTAAATCCCCTTAGCAACATTTTGGTTATCTCCTCTTTTTTATTTCTTGTTTTGTTATTTATAATTATGTGTTAACCGGAATTTAAAAAGGGATCAATGCTCTCTTGATTGGGATTGTTTTCCATTAAATTGCTAATCCAAAATAGAATTTGATAGAATCCACCGATATGGTGGTTCTTAAATTCTCATTAAAATATGCCTGAAGTAACAGAAAGAGGCAAAAACTCATAGCAACATGGGAACAAAGACCGACAGCCTGATGCCAGAATCTGGGAGGAATTGTCATTAATTATAAGGTAGATGGAACAGTAATGAGGAATACCTTTAAAGGCTTGGCATATGATATTCTCTGACTTTGAGTCAAGAAATAGACACCTTCTGAAAAGATGTAGGAGGCTTGATGGAATTGACAATATAAATATTAAAACTTCTATAGAGGTTTTATGCCTCGCTTTCTATCTGTTTCTGCCTCAAAGATCCCGAGCCTGTAACAGTCAGAACTCTAGGCATTCATTCACCCATCTTCGCCTCAGGCAGCTAGGAAGCTGTGCCTTCTCCTCCAGCTCTCATTTTCTTTATGCTTCACCCCCTGCTCAAATTTCATCTAGTTAAAGGTTTACAGTAATGGAAAAGAACTTGCTCTGTGTGTATGTGGGTGCCTGTGTAGGCACGTGTCTGATTGTGTGTGTGTTTGGGGGTTGTAAAAATGCCTAGCGATGGTACCTTTTAGGGAGACACCGTCCATGAGTAAAGTGTCATTGAGATGGGTAGTAAAATCAAAAAATAAAAAATAGAAAAATCCATCCTTTTCCAGGCCATAATAAGAAAGGAACTTTCTCTATGCAAGTGCTCCTTAAAAACTGCTGTCTCTGTAATGGAGTTTTGAGAATAATAAAATTAAGAGCTCTAATCTATCATTTAAAAATAGAATAATTCAATCCACTGAAGTCTAAAAACTAAGCCTTTTAAAAACAGACTATGTTGATAAACTAGAAAAATCAGTAATTGGACACTTTCATACTGGATTATCTATGGTATTATTGCATTTAGAAACATAACATATTTTTCATTCCTAACTGCAATGCAGGAAGGTAGCAAAAAAGTTAGAGCAAATAGTCTATCTTTTCCAAATAAATCAAGCACTAATAACAGTCACCATAGTCAATTTTTTTTATTTTTAATATTCTTAAAATGCATGTAGTCAAATGCATATTTACAAAGAGTGGGAAGTATTGTTATACTTGATTTTACAGGAACAAAACATTAACAAGGGTGAAAAACAAAAGGTCTTTTCAGGTGGAAAGGTACTTTTAAAATATGCTGTCTCTCTATCCTATCCTCACTCAAAAAGGCACAAACATAAACATCAGTTTGGGGAGTTTGGGGTGTAAAGGCATTCTAAGAGTTTCACAGTGACCAGGACTTAATGGTAGTGTCACAGGCATAAGAGTCATTCTTCTATCAGTTGATAAAATATCATATATACCATCTGAAGGCATCTGACTTTTTCTGAAAGAGAAGACAAGAGAATTGTAGGCATGCCAGTCTATCTGGTGCCAGCACAGAGCTATGCAATGGTGGTAGTGAACACTGCCCTAGTGGCTGGAAAGCTGATTCAACAAGCTTTATTTAGCTTTGTTGTTAGCAAGGACCCATAGGCTTGTGTTTGCAGTAGCTGGTATATACTTTCTGAAGTCTTCTCAGTGGAGCTCTAGAAAACTGACGCACTAGAGCATGAGGATTTGAAGCAATCTTCGTCACATCAATTTTTTGAAACTTCATGTCTTTTATTGATATCATTCACACATTAGAGCATTCTCCACATCTAGCTCTTTTCTCTTAAAAAAAAAAAAAAAAGGGATGAAAAAATCCCACGTAAACACCTTCCCAAGTAAATATTTTCTTAGAGATGGTCAGGGAAAGGCCACAAAAGATCCCTCAAAGGTTATGGAGGAATACCCACAGGCTTGGCAATAGAGACAACTTTGCGATGGGCGTACTGATAGAGTCACATTCCTGATGTCTCTATCATCAGGAATGTTGGCTCAGTTATTTATGACTTATCACAGGCTTAGCAAAAATCCCCTCATCGATGCTTGAGATAGGACTAGATCACAAGAATTTGGTAGTCTCACTGGTTGATTTCCAGATGTAGCTTTCCAGTAAGAGCTTTGAAAATGTAATCATTTTGCCAGCTTTTTCTAGAGAAGGGATACAATTCTGGAAGACAGCTTGGAAACAAGTAAGATTCACAGCCTTACCAGAGTTAGGAAGCCACAGAGCAACAACCATGAGCTCAAAGCTTTATTGAGCCCTTGGTTTCAGCCTCTCCAGGTATATCCTGCTAGCAATCCCTGCAGATAAAAGGAAGCCAAGGGCTGCTCAGACTCTGTGCCACTTATTGAGATATTTTCTCTCCGCTCCCAACCCAGTCTTTTCTACTCTCCTTTACGATGTGACAACTACGTTTCTGCTTTTCCACCTGTTCTCTATTAGGATCTGCCAATAAGAGGCACTGAAGGAAGACTTCAAAGCCCAAAGAAGGACTTGTGCTCTCCTATCTGATTCCTGTTTCTTTGAGTATCACTTAGCAGTGCTTCTTCACCCCTGCAGCAGCAGTTCATTTCTGTAATAGCAGTTGATTCCACTTTGCAATTTCTCCATCAATTTATAGAACCAGCCTCATTGTGTCCACTTGAGAGACACAATCATCTACAAGAAGCACTTATCTTTCCGAGATCTGAGTCCAGACCCACAGGACCTCAGATTCAAGGTTCCAGGTTTTAATAATTCCCACTTCTTCCTATTGTTCTCCCCAGGGAGAGCAATTATTCCCTATGGATGGAAGCTGATTCCTATACTTTCCTATTAAACTCTCTTTGTTAAATAACGAAGTGGCTTTTGTCTCTTGACTGGGCTCTGACTGATACAGACCCATAACACAGCATTCCGGAAGCTCATGTTTCCCCACTTTCAAGGAGGCATAAAGCAGAGTGTGGTGTGTGGCCATCTTTTCATGGGATAGATAGGCTCAGGGGGCTTGGCAAGCACCACTGCGAAAGATCCTTGGAACACAGAGAATTTTGTAAACATGTTGAGCAGGGTGGGGTGGGGTGCAGGGAAGCACTGAAGGGTGGGAGAGTTGTGCTGAACCGTAATGAGGGTGGCTCTTGATGAAGTCCCCAACTCCTTGGCATCAGGGTGCCCCCACCCCCGACCACACCTTTTGGATGCAAACGACTGCTCTACTGCTAGCTGGATCTGTCCAAGCTCATTCCAGGGGGGCAGCAGCATATCCACAGGTGAGGTGGGAGGTGGACAGGGGCTCCTGAGATTTAGACCTGATCTCTCCCTGATCTGGTTCTAGTTTGTAAAACTATTAATGAGAAGACCCAACTGGGGAGACAGAAGTCAGAAAAATGTGTTCAGCCTGGGGATGGGAAGTCTGCCCCAGGCTACAGATGGAATGCCCTGACTTCCACTCAGGGCTGGCCAGACGGGGCTCAGAGGCCTGGACATGGTGCCTCATAAGGCTGGACACATCTTCATTGAGGCAGTAGGAGAGGCTAGCTAGGTGGGCTTTAGCTGCTACCCAGACAGCTCTACTGTTCTCACCTGTGTGGCCCCACATTGCACCCCAAAATATTTTAATTTTTTACTAATTCAGCTGAGGTTGATTTTGATTAAGAGAAAATTTAATATTGAAAAGAATGTACACTATATTAGATGTTACATGTAATGGACTTACCTTAGGATATAGGTTCCTGAGAAGAGGACTGTGTTTCTAATGGTAAAATAGTGTCTAGGATTCTATGAAATGACTGTGGGATAAGTTATCCTTGAACATATGCAATTTCAGGAATCTTACATTATAGCTTCTTCAACTGCTTAAAAATGTTTATCTTTAGTATTGATACAGAAAGTGAAAAATAAAAATCTTATACCACAATCCAGAGATAATTTTAATACACATATGTGTGTATATATACACAAACATATATATAAAAATGTATCTGAAATGTATATTTAGTAATATGTTTAACATAAAGGGACTAGCATCTATTATTTTGTAACTTGATTTTCACTTAATATCTAATTTTCATTCTTTGATGCTAATATTATGTTATAATAATAATTTTAATGGTTATTTAGTATGCCATAGTATTTAGATATGATGTCTTCTTAATTCCTTAGATATCTAGGATGTTTGTATATATTTTTAATATCATAAACAATTATTTAATGACTATTCTTTAAATCTTTATAAACCTTTATGCATATTACTTCAGAATAAATTCTCAGAAAGGAAATTTCTAGGTAAAAAGTGTGAGATTTTTTAAGGTTACTGATTGGCTTTAGAAATTGTTCCATGGGATCTCTGCATCACCCCTCTCTCTTGTGACCAGTATATGAGAGTGTCTGTTTCTCTGCCTCTTAAGTATTGGGTCTTAGAATTTAAAAACACCTTTGTCAATTTGAGAGGTGAAAGACCCTTTGCTTATTTTGTTTACATTTAAAAATTGAAAAGTCTTTAGTATTTTTCATCTCTGATATCACTTCTTTATTTCCTGTGGTGCTACCAAGATAAATCCTATTGATTATTTCATTCTGTTGCCCCTTGAGACTTTAATTTTTTTACTTTATTGTTGGCTTATCTTCAACATATAAACTCTATATTCTTGATCTTTTGCAATCTCATCAATCATACTTATAGTTTAAAAATAATTTTGGATTGTGAATGTAAAAAGATATATATATGTATAATACATATAGTATGTACATGAATAATAATAAACAAGTTTACAATAAGCAAGTTAAGTGAGCCAAATGAAAATAATAGTAGGAAAAAGATGAAACTAGGAATAAGATCAGTATCAAAACACAGGCTGAATTCACATGTCCTAGAAATGGGTGAATAATTTGAGTTTTTATATTCTGGTAGGCATCATGAAGACAAAATTATCATAAATTACTACATTTATAAGGCTCATAAACAAAGGACTTATTCAAGAGCTGCACAAATATTACTAAAATGAGAGCTCAACATCCTTCTCCCCAACACACAAATATATACAAATACATACTCAGGCCCTCATGAAGAAAACAGTATATAATATAATCAGTGTTTCTTTTTCAAATACATTTTACAAGTGGTACCGGAGGTTTCATAGACTTCATTTATTAACCTCAGGGTTAAAGATTCCCAAGCAGTGCCAGATTCCGAGCCTGGGCTCTCAGCTGCTTGGCTTTAGTGGGCCAATCCTCTCTAGGCTGCTAGCATTTCTCCAAAAGTGTTTCAAGGTCAAACTATTTATATGATATAAGCAACAATTGAACTAACTTAGCCACATTGTTTCTGGGATGTTCTAGCTTCAGTCAGTGACAAATTTTATAGAAATGTACATGGAGGGCACCAACGGTGGAAATCACTTGTGGATTAAGTATTGATTAAAATCTTGATTAGGAGCCCAAGACCTTCTTATTCAATGTTTATGTACTTTAAATGTTGACCTTTTAGAAAATCATTTTTGAAAAATTTTTTTCCCTCAATTTTCTTTATTTAATAAATATGTTTAGAGTGCCTATTATGTTCCTGGCAATATGCGGTGCTAGAATAAGACAATAATAAGCATGAGATATTCTAAAAGCACATAAATGGGATCCAAACTTGTGGAGGAAGATCAAAGAAGGCTCCCATGAGGGAGTGACTCTTTAGCTGAGGAAGCCTGAAAGATGGATAGAGGCGGACTGGTGAGGGATGGATTCCAGGCAGAGGGAATACTGCATGAGGAGGTTGTGGGCAAAAAGGAACTAAAAGAGGCTCAAGCTGACTTGTAGTAAATACAGTGAGGAGAGCTGGGCATTCAGGGAAGCCTCAGAAACAGCCAGGGGTCAGATACATGGAGTCTATGACTGCTAAAGAATTCAGCCTTTTATGAGCAAAAGAAGCTTCTGATGTACACTTTAAGCAGAAGCATTTTGTAGTGATATGTTTTAAAACATGAAGGTGATAGCTGTGAGAATAGACTGAATGGAGAGGAGAAAAGACTAATTATTAGGAGCTGATCTGACACATCAGAAAGAGAATATGAGGGCTTGTACTCAGGTGGTGGGAATAGAGAGGGAGAGAAGCTGAGAGATTTTAGATATATTTTGGAGGTAGATAGAATCAATATTTTCACTTGGTGAGAGATGACTCATTTGGGAGATGAATGGGGCATATCAAGAGTCCCTCCATATGGTTCTGATATGAGGAGACAGATAATGGCATCGGCTTCTAATGTGGAAAACGCTAATGTGGAATAATAATTTTAAGAGGGCTTAGTTTTGAACATAATTGGTTTGAGAAGCTTTAGAAACATCTGAGTGGAGATATTAAGATAGGAAGTGTATGTAATGATAAAGGTTAACCATCAGAAATGAGGTGCATAAGTGGCTTGTGGTGAGTGGGAGAAATGAGCTTAATTATGAGACAGTGTAGAGAGAGAAGTACAGAATGAGAACAGGACTAGAATGAGAACATCCTAGGCCTGAGCACAGAGTCCTGAGATAGTCATGGCCAGAGGTTAGAGGAAATCAGGAGAGTGTGTAATGACCAGTTGAAAAAGAACAACTTTCTCAAGAATGCTGTGGTCAACTGAGTTAACAAGATGGAGACTATACAGGACCCATTCTCTTTAGTAGTATGAAAGTTATTGATGGTTATAATAAAACAGCCTTAGTTGGCCGGGCGCGGTGGCTCAAGCCTGTAATCCCAGCACTTTGGGAGGCCGAGACGGGCGGATCACGAGGTCAGGAGATCGAGACCATCCTGGTTAATATGGTGAAACCCCGTCTCTACTAAAAAGTACAAAAAAAAAAAAAAAACTAGCCAGGCAAGGTGGCGGGCGCCTGTAGTCCCAGCTACTTGGGAGGCTGAGGCAGGAGAATGGCGTGAACCCGGGAGGCAGAGCTTGTAGTGAGCTGAGATCTGGCCACTGCACTCCAGCCTGGGCGATAGAGCGAAACTCCGTCTCAAAAAAAAAAAAAAAATAAATAAATAAATAAATAAAACAGCCTTAGCAAGTTCAAAATAGGTGAATGTGATTGGTAGGAAGTGGAGACAAGCATACATGGTGTATTAGTCCATTCTCACGCTGTTATGAAGGAATACTCAAGACTGAGTAATTTATAAAGGAAAGAGGTTTAATTGACTCACAGTTTTGCAGGGCTGGCAAGGCCTCGGGAAACTTGCAATTATGACAGAAGGGGAAGCAAACATGTCCTTCTTCACTTGGCAGCAGGAAGGGGAAGAATGAGAGCCAAACGAAGGGGGAAGCCCCTTATAAAACCATCAGATCTCATGAGAACTCACTATCATGAGAACAGGATTGGGGATACCACCCCCATGAATCAATTATCTCCACTTGGCACCTCCCACAACATGTGGGGATTATGGGAACTGCAATTCAAGATGAGATTTGGGTGGGGACACAGCCGAACCATATTACACAGATATTCTTTGAGGTATTATTCACACTGAAACAGAGTCACGATATTAAGAGATATCTGGAGGTGGTTATAGGATTCAAGGACAGCATTTTTAGCATGAGAGATGGAGAACATATTTGATATCTAATTAGAAGGAGCCAAGAGTTGGTGGTGGGAGATACAAGGAATAATAGCTGAGTGAGGTCCCTGAGAGGGTGATAGAGAGCACTGACCTTTGGGAAAGGAGAGAAACTTCTTGTGCACAAGAAGAGATGGAGTAGAGGGTGAATGTAGCTTTGTAGATGTGGTGGAAGGAATTTAAAGGAGCTGCCATCTGTGATTTCTATTTATTTTATGAAGAATGAGCAAAGTAATCTGGCAAGGTAAGAAGAGACAGGAGCAAGTAGGTTTGGAGAATCGAGGGAAATGGAGAATGTAGGAACAATTGTTTCCTAATACTTCATAGGTCAAATTTCTCCAGAGAGCAATTTTATCTACATTTTCCTTCTCAATTTTTAAATAGTTTAATTTAATTTATACTACTACTAGAAACAAACGTTCTTAAAACTTGAGGGAAAATATCATGACTATTTAGAAAATATTTTTTGCTTTATACTACGGCTAGAGATACAAAGGGATATTTTTCATTTTCACATTTATAAATAAATGTTTCTTTCCAGGATTTTACCTAAATTTCTATCCTATATATCAGTCTATCAATCAATCAATCATCTATCCTTTCATCCATTATAGCTTGTTTATATTTAAATAAACTAAAAGCAACTTTGAAAATAATTAAAACATAATTTAGTATAAAATAAAAATTTTCTATTGTCAATCAATGAGATTCCTGAAGATATTTTTTCCCTTAACATTGAAGATTGGTAAAAGCACTACATGATTCTGTCCTTTCCTTTTAAAATTGCCATCAAAGTCTTAAAGCCTGTCTTGATTACTTTTTTAAATTGGGTGGGGGGCTATAATCGTATTGTTGATTGATAATGTAAGCTTAAGATTTCAGCATATTGATCTCCTCAAAAAATTAAAATGATATTTTTGGTCCAGACGTGGTAGCTTACACTCATAATCCCAGCACTTTGGCAGACCGAGGCAGGAGGATCATTTGAGCCAAGGAGTTCTAAACCACCCTGGGAAATATAGTGAGATCTCTACAAAAACAAACAAAAATTTTTTATTAGCCAGGCAGTGTGGGCTGTAGTCTCAGCTACTCAAGACGCTGAGGTAGAAGGGTTGTTTGAAGAGATTGAGGCTGCAGTGAGCTATCATTGCACCACTGCACTCTAGCCTGGGTGATAGTGAGAGTCTGTATCTAAATAAATAAATAAAAATAAAATAGGACTTTATTTTCCCAGGGGCTATTCCTCATCACTACCTAGTTTGGGGACATTAGGGATCCTGTGCTTACCTGCAAAAAATTTTTTTCTCTGTCCTCCAGGGAAATACATATTTTTTTAAATGACAGTATTTTTTTCATTATTCCTGACAAAACAATGCAAGAAAATAAAACATTTGCCACTAGGATTGGCTGGGTGTCCTTTTTAGTTAACTGGATTAAAAAGATAATCATCTGTAATTGTAGAGAATGATAAAAATGCTGAAGACCCTTTGAAGTCCTTCATTCGTTAAATGCTCTTATTTACCAATACCCACTAACATGCCCTCACTGACAGTTCACAAGGATTGCAAGCTCTTTAAATCTACTGAATTATAGAGCTAAGCTATACCTGATATGAGATCCAGTTCAATTCTCTCCATCCTTCTTAATGGGAAAGCTGGGGATTAAAAAGGGGTATGAATTAAAAGAAGTCATGAGGTGGATTTTGGTCTCACAGGTATATCTCAAGCCTGGCACACAGTAATTGCTAAATAAATAATTTTCAACTATCTGCCACCAAAATTCACACCACCTGTCATCCAGATGCTGTGACAGTGGTCAGGAATCCCTGGATCTTCATGTTTGTGTGTTATGATGACCTCCTTTGGTATGTATGGTAAGATGCGCAGGAATGTCCACATTACAACTGTAGTCAGGAAGAATTTTTTTGACTGGTTTTATCATGAACATTAAAAAGCCATGTTGGACAAAAAAGTCTGAAGGCAGGGGATAAAGTCTTAATATTAGAATTCTTGCTTTTTCTGAAAGCTTGACAAAAATGGTACCACTCCTCTTCAAAATGAATATTCAAGGAGTGAATGGCCACAGACACAGGCTAACAGATTCTCCTGACCTCTTTTGACCCCGACAATGCAGGCATTTTGGCTGTAATTTCAGTGCCTTTCAAAAGAATATGCAGTATCTAAAGTCTGTTTTGAAAGGATTATGCAGTACTAATGATTAGCCAAACTTTAATTCATACTTATTTAAAAACAATGCATGCAGAAGCAGAGGTTTACCTAGAGGCAAAATAATCATGATTTTGGTTGTTTCTATGTTGAAATTAGACAAAACGTAATTAAATAAGATTTGGAAACTAAGCCGAAATCAAAGGGGGACTTTTAAAAGCTGTTCTAGGAGGTAGGTCATTTTTTGTTGCAAGAAATTAAATTCCACGGTTTGAGTGAAAGCTTTCAGATTTGCTTCCATGATGCGGAAATGAAAACATTTTACACAGACTGCATCTAAATGTGGATGAGTCACCAATCCATATCTGGCCTTCACCCATGTTTGTGTCAAGCTGACACACCGAAATAAATCCCAGCTGGTCTCCATCTCCTCTTTGAGCTTTTTTTTTTCCCTTCAGTTTTTGCTTGAAAGCATTCCTTGGGGCTGGGCATAGGACAAAGGGCTATGGTGGAGCTTCTGCCCCTCTCTTAATTCAAATTCATAGCAGAGGTGACCGAGGATATCAAATATTGAATAATTAATAAAGACAGGTCTTCATTCAACTCCTATTGATCAAATCCACTTATAAAAGAACATTTCTCTGGACATTAGATCCTACCCTTCCTGACTCATCTTGGAAAATCTGTGTTGGGATTTAGCCGTATGAACTATACCTGGCAACTCAACCTCTTTTTATGCTATTTCCCCCTTCTCATCCCACCCCCTCCCTTCTCTATCTCACTCTCCAAAACTACATAACTTAAGAGGACTTTCTTAAGCAGACTTGCCCTTGGTACTTGCATTCACACTAAAGGATATAAAGCCATATTTCTTACACTGTAGTCCGTGGACCACTTGCATTAGATTCAGCTGGATTTCTGCACCTCAACTCATCCTCACCTACTGAATCAAGAGGTGAGACCCAGAGACTTTAATTTGTGAAAGCAAGTTATATGGCTATATGCGTGGTTTTATACTTGTATGAAGTACTTGCTGTCTAGTGAATTTAAATCTGAGAAAAAAGATTTAAGCTGAAGAAATATAATGTCTGCCAGAGGGCAGAGGGGCAATTTGTCAGAGAACATCAAGGTATCCTAAATCATACAATATTACCATAGTTGAACTATCCATGCTCCAAGTAGATGTGTTCAATATTCCAAACACTGCTAGAGAGTAGAGCACAGAGTCTTCAACTTTGTTCTGGGTGTTCCGGGGAGCAATCATATTTTCCTAATTTTTCCTGTATTGGTGCCTTTGATGCCACAGTGTGTATCTTGTTGTTATAGTTTGGATGTTTGTCCCTTCCAAATATCATCTGAAATTTGGTCCCCAAGGTTGAAGGCGGGGCTTCGTGGGAGTTGTTTGGATCATGGGAGCAAATCCCTCATGAATAGATTAATGACCTCTCTTGAAGGGGGTAAGTGCTCACTCTGAGTTCACATGAGAGCTGCTTGTTATAAAGGGCACAGCACCTCCCTCCCCTCTCTCTTGCTTCCTCCCCTACCATGTGATCTGTGTGCATGCTGGCTCCCCCTGTTCTCCCACTATGAGTGCAAGCAGGTTGATGACCTCACCAGAAGCAGATGCTGGCACTATTCTTCTTGTACAGGCAGTAGAACCGTAAGGCAAATAAACCTTTTTTTATAAATTACCCAGTCTCAGGTATTCCTTTATAGTAACACAGATATGGACTAAGACACTTGTTCTGGAATTGCACAGCATAAGGAATGAGTCATGCTTACGTTTGCTTCTTCTCATTACCTGTGGTGACCAACCACAGTGCTCCCTTACCAGGTGATCTTTGGCCTAACTCCAAGAGGTCCCTTAATGGCAGATCTTATCAGTTGCTGCTCACCCTTCCCTCTCCGTTTTCTGTCATTTGTCACTGACATTCTGCCCCCTCCCAGTCAGACTGTTAACAGAGGATATCCAATCAAGCAGTGACCCTTCTGCAGGAATTTAGATGCAAGATGGGGAAATGCCAAGAAATCTGAGAACTCTGTCTTTAGATGGGTGACTGGAATGGCAAAATAAAAACCAAGGGTGTTTTAGTTCATTCAAGCTGCTATAAAAAGATATCATGGACTAGGTATTTTATGAACAACAGAAATATAAGCTGTAAGTCTGAGATCAGGGTGCTAGCATGACTGGTTCTGGTGAGGACCCTCTTCTAGGTTACAAACTGCCACCATCTTCTTGTTGTGATTCTTACATGATTGAAAGAGGACAAGAGAGTTCTCTTGGATGCCTTAATAATTAGGGCACTAATTAAATTTGTGAGGGCTCAAGCTAATGACCTAATTACCTCCCAAAGGCCCCATTTCTTAATATCATACATCAGGCAATAGGATTTCAGCATGAATTCTGGGGTAACGTAAACATTCAGGTCATCATACCAGGGCATTCACATTTTATACCACAAGGCTGAACAATAAAGAAAACCAGTTTTTCTTTTCCTTTTCCTTTTTCTTTGTTGGTTGAATAACATTGAAGAGCAGAATAGGATGCATCTACCTAACTTTACAGACATTGTAACCTGGATCTTGGATTTCTCATATTCAAGTGGCTGTTGCTAAATATATTGATGGGAATAGGATATAAAATGGCCATAACACCAAATAGTGGTACTAAGCTTTCTAAAGTCAGAGAAGGTTGCTTTCCTCTGTATATAAAACTTCTCAATCTATGAATCCAACCAAAAATTACTTGCTGCTATCACAGAAATATGTCGACATTTGTATGTTTCAGTTTGGATATGCTCAGCTGTAAATAACAGAATATGTAAGTAAAAGTAAGGGTGAATTCATTTGACATAATAATAAATATAAGGAGAAAACATTAGAGGATTGATACACCAGCTCAACGGTGCCATCTGAGCCCAGATTCTCATAGTCCCTTTGTTTTTCTGTCTTCAGCATGTGGAGGCTGTCTCCCCTCCCAAGTGTAAGATGACCACCATTGCCCCAAGCATCCTACTCTCAGAGTACAGCACTCCAAGCAAAGAAAAGGGAGCTGTGAGCAAAGGGGTTTCCTCATCTTGCTGTTCCTTACCATTTGTTTATTTTTTGGTCGGCAAGGACAATATTTCTCCCATGTCCTTCTAGATTCTTCTAGGTAGAACCAAGTTAAATGCTGGTGTGTGTGTGTGTATGTGTGTGTATAATTTTTTTGTACATTATTATGTTTTAAAATCTTAAAAACCTTTCTGGCTGAAGAGACTGCCCCTCCTGGGTCTAGAAGATTCTTGGAGATGCTGAAGGGCTCAGCTGAGAGCATGTCTTTAATATGCAAACTAACCAATCTAGAGTCATGCCTCCTCTGTTGGGCCCATATACCTCAGAAATACACCCAAGAGGCAATATTCTTCTGCCTTAATCAACCCAGGGCCAGGTTTCAGGCAACTAGCCTACTTTTCTAGCTTAGAGCCAACGGAAATTATTCAAACTAGCCAGTCCTACATGATTTACTTTGCCCTGTCTTGCTTTTCCCTTTTAAGACCTTGGCCTAAGTTCTTTTGTAGCTCCTGTCTTCTGCCACCTAACCAAAACCTGGCACTTCTCACATGGCCCCAGTGACATGTGGCAACCCCGTCTCTAGGACCTGTGAGTATAACAAACTTTGCTTTCTTATGCCTCTCCCATGTCTCCTTGGCCTCATAAAATCACATAAAATAACAGAACAAATGACCACCCCCAGATTAATCACTGGCAGTAAGAAATGGAGTCAGCAAGGCTGATTTAGACAAATTCTGGTTCAACTTTGAGGCTTAAAACATTAACACCCAAATAAAACTACAGTGTCCCATTAACTAACAAGGATGAAAGAGGGCTTGGTTAAACAGGTAACCAACATTGTCTATCAGCACACATTTCTAAATGTACTGCATTTTATCAATTTTACCATACGTATGTTTTTCACATTTTGATATCTCTAAAATTGGAGAGCATCTTGCATACAACATTGGCCATTTTTTATGCAATTGACATCTTGCAAATCAGTTTGTCTTACTGTTGATGGTTCCTTAGATTGAATGAAATATACAATTGCATTCTGCTTGATTGTCTGTCACCCACTCAACATTGTCTGTATCCCATGACACACTCATCTCTATATTTTGGGGGGAAAGCTTGGAAACTGCATTTTCTAGAACATATCACCAGCAGATTTCATGTTAAATTCTGCCAGGGAAAGATGCTCTTTGATATTTGGTAAGAAAAGAGAGGTCATTATCCTCAGGTGTGTGGGTGATGGCAGATGGCACACATGAGGTTTTGTTTGATATTTTCAAAAGAGATCCTTTTGAGAATCGCCTAATTTTGTGCTATAGGGAGCTGAAATCATTGATGGTGGCATCCTTACAATTTCTACATTTTTGATTTCCTGAAAGCCAGCAGTGGCCTCCCTGATATTTGTTCCCCCATCCCTCACAAAGGTTGTCAAACCCTCCAAATTCTCTATATTGTATCCTTTCCTAGAGTGATCTCTGTTCTCTGGACTAAACTTTTACTGATACAATTTTCTTCTATCTTTTCTACAGTCTCCAATGTGTTTCTCCCTCTTTATTGGGGAAGAAACTTGAAAAATTACCTTCCTTTTTGCTAATATGATTTGGGCGTTACTTTTTCTAAAAGTAAGCTGGAATAGGCATTGTGTATAGACACGGGGATGGCCTGCTCAGAACAGTTGTATGAGTTGGATGTATGTGGGTGCCCAGTCAACTGTTGAGCTCAGGTGAGCCCAGCATTTGAGTCATCCCAACCAGATAGGTCACATACATGAAGGAAGAAACCTTTAGATCATTCCAGTTCCCAGCAATTTAAGTCATCTCCAGCATTCAGTGCTAAGGCTCCTGGCATTATAGAGCATAGGCAAACCGTCCATCCAGTGCCCTGTGTAACTTCCTTACAAAGTGTGTGAGAATCATAAAATGGTGTTCTTTTCCTCCACTCATTTAGAACAGTTTGTTACACAGTAATGAGTCATCTCAAACTAAGGACAGGATTTGAGTGTTCCTGGGTCTTCTCATCAAATACTATTTTAATATTTCCCCTTTCTATCAGGGTTAATCTTCTTTCCACAACTAGTCTGTGAGCCCTTATGGCCATATTTTAGATTTACACTATATTTCTTTTAAAACTGAACTCACTACTGAGCACTCAGTTGGACCTTTCCAAAATGTGCATTGGCTAACTTGCAGGGTGATGCCAGGGCTCTCCATAGGAGCAAGCACTGACCACAGGCTCTGAGAGTTTCCAAAATAATTATTTTTGTGATGGAGTATATGGGATGCCAGATGTACAAAGGAACCAGAAACTTTTCTGAACCAGTATTGCACACTTTCACCACATTTTATGATGTGTATGTGATTTGCTCAGTTCATATTCCTCTTTTTAATTGGAAAACTATTTGTCATTTCATTTGGTTACAATAATCAATGAAAAAGAAATTTTTGCCTCAAGGTTTGGTAACTTTGTAACTTTGTAATGTTTAAAGATAGGGCGAGGATGAAATGGGTTCACATACAACTGTTGTATTATTGGCAGGGCGTGAATTTACCTAGGTGGCTCAGGGAATGCCTTGTCACCTCTCTAGTCCCTTGTCTCCTGATCTTTTATGACCTCTCTTGATCCTGTGAGTCAAGATCACTGCAGGTCTCACATGCACAGAAATGCTTGTTAGATGAAGTGAATTAATAAATGCAAAATGGCTGTGGAATTCAAAATGGTATGTAGATACTAAGTATTATTATAAGAATAAATTTTTGTAATTGTACCTAACTGCTGTCTCATACGACATCTTATTAATTAAATAAATAAAATATTGCTCTAACGAAACTTTTAGAGTCCATCATGGCATATTAAAGAAGATGGAACTATTCAAAAAAGAGTTTTAAATTACAATAAGAAAATAATTTTCTGTGGATCCGCCTTCTTTCCTCTCATATATTTCTTAAGGGCGGGCACTGTTCTTATGCCAGTGAATGTTCGTGAGGTTCAGTTGTACAGTATGGGAAACAAATGCCAGGCATGTAAGAATGATTATTTCACAAACAACATCTGGCACTTTGCTGGGCTTCCAAGGCAGATGCTAATGTACTAATGCCAAATTTTTCAAGTGGTCATCCTGGTGTGCAACTGCTCTCTGGCCCAAATGCCACCCCACTCCCAAATGTCACACTGATTCTCTTGCCACCTTCCTATGAATGAGAATGAAAAAGATTTCTGCAAAGAACACTGTTTTATATCTTCATTTTAGGGAAAAGGCTAACCATCTCAAGTATCTTACAGTTCGGACTTAGTGCAGTGCTTGAAATCTAATTTCATTCATTTGCTCCCTTTTCAACTAAATATGTAAACATTGAAAGCTTCTCTAGCTACCAACATTGGGAGCACAGTGGTTATATTTCTGGCTTTTGTTCATCCTTCCCAGTAGGAAACAAATGTATGCTTTTAAATTAATTTTTTAGCCCAATTACCATTCACTTCACTTTGAGGGAATAAATGCTGAGAAAAAAAAGAAAAAGAAAAAAAAGATACATTTTTTTTCTGAATACTAATAGAGTTCATTGAGAATTATGTTTTGTAAAATACTTGAAATCAAACTGAATTCCAAAAACTAAGTGATTTCTTTTAATTACCAAGCCATCTTGATTATGTTTGAAAAGAATAGATGGGAGGATTCCAAGCAGGGATAAGCTTTATTTCTTGGAGCCAATGATAGCACTAAACTATTGGATTCATAAACAGTATAGCTAGACGACTCTCAACTTTAGTGAAAAGGGTGAGGTGACTTCAAAATAACATTTAGCTTCTTTAAATCTACTTCATACTATCCCCTTTCCAAGAACTCCCATTAAGAATTTGCCAGTATGAGCTCAGAACTTGCCATGGCATTTGACACCATAAAGGGATCCTGCTGGGTGTGTCATGGGAAGATGAGGCACTTTATTTATCTAAATATAATTCATTTTCTACAGAGTAAAAGGAGGCATTTTAGAGTAACTTTTACATTTTTCTTCTACATTCTCAAACCACAATTCACCCTATTGTTCACGTTTTCTTTGTTCTCTGGCTCTTTTTCTTCCCCACCAAGCAAGGTCTAACATTATTTTGGTGACTTTAATGGCTACCTGATTACACATATGTTTCCTGACCTCTACTCCAAAGCGTTTGTCTCTATTTAAACGACCAAAGCCACATCCTTTCATGACCATATCCAGCATATTTTGTCATCCAGAGAAGCTTTACCTTTGATATGTTAGATGCAAGCACTTTACTCCCTAGTTGGATAACTTGTTCAATTATTTCTTATTCGTTGTTGCTTTGACATTTGGGGAACATTGACCCATTTACTCTCCCTAATTGTCAATAAATTTCAGAATTCACTTCCTTTCTTCTTAGTCTTAGACTATCTGCTCCATCAATTCAATCCACACTCTTACAAATATCCTTAATACCTATGATCTTTCACTTAAAAAAAAGAGATAGCCTTGGTAGCCTTCTCAATTTTTACATCCTGACCTGGATCTATAAAAATTCATGGTCTTTGCTCTAAATTATGATCTCAGTGCTGTTGGACCAGACTGCTCTATACCCATGCTTTACTATCTTCTATTCTCCCTAGTGCTTGTTTTAGTCCTTGATTCTTCTTGGAATTTCTTTATCACCCACTTGTTGCATGTCTTAAAAATAGATGCCACTCTACTGGAACTCTTTTAATTCTTGCATTTACACCTAAACATTTCCTGAGTTTGCACATTTGTTTTAAATTTGTCCCTGTAATAGTGGTGGGGCAGGCAACATCCTGTCTGGCAGCAACAGCAACCCTAGAGCACAAATATGTTGCAGCCCATACCTATGATGGTAACTAAACTGATCAGAGGGATATGAGTGGTGCTGGCCACAGAGAAATAATGCAGGGCACATTACACGTCGTACCCCTTTTGCAACTGCAAATTGGTAGCTTTCAGAAATGTCCCCACTGGGTAACCTGAAAAGCAAACATGAAACTATAGTAAAAAAGTGAGCAGTGCATTTGTTTTTCTAAAATAACTTTGTCTCTTTCTAGAGGAGGCCAGGCTAAATTGAACACCAGATTAGAATAAGAAAAAGAAGAAGAAGAGGGAGAAGAGGAGGTGGCAGAATAACCAGGATAATAACTGGAACTCCGATCTCTGAAACTGATGCTTTACCAAATTCAGAGTAAAATTCAACTTATTGTGGCACAGATCCCTCCCATTCCCCCAGTTGCCAACGAAATGAGTTGGTAATTAAAACTTTTATCAAACTTCTCAACATTTAAATTCTGAATGGAGAATTCTAGGAGTATCAAAGTGAAAACACAGTGTTTAGGAAAAAACTAAAATTAGTGGAACCTAAGTAATAAGTACTGGGAAACAAATGAGATAAAATTAATGGCAGATAGCATCTATAGTATGTCAGACTGGGAGGGCAGGTTTCTATTTCTGCCATGGGTGTTTCCTAGTGCTTGTCTAATTTTTATATCTGTGTGCCCCTTTTCAAGTCTCCCCAGTACTTTAGAGTAACGTTTGTGAGACGCTGGAATTCACCAACCAGGAATGCAGCTGACTCTTGTCCTTGAATATCATAAAAACATGTTCAACTATTCTCACTGGGGCGGTACTTCCATAAACTGATGATGAGCAAGGGGTCCACAGTGTTTCTTTAAAAAAATATAATTGCTTGCCTGCAAGAGATATTCACATTCACAGGCCTGGTCTCATACAGAGTCACCTATAATGTGTGATTATTAGGTCTTGTGGAATTCTTCTGGCCAGGTCTCCAGCATGGCATGTTTTTCATGCCATAATCGCTTTTCACATTCTCTTTCCTCAGCAGGATAAACATTTATCTTCCTTGTCTTGGCAAAGTACCTAAATTTTCTTTAAGACCAACAATCTGACAGTCTCCGGCTTCTCGAGGGAGAGTGAGTTACTGACTCTTCTGCATGTTTTTATACTTCTCTTGTATCGTTTTTCACACCTCAGTGTGGTGGTGTGCGTGTATTCATGTCTATTGTTAGGCTGTAAATACTGCCAGGGCAAGCTCCATGTTATTCTGGTTCCATGAACATATAGAATGAATTTGAACACATCGAAGGCATTGGCTGCTGAAATAATGAATTTCACAAAATTTATTCTTACCTTAGACCTTTCCTCTTGATATTAAAGCTTTGATGTCTGTCAAAACGTTGATGCCTCACGGAATGACTCATAGGTGGAGTTTTTTTTCTTTTATTCATTTCTAATATGAGGAGTATCAGATTATTTTTTGAGAGTAAGTTTTGATAAGGGGAAATTGGTGTGAGGACAAGGGCATTGTGTGGCAGTGAAATGGCAAGCAAAGAGCTCTAGAGAACAAGGAGACAAAGGGCAGCAAAGATAAATACAATCAATGAGCATCACTATTTTCCCCAGGCCTGGTCTTGCTCAATCAGCTTTCCCCATCCCACTGCACAAACACAATTGCCATTACATGTCCAGGTTAAGGCACTTCTCATTAAATGAAAATGAGGGAGAAAAGAGGAAAGAAAGGACAAGTCTATGCAATAATTCTTTCATCAAATTGCATTTATTGCAGTGCTTGGCTGCAAAGCCCTTAGCTTTAGTAGCATCAGGTTGTTATTTGTACTTCTATAACGTAAGTATGTACACAAGGTTAAGCATTGTTCCTTAAGTCTCATGCAACAAGAGTCATGATTACTTAAGATGAAGGACATGGCACTTAGTAAGGCTATATGACTAACATATATATAACAGGTATATATATTTTAATAATCTGTAACTTGGTATTACCGATTTTTAAACTAGAAGGGAACAACGTTCCAGGTATTCTGAGGGTGTTTTGGAATTTATCAAAATACTTGCTGTGAAATTCCAATAACATTTGGCAAACAACATGACTGTCTGGAGTGGATCTTTTCTGAATGAATGTTAAGTCCCTTTAGCCCTTAGTACCAGTACTGTTGACAAGTATCTGCAGCTGGATTTGCTTCCTCTGACTCACCTTCCATTCCACCTCCAGAGGTGTGATTAAGCACAAAAAAGAGTATCTTTAGGGTGAACATTTTTTTTTCCTCTGCCTGACCTGATGTGTTGACCTGCTGCTGCCTGCCCATTCAGGAACACACCTTTCCTACCAGTATCCTCTGTCAATTTCTTCCCTGCTAGCACTATTCTTTAGCTGGTTAATATAGCTTCAAATAGGGCCCTCTGATATATGGCCTTATTTGGCTACAGGAGATCCCCAGAAAATTCATATTATTATTATTTTCATTGTGCTGGAGGCACTAAGCCATTCAGAGGATCCCTTGATAGGCAATAGCACATGGGGGCTGAGCTAACATTTATTTAGCCTGCAGCACAGAAAAATCCTCAGAAAGAGAAACTTTTAAGGAACAAAAACAGAAAGTAACAACAAAAAAAATCTGACTTGTTATGGTCAGGCTTTTTACTTATTATTATTTTTTAAATCCATGAACCCACAGCTCAATGGAAATACGATATTGAAAATGATATTCCCTTCATGTTCCAACTTTAATATTTTCAGGAAGAGCTATAGTCAGCATATATGTCACGTTGGGTTTTTAATCTAGCAAACTCATTTTCACATCGGTCATTCCAGGGAGCATCGGAGCCTTGTGGCAATAGTCAACGAGGTCGTTTGTACCACATCCCTGTGTATAGAAAATTGTGTGGCCAATCTTACTTAGAGGTAGGGAAAGTCAAGCTTGGATTCCTACAACAATGTTGGTGAGGGACTTGGAGAGTTAGGTATGAATATAAAGTCTTGGGCTGCCATTCATGTGTGTATCTGTAGTCAGAAACTGACATCCTTTATATGAAAAATTAATAGAAACAGGTAACAAATAAATATTAGCAATATTCCAGGTACTGTTCTAAGTACCTATTTAATTCTCAAAATTGTTCTATGATGTGGATATATTCTAATACCCACTTCACAATAAGAAAACCAGGACACTGCAAAGCTGAACAATTTACCCCCAGTCGCACAGCTAGTGAAGAGAGCTTTCTCTTACGTTGGGGAGGTAATTTATTTGTTTGGTTCTCTTTTGTTTTAAATCAGGTAAATCCCTTTCAGTAGTATCTGGAGACAAAACTACATCTCATCTATGAATGATGGTTCCTGGCTCCCACAGTCATAACTGTTAGGATTCTTCAATTGTTTTTTCCCTCTCTATGGAAAATGAAAGTCTTCGTAATCAAAATTATTTTGTGATATTGTAACACTAAGTAATTGAGGGACTGGCATTGATTGTTATTCAACTGTCACTTTTAGGTCAGAGCCCAGACAGATGGAGATTGATGACGGATTTAATTATTTGGGTACACGATCTGCAAAGAAGTCCAGTGGCTTTTTGAGCCCACATTTAGTTGGATCTTTTGGGGTCATACTGTGTGTATAGTGTGATGCTGCTAGAGTCCTTGATTTCTCCTCCTTTTGCAAAGGCTGGGGAAAAGAAGTTGCACAGTGCCAGGCACCTTTGCTATGTGGTAGTGACATTTCACAACCTGACAGCTTCTGCGACAGGGCCCATCAGGCCTCCAATGGGGGGGCCTCAGTGGAAGGATCTGGCATCTGCTACCCAACATTGTTAGATATTTTCTTTAATAGTTTAAGGCAACCGGAAAAAACTCTGAAACACCAGGAAAGCCTTTCACACCAAGAGCAATAAGAAACACTTTCAAGAATGTCCAGAATTTATCGGTCTGGTCATCATTCAGTTGACAAAATGTTACTTGCTGTAGCTCAATAAAGTGGACCTTTTTGCTGTAAGATGCAGTTTTTATTCCACCATCCCCCACCATGGCTTCTGACCAACCCACATCTATTTTAATAAATTAGGAATAATATTCTTATTTTAGTAATGAGATTTCCTGTGAAATATGCTGCAGAAGGATGCAAGGGACAACCAAACAATTATGCACTTCCTTTGCTTTCTGAATAGAACTTGAGTAGAAAAAGAAAAATCACATTTCTTCAATTGAAAGAGGAACAAGAGCAGAGCTAAGACAGGCAAAGAAAGATTTCCTCTGCACATATATCACTGCTGAGTCAGACGGGCTTGGGGAACAAATGCCCTTCAACCTAAGGACGTTTAGCATTTCGGGGCCTTGTACAAAACTAGTTCCTATCCACAGGAAGGCTAATGAGTGCTCAGGGAAGCAGCAGCAACCAGGGAGAGATAGTGCCTCTAAAAGGTAGTAATTTTACTCAAAAGAATATTGCCATTCCTTCACAAGAGTTAAATTAAGAGCAATATTTATAGAATCTCCAAGGTATGGGTCTTCTGCAAAGAAAATGAACTTGCTTTACTTCTGAACAGAGTGAAAGGCATTAATCAGAAATGCATTAATGGCAAAATCCATTTTTAACTGCTTGTTACTCTGAATCCACTTTAGTATCCAGTATGGCAAGTGGCCTTAGGCATTCTGATTGCCTGCTGAGTAAGGATAAGGGCTGGTGGCTTCTTGTGTCTCAAACTTCTCATCCCCTTCTCTGCATTTCCACAGTCCCTTTGTGCCTGTCCCCTATTAAGGTGCCTGCAGCCCAAGGTCTGGCTAGAATTGTAACTGCCAGATGGTTGATAAAGCAATTTGATCTAAGGTCCATTAAGAAATTGGTACATTTAAGTAGTGTACTGCCAGAAAGCAGGCTTAGAGTGGAAAACAGACAGTACTGGCTGTGGGAGAGCTTCAGCTTCATCAATTAATAGCTCTTAACCTTGGGACAGATGCTTTATCTGTCTGAGCTTCCATTTCCTCATCTGTAAAATGAGGATAATAACACCAACACTGAATGTCATGCGAGGTAGATGAGTGGTGCATATAAAGTTCCTAGCCCAGTCCCCAGCAGGTGGCACCTGCTCAGCCTGATACCAATTCCCTCATCTTTTAATTGTGACACTCCTTCCAGGAAAAATTGCTTTGTAGAAAAGTACTGAGGGGAAACACAATTCTGTCCTCGAGAACATGAACCTCTAATTGTGGCTTTCTGGGCACTATGATGTTTCTGGATCCCCTTGGATTCTACCCCATAATGGGTGAGGAAATCTACTGGCAGTATTAGCACGGCCTGGAGCTGAGGGAATGGGGGAAAGGGCTTTGCAAGGGGCCATTTCTGGACTCAATTCCAGCTCTTCCATTTATTACCTACTTGTGTGTTCCTGGTTATTGAATTTTTAACCTTTCTGAACCCCTGTTTCTTCAACTATAATATGGGAGTAACAATACCTTTTTAATTTGCATACTTGCTAAGATTTATTGTGGGTCTACAGTGTGTCAGCCCCTCTTCTAGGCTTCTTAACTGTTCTCCTATTTGCTCATCACAATATCTTATTAGATATCTTCTGCAAAATCATACCTTATCATAAATGGGGAGCAGATTTCCAGAGTGGTTACCAGAAAGGACAGAGCTGGGACCTAAACCTAGGCAGGCCCACTTCGGAGACCACGATTTTGACAACCATATTGCCTCTCCCCGAAAATTTGGTGCATATATTTGGCCCTAAAGATGTAATTATTGTTTCTTTCCCTTAGATGCTATATCCCCATTATGGAGATGTAGCTGACAAACACCTCTAGGTTCTGAGAACTCTTACCTCTCCTATTCCCTATCTGGCTGTTTTTGTCCATATCAGTGCGGGAGGGGAAGAGGAGAACCACTTGCAGGGTTCCTTCCATCCTTGAACCTAGAAAAGAGTTCAGAAAGGGTTGAAAATGCTCTATGCATCTTAAACCTAATGTGAGATTGGCAAAAAACTGCTCTCACATGGAGACTCCCAGCATCCTCCTCCTATTGCATCCTCATAAATTCTGGGGAAATATTGTTGACTGAGGTCTTTGAGAGGAGAAAGATTTTTACTGCTAAGCAACTCAGTGCTCATGTCACAGAACAGAACTTATCCAGAGCTTATCTAAATCCTCATGGGGTCAGAAAACTCATTGTAAGGTCTGGTCCCCAGAGAGTCCAGTAATTGGTGATTTTGGCTAGATCTGAAACATAGTCAGAAAAGGCTTTGCCCCTAGGCAGTTGCTTGTTATTAAATCCTACACACTACGTGTTGTCTTTATCAAAATAGTTTCTCCATGTAGAAAGAATCCGGTTTAGGAAAAAAGTTGAAGTTAGTATAATTACATGAGATAAGAGACTTTGGCTTGAAAAATATCCTCCTATTATGTAGGTGATAGTCAAAGATCAGCAAATCTTCAGTCTTCCTAACCTGTCATTAACATCAGTAACTATCTTATCCAAGAATCATAATAATCAAGTAGTGATAATAAGGCAAAACTATCTATTTGATGAAAATAATAGCATTAGAGATCAGTATCTTTTTCAATAAAGAAGTATTGAAGAATGTTTTATATGCATCCCAATAGCCCTCTTAGTAAACTCAGACACCTATGGGAAAAGATTACACATGAATATTAACCAGCTAACAGTAACAGATAATAATCATATAGCACCTCTCTCAATTCAAGACCTCCCTGGAATGGATCATAAACTAAATGACTAGGGTAGCAACTTGGGCTGTAAGAGGGCATGAGATGGTGCTGAAATGAATATTTCTTTTATTTCATTTATTTTTTCTTTGGGAGTGATAGGTCAAAAGTCTCCTCTGATGGTAACATACACTAATGTATCATTTTCTTCTTAGTGGTTGAAGCCTGAGTTTTTATGACAGCTTTTCCAAGTGGCTTACTCAGGTTTTCATAACAGTCTGTTTCATCCTACTATGGAGATTATACAAGAACTCAAAGCACTCTGCAAACATTAATTAACCAAATCTATATAGGTAAGGATTACTACATTCCTATTCTCTTGCAGACAAAAATTAACTGTCTCCAGATTTTATTGGCACTTTTCTTTTAACTATAGATATCAATATTCATTTAAAATACACATATATGTGTAATTTCTTACTTTATTGGCATGTTATCTCTTTAGCATAAAATTAAATTGTTCTTTTTAAGCAGTTCACTTTTAAGGTACCAAATTAATTCAAAATTGCTTATATCTCAAGTAGATTTTTAAGTGTAAATTTTCTGTATAAATTTGTTTAGTTAAATCACATCTTCCCTCTTAGACACAGTTTATGTGTCCTTTTAATTAGATTACTTTTAGATTACTTTAAGATAGCAACTTCTTGGCATTTTATTCAATGTCCTAATAAAATTTATAGGGGACATTAGTACCAAAGACTTGGCCAGATCAGATACACCAGAAATTTTCTATCACTTTTGTAATTTGGGTGTGGGAAAAGGACTGTGTACAAACCAATACTATGATAAATCATCTTTAAATATGAATTTTTGTCAGATGATGGAAAGTTTAATGTTATGGACTATCATAGCTTGAATATTCATAAGCTAATAAAGAAGTGAGTATAGCTTACAACTAGAATAATGGGTGCTGTGCAAGACCCTGAGATGACTTTGTAACACACATGCGCTTAGTTACCTTCAAGAATGGAATGTAATTCACAAAATTGACTACAGAAATAAAATCCCTAATCTAATCTAATCCAAAGCAGGTACCATATAGGCATTTGAATAAGTATGTTGGAAAGTTAATTTTCTTTCCGGTATTTTAGCAACATCTCTGAGGCAGGATGATTTACTCAAGTTCCCGGATGAGATGATCAGAGGAAGTGATTCGTTTCTAAAGTGCCAGAATGAGCCTGCATGCTACTCTGGAAGAGAATATTGCATGAAATGGGTTTTTTATGGTGTTTTTAAGAAATAATGCTTTTTCTCAGGCTTACTCTATTTAGATTTGGTCTAATGATGTCTCATGGCTCAATATTATTGCTGGGTGCTCTAGTAAAAGTGCCAGATATTCAAATATGTTTTCTTCTTCCTGAGATAAGGAATATGAGGATAGAATGCACTGTGCCTGTGGTGATTTGGTAAAATTCTAATTTTCTGATTATTCTTAGTAATAGCTTGCAAAATATTTTAATGCTTGCCCTTGAGCTCATTTGAAGTCAACTTTTTAACTTTTAATAGTCTTTAGGCAATAGTGAGCAAGATATTTCATCGAAAGAAAAATAAAATGAGAAAAAGTAAGATTTGTATATAATAAAAATTTGGTCCATTTACACATGTGGAATCTGTAACCATCACTATCATAATTTGCTCCAAGGAAGAAAATATCATTTAGTAATTTCTACAATGAGCCCTCCTATTTTTGCCCAGAGGGATCATTCATAACAGCAGAGAGAATTTATCAAAGAAGTGGTTGTGAGACATTCATCAGAAGGGAGCTTCTACAGAGGCCGCAGGAAGAACATAGTCTATAAAGCAAGAACCTGAATGTATTTTCTAATTCTGCCATTCATTGGCTGAGTAGCCTTGAAAAATGACTTAACTTCTTTAAGCTTTACTTGTTACTTTTGTAAAATGTGATTATTTATGACACTCACTGGCATAGATGCTATTGCTATCGTGTCCAGATACCTTTTACCTGGCTCTGCCCCTGCCACCTGTAAGGGTTGGACGCTAATGGTTAACAACCATCCTTTCTTCACATAATGGCCTGGCACACAGGAGCCAGCTCAGCCAAAATGCCTGAAAGGTCACATCTGTGGCTCGCCGTGACAGACACATAGCCAATAACTGACTAATGTAGAGGCACAAAAGCCTGGCTCCTTTTTCTAGATGTAGGACAACTCTGTGATGCTATTCACACTCCAGAGTTTCCTGTGAGATTAGGCTGAAGCAAACTTCAGCCAAAATCACATCTTCGTTTGGCTTCTTCCCTTAGGATGTCTTGATTCCTTCACTTGCTCTGTGTCTCTCCTCAGAGCCCTACCTCAATAAGTCACTTGCACAAAATTCCCATCTTATGCTTTTAGGAAACTGGACCTCAGATAACATGCTCAACATGCTCTACCATATGAGACATTTGTGAGGATCAAAGAGATGATATATGCTAAACCACATTAAAAATGACAAAATTACATAGAAAAACATGTTATTGGAAGGCAATTGATAGCTTTTATAATTTTTGTTTTTATATGCCTTTACTTAATTTTTCAGATTTCTAGCATGAAAGTAATGAAGAACGTTCTGATTTAATAGAAACCTTATCAAGGTTTGCAAACAAAATATTACTAAATATCTGAAATTAGTTTTTCAAGAGATTTTTCACAAGTGTGCTGGAAAGCAAAATATGTGGCTACAATGTCTATGAACTATCATTATCCTTCTCAGTTGCCCACGCATTATCATAATTACTGTTATCATAAACATAACAGCGGCAGTGAGTTGTAGTAGAAGGAACACAGCCCAAAAGCACATTTTAAAACCACCTTCTCTTGTACTTGACCTGTATGTATTGCTGTATTCTAGACCAAGACACACTCTGGCTTACAGCCCCTGGATAAAGAAAGAAAGATCATATTTTATGTAGAAAGACCAGTACGTAATTATAAATGAGGAACTTAAGCCTCAAAAAATTATCAGTTTTCAAGGGACATTTCTTGGTTGTCTAGGTTCCGGGGCAGATGCTGAGGTTGACTCAATTCTCTTCTACAAGGAACTAACATGCTTATGAGGGATAACGGATTCTCAATTCATTAATTACAATAAAATATGAAAAGTTGAATTGAAGATGTAAAAGATTTTACCATGAAAGCAAGATGGCAATAAGTTGCTATATATCACACAGACATTTAGTGGCTATAGTGGGTTGAATGGTGTCCTCCAAAAATGTATGTCCACCTGGAACCTCAGAATATGACCTTGTCTGGAAATCTAGTCTTCGCAGATGTCATTAGTTAAGTTGGAATGAACCCATCCTGGATTAAGTTCGGCCCTAAATCCAATGACTGATGCCCTTATAAGGAGAGGAGAGGAGAGGGCACACAGATAGGGATATGGGGTGGTGATGGATGCAGAGATTGGATGCATCTACATACAAGGGAATGCCAAGTTTGTCAGTGACCCCCAGAAGCTAGGAGAAAAGGATGAGACAGATTCTCTTCAGAGCCTCCAGAAGGAACCAACTTTGTCAACACTTTCATTTGAGACATCTGGGCTCCATAAATTTGACAGCATCAATTTATCTTGTTTTAAGTTACTCAGTTTGTGGCAATTTGTTATGGCAGCTTAAAAAAACAAATACAGTAAAAAACAAATACAGTGACTCCATTCTCCCTCCTAGGATATCAGGCATCCTTTTCATTTTGGCGAACTCTACTAAAACTGGGCCTTTGCTCAAATGTATATTTTCAAGAAATTCTTCTCTGATCCTCCCAGATCTTGGTTCAGCATCTCTCCTCTGCATTCCTATACAAGTACTTTGTATGCATCCACACTTGTATATTTCCCCATCTGTAAAACTTTGTATGTTGATCTTAATTGTTCTTCATCAAATCCTTGGTGCCTACCAAGATCCTGGCACATGGTAAATGCTCAATGGTTATTTATAAAATAAATGACTGGCATAATCAGAGCTGGGCTAAAAGTTTCCTGATTCCCATGGCATTGTTTTCCCTAAAACTTTCCTTTTTATATACATCTTTATGTGTGTCCTATTTACTTATTAGTAAGAGGTTGTTGATGATGCAAGTTGCCAGGAAATTCACCACTAAGACCCAGTTAAAATTAAGAGACTTTAATCAAGTCACTTCTGCTGATACCTGGGCCAGATACTTCCCTAAGAGAGGCAGCAGATCTGGCCCTTACATAACACCAGTTGCCACGCCAAACCTTCTGAACCTTTCCCAATCAATATTCAGGAGAGGTGAGTCCAAAGACAAAGGAAGAGTCACAGTAATTTGATTCTTGGATTTATAGGGAACACAGTATTCATGGTACAGTGAGATTTTTCTCCTCTCTTGCAGGGGCAAAGAGTCCTTCCATCCAAAGCCAAGCCAAGAAAGAAAAGGCTCCATGAACTTTAGTCAAAGAAACTGAGGGTGCTTTCCAGAAAAAAAAATAGGCATTTATTGTTATTCCTTAGAATTCTTAATTACTTATTTTTCATTCTTAGGCATTCTTCCTTTTAAATTGACGTTTAACTTACACATAGTGAAATATGCAGATGTTAACTGCATACTGCAATTTGCTTTGACCAATGTACATCCCTGTTAAACCCAAACTTCTGTAAAGATATAGTTCCTAGGTATTGTTAAACAGCAAACTTCCTGACTCGGCTTGAGCAGGAGACAATTGGCAAGAGATGCCTGAGTGGAGATGTGTACCACACCACTTGGTATGCAAGGATACTAATGCTAGTAACACCTAGGTGGTACAATTGAACAGTCTTGCTGAACCTCATTCATGGGGACGGTCTTCCAGTCAAGGAAATTCAGCAGCAAGGGCAATGGGGAGGTCATCGATGATGGAAGCTCAGAGGAGAGGTTAGACTGTAGCTGAGTGTCTCAGTCAAGGAACTGTGAAGAAGCTCCTACAGGGACTCTGAAAGACACACACACACACACACACACACACACACACACACTGTAAGTGAGACAGTACTTGTCTCAGTCAAATGAGTGAGACTGAGTGAGACAAATGCTGTCTCAGTCAGTGCTGCCTAGACACAGGGACAGCCATTGGAGACAGGCCACCTACAAATGGAAACATTTGTCCTGTTTCCTCTTCCCCTTCCCTGTCACAAGGCACCAGGAAGGCTAGCCCTTACAGAGGAGTGGGAGAAGGTTTCTCAGAGCTAGGCTCCACAGCTTTGCTGGGGGAAGGGGAAACGACGGGATTTAAATTAATTTGTGATTGAAGTTGGAAATTAACATGAACTTGTTGTAACTGAAAAAGCTTATGAAATTATAGGGTTTTTCCAAGTTGCTAAATGATGGAAAAGAATGATTCAACAAAACATGAGTGAAAGTGAGGACTGTAGGAAAAAAAAGGCATTTCATGTTTACACTCTCATAGAAATGAGCTTTTCCAATAAATCAGTTTCATGAGAAAACAACAGCTCCAAGCCTGTGAATTGTAGAACCCTGGGGATAAGCAATGGAGACCTGAGGTTACTGCAAGTTATTACAAGGGGTCTGCCAAGCAATATGTCAAATAAACGTGGTCTCTTGATGCAATAAATAACATCTTACCCAGATAGGTAAAACCTTCTCTCAATGTATATTTATTCAACTTTGGTTAATAAATACAAATTTATTTATAGAAGTATTTGTGATTTATTAGTAGACTGTTTATTATGTATGCTGTCAGTAACAAGTCACTCACATATGGGAGCTCTCACAATTTTATTATTATTTGTAGAGACAGAGTTGTCTCTCACTGCATTGCCTAGACTGGTCTCAAACTCCTAACCATAAGTGATCCTCCTGCCTCAGCCTCCCAAAGGGCTGGATTTTTTTTTTTTTTTTTTTTTTTTTTTTTAGCCAGGGTCTCACTCTGTTACCCAGGTTGGTCACACAGTGGCATGATCATGGCTGCAGCCTCGACCTTTTAGGATCAAGTAACCCTGAGCTTCCACTATTGATGACCTCCCATTGCCCAGACTGCAGCCTTCCGAGTAGTTGAGACTACGGGTGCACACCAACATACCTGGTGAGTTTTAAAGTTTTTTGTAGACATGGGATCTCACTGTTACCCAGGCTGGTCTCAAACTCCTGGGCTCAAGTGTTCCTCCTGCTTTGGTCTCCCAAAGTTCTGGGATTAAAGGTGTGAGCTACTGTGCCTAGCCTGGGATTAACATGAGAAAGAAATCATTGGCAGCAAAATGACTCCAAACCATTATAGAATGCAGCAGATTTCTCAACCAACTTGGAGATTCTATCATGCTAACCCCACACCACAGCCATTAGTAGTTACCTTTGGCAACATAGCACCCCAACACTTTCCTATTTGTGGAGTCACCAACGATCCCTCTTGGGAGGAAACAGGGCCTTGAAAGGAGTTGAAAGGACTAAAATACTCCTTCTCCAACTCCCTGCAACCAGCTTGCTTGTGTGACTGGGCTTGCTGAGTTGAATGATTCTTCCTGGGACTTTGAATTTCAAGAGCTGAGTAAAGACACTGCAACCATTAGAGACTGTTGATGGTGTGGCAGGGTAGAGTCAGCAATAGCACGGATTTCCCGGGGCTGCCGAAGTGAAGTACCACACAATGGGTAACTTAAGCAACAGAAACTTATTGTCTTGGAGGCCAGAAGGCTGAGAGCAAGGTGTCAGCCAGGATCGGTTCCTTCTGAAGGCTGTTTGAGGAAGAACCTGTTCTGCGCCTCTCCAAGCTTCTGGTGGTTTGCTGGTAATCTCTGGCATCTTCTGCTCACTCAAAGATCGTCCCAATTTCTGCCTTTATCTTCACATGATATTTTCGCTGTGTGTGTCTCTGAGTCTGAATGTTTCCCTTTATAAGGACATCAGTCATACTAGATGAGTGGTCCACCCTACTCCATTATGGTCTAATTTTAGCTTATTACATCTGCAACAACCCTATTTCCAAAGAAGGTCAAATTCTGAGCTATGAAGGTTAGGACTTCAACACAGGAATTTTGAAGGGACACAGAGATGTTTAAAGAAGACGGCACAGGAGCAGTGTCCTCGTCACTGCTCCGCTTCTCTTAGTCTCTGCTTATGTTCTATGCCTGGTTTTCCAGTCTTTCCATTTCCATTTCTGGTTAATGTCAGTAGAAGTGTTTCATTTCTCCTGTTTGCCTTTAACAGCCCTAATTGAGACAGGGTAACCAGCCAATATATCCTCTACATTAAAAAAAAATTACATTTGTAAAATGCACAATATCTCTCTAAAGCTTTAAACATATTGTATTATTATATACCACTATCTATTCTTTACCTTAAAAAGTACGAGAGGAAATTTTATGGTAATGTTTTAAATCTGAGGAATGAAAAAACACACTATCATGTAGGTCAAGAGGCCTGATTAAATTAACATAATGAAACCACCTAGTTTAGAACATAAAAAGTTTATTTTTGCATATGTTTTGGAGAGATAGTGACCATTAAAATAAACAATTAAAAATTGATCTTTTTAAAAGTCAATGCTTTTTATCATAAGCAATTTAGTAAAGTTTGTGGTTGCAAAGGACACTATTGAATGAAATGTTTATTTCCTGCAGGACCATGCAGATATGAAAAACCAAAAAAATAGCAGTTGGAGTCCATTGGAATTATCTTCCCTAAATGTGAAAATTCCACAGCCATGTGATATTCAACAAGTAACAGAAATGAATGTAGGTGAATAAGGAGTAAATTGCTATAACTATTCTTTTTCTGTACAATTACTGATGGTAATTTCTATACAATTACAATTACTGCTGACTTGGATATCAGCAGCCAATATTAAACTTCCTTAGGGATCTCAGTCAACACTGTGATATGACCATCAGCATCACAGCACTAAGACTTCCTTCATTAACAGAATTATGTATAATACAATCTAGAATACAAGATGTGCTCTTGTGTCTTACCCAGACAGGCAAATCATAATTTAAAAGCCATATAGATGAACTAGACTAGAGCTCATTCAGGAGAGAGCCCAGGGAGATGGAGGGGCCCCCAGAAGAATGTCACATAAAAAGGAGGTGACTCTCCTCCCTTCTTTTTTCCCCTCTTTATTCCTGCTGTTTTCAACATAGGGAACATATACTACAATGTGTATTGTGCTAGGCTCAGGTAATACATTAATGAAGAAGACACACGTCTCAAACTGAAGCAGAGGTCAGCAAACTTTTCTATAAAGGTCCAGATTGGAAATATTTTAGGCTTCATGATCCATATGGTCTCTGTCCCAACTACTAAACTCTGCTGTACCAAAACGGTCACAGATGATATATACAGACCTACCTTGGAGAGATTGTGGGTTCAGTTCCTGACCACCACAATATAGCAATTACAGTCCATTAAGTGTGCAATAACATTATGTCTAAGAAAACAATATACATACCTAAATTTAAAATGTTTTATTGGTAAAAAAATGCCAATGATCATCTGAGCCTTCAGTGGGTCATAATCTTTCTTCTCATAATCTCTTTCTCTTTTGCCTCAATGTTGACAGCTGCTAACTGATCAGAGTGGTAGTTCCTGAAGGTTGAAGTTTGCAGTGGCTGCAGCAATCTCTTAACAGAAGACAAAAATGAAGTTTGAGGCATTCATTAACTCATCCTTTCACAAAAGATTTCTCTGTAGCATGCAATAGTGTTTAAATAGGAATTTACCCTGAATAGAACTTCTTTCAAACTCGGAGTCAATTGTCTCAAATCCTGCCACCGCTTCATTAGCTAAGTTTATGTATATTCTAAATCCTTTGTTATCATTTCAACAATGTTTATAATATCTTTACCAGGAGTAGATTTTATCTCAATAAATCACTTTCTTTGCCTCATCCATTCAATACTGATGATAAGACTGCAGCAATTCAGTCACATTTTCAGGCTCCACTTCTAATTTTAGTTATCTTACTATTTCTGGCACACCTGCAGTTTCTTTCTCCACTGAAATATTGAAGCCCTCAAAGTCATACATGAGAGTTGAAATCAACATTTTCCAAACTCCTCTCAGTGCTGGTATTTTGACCTCCTCCCAGGAATCATGGATGTTCTTAGTGGCATCTAAAATGGTCAATTTTTCCAGAAGGCTTTTAATTTACTTTGCCAAATCCATATAAAATGTGTTTCTTAAATAATAAGATTTAAAAGTCAAAATAACTCTGATCCATGGACTGTAGAATTAATATTTTGTTAGCAAACATGAAAACAACAATAATCTCCTTGTGTATCTTCATCAAACCTCTTGGGTGACAAGGTGCATTATCAAGGAGTGTTAATATTTTGGCAAAAAAATAATCTTTTCTGAGCAGTAAGTCTCAAGAGTGGGCTTAAAATATTAATTATACTATATCATAAACAGATGTATTGTCATCCAGGCTTTGTTATTCCAAAGAGTGTATTCTTTATTCTTAAAAATCCTAGGATTTTTGAAAATAGTAAATGATCTTTGATTTCAGTGTAAAGCCACCAGCTTCATTAGCTCCTGAACAGAGAGTCAGCCTTTCCTGTGAAGCTTCGAAGCCAGGCATTGACTTCTTTTCTCTAGCTATGAAAGTCCTAGATGGCAACTTCTTCCAATAGAAGGCTACTTTGTCTAGATTGAAAATCTGCTCTTTGGTGTAGCTACCTTTATCAATGATTTCAGCTAAATCTTCTGGAAAATTAGTTGCAACTTCCACATCAGAACTTGCTTCACCTTGCACTCTTATGTTACAGACATAGCTTCTTTCGTTAAACCTCATAAACCAACCTCTGCTAGCTTCAAACTTTTCGTCTGCAGCTTCCTCACATCTCTCAGCCTTCACAGAACTGATGATATTTAGGGCTTTGATCTGGATTAGGCTTTGGCTTAAGGGAATGTTGTGGTTAGTTTTGTCTTCTACCCAGACCACTAAAACTTTCTCCCTATCAGCAATATGGCAGTTTAACTTTCTTATCATTTGTGTGTTCAGTGGTGTAGCACTTCTAATTTCCCTCAATAACTGGTTCTTTGCATTCACAATGTTACTAACAATTTTACTCACAATTCTTACACATAAATTTCACTCATAATTGTATATGTCATCAAATTTTTTTTATTTTTAAAAAATGATTCATAAAAGTAAATGATTTGGCACAAGAGGTCTTGCTTTTGGCCTATCTCAGTTTTTGACATGCCTTTCTCACTAGGTTTAATCATTTCTAGCTTTTGATTTAAAGTGAGAGATGTGTGGCTATTCTTTTTACCTGAACACTTAGAAGCCATTGTAGGGTTGTTAATTGGCCTAATTTCAATATTGTTGCATCTTAGGAAATAGGGAGGCCTGAGGCAAGCAAGAGAGATAGGAGAGCAGCTGGTGGCTGGAGCAGTCAGAACACACACATTTATCTATCAAGTTTGCTGTCCTACACGGGCATGACGCTTGGTGCCACAAACAATTACAATAGTAATGTTGAAAGGCTGGCGTGGTGGCTCACTCCTGTAATCTCAGCACTTTGGGAGGCTGAGGCAGACAGGTGGCCTGAGTTCAAGAGTTTGAAACTAGCCTGGACAACATAGTGAGACCCTGTCTCTGCAAAAAATTTAAAAATTAGCCACGTGTGGTGGTGTGTGCCTGGAGTCCCAGCTACTCAGGAGGCTGAGGTGGGATAATCACTTCAGCCTAGGAGATGGAAGTTGCAGAAAATGACACACTCTGTAAATCGTGCCAATGCACTCCAGCCTGGCCATACAGCCAGACCCCATAAGAGATATAACAATAAGAAAAAGTTTGAAATATTGTGAGAATTACCAATATATGACAGAGACACAAAGTGAGCAACATGGTGTGGGAAAAATGGCACTGATGGACTTGCTTGATACAGGGTTGCTACAAATCTTTGATTTTTTAAAAAAATACAGTGTCTGCAATACATAGTAAGTGAAATACATTAAAAGAGGTATTCCTATAAAGGAATGGGTGTGGCAGTGTTCCAACTCTGACATTTGAATTTTATGTAATTTTCATATATCATCAAATATTCCTTTTTGATTTTTTCCATTATTTATAAAAGTAAAAGCCATCTTAAATTCTCATGCCATATAAAAAACAGACAGCAGACCATCTATGAGGGGTCTTAGAGTCTAGTGATGGAGACAGATAGGTAAACAACCATGATGCTGTGTGAACAGGGTCAGAGTGCTGGGTGTTATGAAAGTATACATGAACAAGAATTTTCAGAGGATTCTTTGTAGCTATGTAGTAAAAGATAAAGGACTGATTTTCAAATTATGCCAAGGAGCTACTCCATATTTCAGTCAGTAATAATTGCTCTTTGTTCCCATTTTTTCAGCCAGAAAATGTATCCTGTTATTCTCTGAATTCCAGGAGTTGTGAGAGAGGGGGAAAAGGGGCTCCAGTTTTTGATATGTGCCTGTACTGTTGGTGAGTGGACCTAGATTACAAATAATTATAAAATTTTTTTCAGTCAATATTATTTAGTGGTCAGGATCGTTCTTTTGTGATACTTAAGTTCTGACATTCTACTATTTCCCTTTTCATGTATTGCCTTTGTTCTACCAGAGGTAAATAATGGATACGCTCTAAGGGATGGTTCTATGTTAACAAAAAGAAAATGGAATATGTATTTGCTAAAGGTTTTGTTTTCAAACTAGCAGCAGAGCCAAACAATCCGAAAAGCACTTTTGGCTCTGGGTACTGTGATTACCATGGCTTTATGGGTGTGTGACTGGTGCCCACACTCAGGAGGATCCCACTCTGCTATCACCATCTTGGTATTCTTTATAATTTCTAAAAGAATTTTATGTTATCAACTGGCATTGAGACCAGCAAATTATGTAGCTGGTTCTGGAGACAAATACAAGTGAACTTGTTCTTGTCTGAATAAGAGTATTGTGCCCTGATGCGCCCATTCAAGGTCAAAAATGCAAAGCGAATCACTTTGGTGAACAAGCCACAGTTTGCATTTCTCCAAACCACTTAGCCATTCTCAGCTTAGGCAACTTCTTTGTCATTGTCCCTGACTCAATTATGAACAAAAACTCTGCATTATAGTTTATATCCTATACTTTTCATAGCAATATGCAATCCATGTAATCATCTATCAAAAATATTTGGTGAATACCCAACATTTGTAAAATGCCTATATTTGCCAGGTGCTAATTTTGTCACTTTGCACAGAAGATACTAACTTTTAATTGATTCCAATTGAATTGATTTGTGTGTCTTGCTAAAATATGTAAATGATACATTAAAAAGTCAATACTAGGGGAAGAGAAAAGAGGGATTTAAATGAATTGAAATAGATGGAAAGGGAAAATGAGGAAAGAAAAATAACAAAAAAAGAGGAAATTGGGATAGATGGATGGATGGATGGATGGATAGATAAAATGTAGCCCAGAGTCTTGGTTACTCTAAAACATGAGGGATAGATGGATGCATCTGGCATGACTCAATTCCTGGCAGCACTTCTTTTTTTGTAAAAAAAGAATTAGGCAGATAATGAAAAGTCACAGAAAATGACAGACTCTGTAAATAACCTCAGCAGCCACAAACAAGAGACAGTGTTTAAATAAGTAAATGGAGGACAGCTGGTCATGATTTGGTGGTAATAAGGGCCCACATCAGTGAATATGCCAGATTTTTTCAACTGAAGTCAGGCATACAGAGGACAATCATCCTTAGTATTCAGGAAATAGAATACGGATTTTTTAATTTTTTTCGTTTAAAGAAACCTTTTATATCATGTATTCGTTTTCAAATTTAAGGAACAGAAACAGAAAAGTCATCACATATAGGAACCCCTAAATTTCTAATGCCAGTTTTAATCTTTATGTACTACAATGTAAATGTTCTAGCCTTAAAAAGCCTGTGAATACAAAAATGTATTTTGTATTCAAAAATTGTTGTTTTCAACAATTCTAAGCTTCCATCTTTTTGAAGATACAGTCCTGTTCCTATCCCCAAGTTACTTGTCTATAATCCCTAAAATCTTCATAAGCACATGCATCAGTTCCACCATTCCTGTCTGCATAAGTTAGGCATGCTAGTTGCTGGAGATTTTTTTCTACTATTACTAGAGGCTTGGTACTAGCTGTTAAGGTGCACATTGTAGCTACATTGTACACCTCAGAGTTACTGCTTCCTGAAATTAAGCACAACTTCTGAAATTTTAGAATGAGTTTGAAATTTTAATTTGCATGTGTCTCATACAGGGATTCTGCTAAACGTAGATTCTGATTCAGCTGGTCTCGGGTGGGGCTTGAGATTTTTTCCCTCTTAATAACCTCTCAATGTGACGCTGCCGGTCTGTGGCCACACAGTGAATATCAAGGTATCAGAGCACTGTTTCTCAAAATGTGGTCTTTGTACCACTCGGCATTTAATCACCACAGATGTTTATTTGTTTTTGTTTTTTTGTTTGTTATTTACTGTAGACTTTTGTGCCTCTGTTCCTATTAGTATTTCTGGGACTAAGAACCCAGAAATCTCCATTTTTGGCAAGCTTCTTTGGACAATTCCTATGTAACCAGCTGCGTGGTGTGTGGACACTATGGCTTTGACACCCAAGCCGTTACTTATTAAACTATAAAGAAAATTTCCTTCTTTATATCTTTATTAAATGGGCAGTATGGGAGAGTCCCCAGGGCCATATAACTTGGACTGTTATACTTTCAGAATTTAGAACTTCTTACAAATAGTTTTTTTTTTTCCTTCTCCGTAGGGACAAATATGTCATCTGTGGGACTGTATTCCCAAGATCACAACAAACCTTATTCAGAAGCGCCAGGCTTCTGAAAACCTTGGTCTTACTAAGCCTAGTTTTTTTGTTTGTTTGTTTTTCATTTGTTATTTTTTCATTCTGGTCTTTTCACTTTGATTACAGATTATCTGAAAGGCTCTATTTTTCCTTTTTGTGTTCTGGCCTCTATCACACCTTCTTGTCCCCGTCCTTTAGAACTGAACCTCCAATAGTGGACAGGATTTGTGTCTTTGTCTCCAGGAGGGAACTGAATTCTATTTAATCTGGTCAATACAAATAAATACTTAACTGGCTTGGATGTCACCTGACTCTACATTCCAGACATATTTGTGCCACTTTCAGGTCAAGTTCAGCTATTTCCAAGCATTATTTGCTCAGCAGAAATCTTCAATAACTGCTCTGCCTGGCAGATGACACCATGGGCCAGATTGAGCCAGCCTATGTCTCATCAATAGTGGCCAGAATTACCCCATACATTTTGATGTTCCATTAACCAGGATAGACATCCCAGGGTATTTCTTGTGCCTGAGGAGCATTGTCTTTGTTATTGAAAATAAAGCCTCAACTCCTTACAGTGTTACCGAATAAGTAAACACCGGAGCTTCCAGAGATCCCAGTCACATTGAGGATGGCACTCTGATTTTAAAAATGAGAAACATCTCAAGTAGGAAGAGGGCATAGTAACTTGAATAATATCAATTTTTAATGGTGTGCTAGGACCTGAATCCAAGACTCTGGAAAACAAGAACTTTTCAAAAACTCTGTGGAGTTATCAGTGGAAAAATAAGTTTTTTTGTTTTTTTTTTAATACCAAATACCAACACATATTTTAATTACCCATATACCAAGTTTCTTTGTCCCATTTGCTCTGTCTTCCATACCACCAATGTCCTCCAGATACCTTTATATTACATACCCAAAGCCTGATGATATCAGAACTCACATGAGTTCACTGAGCCTTTTGATAGCACTGCCAACAGCAATTCTTCTTGCTTTCCCTGTCTTTATTGTTTTGCCTAGCATGTCTAAACTTGGCAGCACTCATATTAGTATTATTTTAAACATGACCACATACTGATTTAGAATTGAGATTTGACTATTATGCATTCAACAAATATTTATGAGGTGTCTTCTGTTTCTTTCTTTATTAGGCATTGGCAATACTGCAGTGAACAAGCCAGATAAGTCTTTGGTTTTCCTGGGCTGAACCTTCTAATTGATTTCATTTTCAATTATGCAAAAATACTAAGCAGGCTAAGTAAAGTAGCTCCTGCCACCTGAACAAATATCTTCACAAGGGATGGGTCAAATATCTTTGGAACTAAACTGTTCTAGAAAGAAACTAACTCTAGAAAACAGAAAACAGGTAAAGATACAAGTAAGAAATACAGATAAAGGCAATGAAATAAAGACAAAATACCAGGTCACAGAAGTGAGACTCAATTCAGAGCAAAGATATTAGTATGAGTGTTATTTGTTGTGGTATCACAGGGTATTGAGATTAGAACTCTATTTTCTGTTGATTTTGTCAGATTAAGAACTGGTCTGGAAGCCTGAGTTGGGAGCCGTTTGATGAAAGCTATTTGCATTAGCAGGCACTTAGGAAACAATGTTGACTAACTGCAGAGAAAACAGGCATCTATCTTTCTTTTTTCACTTTAATTAGGAATATCCTAAAGCAGCTCACATTTTTGAGGTATGATGCCAACTATTCTGTTGAGATTAATAAGCCTTAGCATGTTTTAAAATATGTCCTTTGGATCATAGCTTACTAAACATTTTTTTTTAAAATGAGGAATCAATCACACACACCCACACACACCCACACACACACACACCCACACACACACATACACATTAAATGCCCTTTTAGGGACATCTATCAAGATAATCATACATCCTATTGTGTTATACCCTATATCTTAAATAAACTGTATTTGGGCATGATGTCATTATAGCACAGGGCTGGGTTATGTTAGTCCATGTTTTACATTTTGGCAAGTGTATTTATAAATAAGTTTGGTTTACAATTTTATTGTTTATTTTTCACAGTCTCAAGACAACTCACCACTAAAATCTCAGTTCATTGCAAGGTTTGGGGGAGAGTTTGTCAACTTTTTATTAAAATGCTTAATGGGGTACAATATCTTTTAGGCTTTCCATGTTTAAGTGAATTTTGATAATTTTATATATTATTTAAAAATTAGCTCTGAAATGGTAAATTTATCTGTAGAGTTGTAAAGAGTGCTTTGGTAAATGCTGTGACAAGCTGCCCTGATCACCCTTCAGGCAGGAGGGACTGAGGGTACGGCCAGCAGCGGTGCTCAGCTCTCAGCCCTCTTCGCCTTGGCTGAGGAGAGCTGCTTCACCCACAGACATGCCCTCTCCCTAGGGCGAGTATGTCCAGTGGCCCATCAATGTGGAAAGGAAGTGAAGGCCCAGTGCCCTCCCTGCAACGACCAAGAAATCCAGGAGCCCATCCCTGCTTCAGAACACCTGGTAGGGTCATCTGGGGCTTTCATGGTGACTGCATTAGAACTCCACATCTTTCTCTTTCAAATCTTGCTTTTTTAATTTCTCTTCCATGGTTATTGATCCCAAGAGCACTCCTTCATGATCTTCCTATGAGCTCATCTCCATCTCAGCATCAAAAGCCCAGCCTTCAATAGGAGTATATTCTAATTTTAAAAAAATTATCCACACTGGTCCTTATTCATACACTTTTCTATGATATTTTATCTCTTAATTTACTTTTACAGCCTTATTAAAATAGTTAAGTTGACTCAACTGTTAAGTTTACTAGATTACTTACAACTACCACTTTTTTTTTTTTTTTTGAAACAGTCTCGCTCTGTCACCCAGGCTGGAGTGCACTGGTGTGATCTCGGCTCACTGCAACCTCCACCTTCCAGGTTCAAACGATTCTCCTACCTCTACCTCCTGATTATCTAGGACTACAGCCATGTACCACAACACCCGGCTAAATTTTTGTATTTTTAGTAGAGAGAGGGTTTCACCATGTTGGCCAGGCTGGTCTCGAACTCCTGACCTCAAGCAATCCTCCTGCCTCAGCCTCCCAAACTGCTGTGATTACAGACGTGAGCCACTGCGACAGCCACTACTACCACTTTTAAGCCATGACTTCTGCATTTTCAATGCTTTACATTGATTTCTTTCTAGAGATGTGTGTTTATCTGTTCCTTTGTTTTTGTGAATATCACTAACCATTGCCTCATGGCAGCTTCTTGAGATATCACAGTATACTTTGTGTTCACTATCTTGTGGATTACTAGATCATTATTTAATTTCCAAACATTTCTTGGGCTCAAGGGCTCTGGAGACTAATAAACTAGATTGGAATGAACAGATTCTTCTAGCCAGGCCAGACCATTTTTATCCCATGCAGGGCGCATACACAGAACAAGTTTTCTATTGTCAGGGTTGATTCAGGGTGAATTTCTTCTTGTCCTGGATCATCAAAAGCCTGTTATGAAACCCCAGGGACATACTTTATAGAGGCCTTCATCCTAAGAAGGGATAGTAAAAATCTATGGGGTAGCAGTAGTGGCAATGGTAGCTTAGATGACGTGGGTGGCTCTTCCAGAGATAGATGGATCTCTTAGGACTGTGTTGTTTTTAGAGCTCAGTCCTCACTGATCAGGAAGCTTGATGGGGGAGAACACTGTGCTTACCAGAGAGAGGAGGATAGATCAAGAGACAAAGAGCTCTAAAAGAAATGTTCAATGTCCACTCATCATGAAGTAGCAGAAGAGTCACCAACTTGCATCTTAGGGTCCTTATTAGGACCCCTAATAGGAGACTCAGGGTTTCTTTTATTTATTGTAATATTGAAGAATAGACTGCATCTGACACTTAGCTGCCTCACTAAGGTAACTCACCTTCTCCTTCTTTTGCTGCACAGCTAGGGTGAATCTTGAAGGGCCAGAAGAAGACTGTGTGGATTCAGAAACATTGTTGGTTGATCATGTTGAGGTTTCTGAGAGGCAGTGTCCCTGGGGAAGGAGCAGATTCAAGCCAGGTGTTTCCTGAGGAGTTAGTCCTCTGAGCGGAAAAGAGGCTGGCTCGTTGGAGGGCCCCATGTGCTTTAGAGATGAAAGATGAACATTTGTAGTTGATTAATAATGCAATGCGGCACAAGGTAAGTGCCAAATAAGTGAAATGGATGAGTATTAAAGGAATTCATAGAAATTTAAAACTGTTTGTTGATTTAAATTGCATGTAGACAAGTAACCAGAGGGCTTACATCTAGCAATTACTTTTCTATTAACCTTTCCTGTGGAGTAGTCAAGTACCTAATACTGTTCCCATGTTACCTCATCACCTCTGCCTAATCTTATTATATCTTTTTTCAGCATATCATAATTGGTGATTTTTGAAGACCAGCTTATTCAATATTTTTTCTTTAATAATAAAGACAACAATTTTCATTGCTATTTCTATAATCTTGGCCTACCACTAACTTTTCCTCTTGTAGTTGTGACAAAGGAATCTCAGTAATCAACATAGTCTTTTCTAAGAGAGAACTAAAAACTAACATCAGGCAAGTTTCATATTAGTTTTCTGCATTTTAGTTTTCTTTTTTGGTAATGAGATAACAATAACCTTAAGGAATTTTTCTGAGACTTAAATGAGAGAAAGCATATTGAAGTATTCTGTACAAGAGTTTAGTAATATCTGAATCTGATTTTAGTTAGGGTAGTTAGTAAAAAACATCAAATATGCACATTGCATGAAATATTATTTTTCTTCCTGTATGTGAAGTGTTTGGTGCATGCTAAAGAATGTCCAATCCTTTTCCTCTCTCACACCTCATGTGAGCTGGATCTCCTTTATGCTAACCTACTATTGTTATATGGTATGTCGTTTAGGGATACTAATGAACTTATATTTTGCTCTACAGCTTTAAGTGTTCTTCATGCTTTAATCAATATGCTGTGCAACTAAAACAATTCTGAGAATGTAATGCCACTACCCATTTTACAGATAAGGCAAATAAGACTCAGAAAAGTTAAGTGACTTTTCCAAGGTCACACAGACAGTAAGAAAGTAGAAGAGTTGAGATTAAACTGCTCTGGCTGTTTGGTTACAGCCCCATTCAATTTTCATAACCACTACTGCCTCACCCCTGCAATGTGTGATGCATCTATAAAGGTGATATTAGAAAAGAACCCAAATGAACCCACATTTTGATATCATTCTTACTTAAAGGCTAGTTCAAAATATCACAGAATTTCTAGGCTTCTAGGACTCCAGGATCTTAATATTAGAAGACACACAGACTGGGCGTGGTGGCTCACGCCTGTAATCCCAGCACTTTGGGAGGCTGAGGCAGGCAGATCATGAGGTCAGGAGATTGAGACCATCATGGCTAACATAGCGAAACACCATCTCTACTAAAAAATACAAAAAATTCGCCAGGCATGGTGGGAGGTGCCTATAGTCCCAGCTACTCGGGAGGCTGAGGCAGGAGAATGGCATGAATCCGGGAGGCATAGCTTTCAGTGAGCCAAGATTGCACCACTGCACTCCAGCCTGGGTGACAGAGTGAGACTCTGTCTCAAAAAAAAAAAAAAGACGACGACGACACATAGCTCTCAGCTTCTGAGTGTACCAAATTTGAGTCATGATGTACAGTTATTATCTGTCCTGAATGGGCAATGAGAAGGGGTATATTTGGGAACAGGAACTTTTGGCTTTGGGTAGATGCTCTAAGACCAGGAAGGAAGTCTCCCTTTTAGGGTAAAGAACAGCATAAACCCAAAGTATGGTAAATGAGCAAAGATACCTCAGTGCCCAGAGAAAGGGGAACAAAGGAGGTGGATAAGACATACTTCTTATGAAAAACTATAAAAGGGTCTTGTCAAAAGAAGTAGAACCTTAATCTGATCCTGCTTCTTGATCTAACTACCAGTTTATACAGAATAAGGGAGACAGACCGTATTAGTCCATTCTCACACTGCTATGAAGAAATACTTGAGACTGGGTAATTTATAAAGGAAAGAGGTTTATTTGACTCACAGTTCCACAGGGCTGAGGAGACCTCAGGAAACTTATAGTCATGGTGGAAGGGGAAGCAAATACATCCTTCTTCACATGGCAGCAGGAAGGAGAAGAATGAGAGCGAGTGAAGGGGGAAGCCCCTTATAAAACCATCAGCTCTCGTGAGAACTCACTATCACAAATAGCATGAATAGCATGGGAGAAACTGCCCCCGTGATACAATTATCTCCCCCTGGCCTCGCTCTTGACACATGGGGATTATTATAATTCAAGGTGAGATTTGAGTGGGGACACAGAGCCAAACCATATCACAGAGGAACATATTTTAAAATAACATGAAGTTGTGAGCAAAAAAAATCCAGCATATGAAAATCTTGATGAGGACATATGAACCTGACTTTCTCAGCAAATAAATTGCTAGGAAACAAAATAGAGGGGAAGCTTATAGATTTACACTTGAAAGGCAAAGCAAGCAAACCAATGCAGAAGCTTTATTTAGATTTATGTCAAATTGTCCAAATACAAGCAACACAGTTATGAAGAAATGAAGAAAACTGAAAATTGACTTTTTAATAAGATGAGAACTTATTATTAATTTCTAACTAAAAAATGGAGGTAGAACATATCTTCTCACTGTGAGTGTGTGGCAAGGCAGGTGAGGTGATTGATCATATAGACTCTAGAGCTACTTCTTTATTCTGCACCTAGTGGCTGTCTGTGACAGCTAATGTGACAGGGCTGCTAATTCAATAAAATATAATGTAGGGAAGCTGCTCTGGTGAATTCCAGATACTCATACAGAGTTGAGTGGGAGGGGCACTGTACAGAAAGGTGAATTTTTCTGCCGTATGGCTACCTCTCAAATAGTCTCTCTGTGATCTTTTGAATACACTGGACTCAGGCTTCATATATTTGCAACTCATTTCTACTTTTGTCCTTGTTCTTTGTTTGTTATTTTGTCTCCCACTCTTTTTCTTCCTTCTCTGGTTTCCACTGAGCATTTTATATGATTCCATTTACTCCCCTCTCTTAGCATATCAACTATATTTTTGTAATTTTTTAGTTGTCCTAGACTTTGCACTATACATTTACAACTAATCTAAGTCCGCTTTCAAATAACACCACACCACTTCATAGGAAGTGAAGTTACCTTATAACAGTGTATCCCCAATTCCTCTCTTCCATTGCTTCTAACACTGCTGTCATTCCTTATCCACAAATTATAATTACCAAATACACTGTTGCTATTGCTATTTTGAACAAACTGTTATCTGTTAGAAAAATTAAGAATAAGAAATAAAAGAGATTCTGTTTTGCCTTCATTTATGCTTTTTCTAACATCCTTTATGCACATCCAAGTTTCTTCTCTATTTTTTATTGTGGTAAAAACACTTAACATGAAATATAAACCCCCTTAACAACTTTTTCAGTGTACAGTACAGTATTATTAACTCTAGGCACAATGCTTTACCGCATATTTCTGCAATGTATTCATCATCCATAACTGAAACTTTCTATCTGTTGAGCAGAAATTCTCCATTTTCCCATGCCCCCAGCCCCTGGCAACCACCTTTCTACTTTCTGTTTCTATGAGTTTGACTATTTTATTTACCTCATATAAGTGGAATCATGCAGTATTTATTCTTCTGTAATTTGCTTATTTCACTTAGTGTACTGTCCTCCAGATTTATACATAGATTCAAATTTCTGACCTATATAAGTTTTCTTTTCTCTAAAATGCTTCTTTTACTATTTTAATTATTGTAAGTGGAAAAAGTAAGTCTTCAAAATTTTTAATATTTAAAAATTGGGTGTAGACCATAATAGGATAAATTAGTATATATCTGTCATTACGGAAAAGGTGTTGTATTTTCTATTCTGCTTTGTTTGTGTGTAAATGTATTCAGTTCAAGGAAATTTAGAGCAATAAATAAAAACAGAGAAGAGAAACAAACAAAGAAACCCAAAATATAAAATGTGTAAGACAGCAAAAGAAGACCAAAGGTGTTTGCAATGTGTCTATATTTACCAGGCTACATTCTGATTGCCGCTTGTCAGTTGATGTGGTTACAGATGTATCCTGAGGGTCTTATAGTCATTCTGTCTTTTCACAGCTGTTTTGATTGGGTAGGCATCTGTTTTATATTTCCACATCCTATTTCAATTCCTTCTGGGGTAATTTATGTACCACTCATAAGGAGAGAAGTCTACCCAGAAGAGAGGCTTCCTATGAATATTTACTGCATGCAAATATATCTGGAATGAAGGGGTTCAGAGAACTCCAAAGGGTGGTTAAAAATATAAATGTTAAGATTTATTTATTAATCTTACCTTTACTTCCTCTAAAAATATTTTAAAAGTTTAAAAATCTGTCAGGGCCATACCAGTTTCCTCAATAAATTAGTAAGATGACCTCTTTAGAAGAATTGAAAATAATTATTACAATTTTTGAACAGAACTAGTATGACCTTAATAAAATAGTAGAATGTATTTATAATAAGCTTTGATATTTTGACTTTTTATTTTTTAAGAAAGTCAAATACACAAATTGTAATCCTTTGAAGAGTGAATATCTGGAAGCCACACTAAATCTTTATTCTTTCTTTTTCTCTCTGCTTCTTTTAAAGTAATTTTTTTACATGTAAGTTTCTTATTTCCAATACAGTATTAGATAAAATAGGAACTCATTTTTATTACCATGCATCAGATGAAATTCCTCTTATCCCATTTGGTCGATATCATTAGCCTTTCAACTTCAGTGATAAATTCAACCATAGAAATTTTCTCACTGTAAAACTAACCACAGAGGGAGCAACAACAGACAGCACTGCATAGATCTGCAGCTTTTGGCCATATGTAAATTAGAACAATGGTCCCTGACAAACTGGTCTGAAATGAAAATGGGCCTTTGATAATAACAACTTCAATTTATATGCTGCTTTACCTCCTGAGGATTTCAAAAAACCCTCAACACACTATTATTTGAAAAAGCCTGAATAACACCAAGGTCTATGCTAATGTTCCCAAAAGATATTAATGGCTATTCTGTGTGCAAAACAGAGAACTTCTATATCTCACTAATTTTCTGCATTTTAATATGCTAGGTACACATTTTGAAGTAGATAATCCTAATAGTAAATGTCACAACTGGGACCAATCGTTTATTTGCTATGACACAGATTTCACCTTTGAACTCTCTGAAATCACCAGTCCCCTTCTGCATAAGCATTAACCACACCACATGAAATGAGGAAACGATAACCTGATTCCCGTTTGTGTCCAGTGGTTTACTGGGGCAGGGGTCCAGAGTAATGTTTGGAAACATTTTCACTGAAGAAAGCACATTTAGAAGTGATTTGTAGGCCGGGCATGGTGGTCACACCTGTAATCCCAGCACTTTGGGAGGCCAAGGCGGCCGAATCACGAGGTCAAGAGATTGAGACCATCCTGGCCAACATGGTGTAACCCCGTCTCTGCTAAAATTACAAAAATTAGCTGGGCGTGGCAGCATGTGCCTGTAATCCTAGCTACTTGGGAGGCTGAGGCAGGAGAATCACTTGAACCTGGTGCGAGGCAGAGGTTGCAGTGAGCCGAGATCGCGCCACTGCACTCCTGCATTCCAGCCTGGCAAAAGAGCTAGACTCCGTCTCAAAAAAAAAAAAAAAAAAAAGGAAAAAAGTGTTTTCTAGACGTATTTGTGTTTTAACAGCTCTATGCCAAATGGTAGCTAATTATTAGAAATGGGGAAATGGGGAGAAGGAATAGAAATGGAGACTTTCTAAAGAGGAAATAGAAAGTATAGGCCGGGCACAGTGACTCACGCCTGTAATCCCAGCACTTTGGGAGGCTGAGGCGGGTGGATCACGAGGTCAGGAGATCGAGACCATCCTGGCTAACACGCTGAAACCCTGTCTCTACTAAAAATACAAAAAATTAGCCGGGTGTGGTGGCAGGGGCCTGTAGTCCTAGCTACTTGGGAGGCTGAGGCGGGAGAATGGGTGTACCGGGGAGGCGGAGCTTGCAGTGATCCAAGATCGCTCCACTGCACTCCAGCCTGGGTGACAGAGCGAGACCCTATCTCAAAAAAAAAAAAAAAAAAAAAAAAAGTACAGTATATATTAAATGTGAATCCTAAGAGAAAATTCTAATATCATTTTTTTAAATGTGATTACCTCAACATGACAAATCAGATTTTGTTAAGCAGTTTACAGGGTACAGAAAAAATGACAGAATTTTTTTGTCACACAAAGAACCGACCACAGTGGAAAATTAAGTGGCAGCTGTCTTTGCAACCTCACCATGGTGCCCAGTATCAGAGATCTGAAAAGCTCAGGTATTATTTAAATATTCATTCACATCTGTCTATTATAATGTAAATATTTTGCAGATCCTTAATATGGCATTTTTTTCCACCCCTGTGTTTCCTATAATTAACATGAATGTGCTCAGGGAATATTTTAAATTCAATAATGTTATTAAAAAACAAGCCTCCAAAAACCTCTGACACCCAAGCTTAATGAATTTAATGTTGAAAGGCCAACAGCTTTGAGGAGTCCTTTTTCTGGTTTATTTGGCCTTTGGAGAGCAATTTATTCTTACAAAGTGACAAATTTTAGAAGTGTTACAAGTAGAAGACTGATGTCTGAGAAAAGTAGATACCATTGGAATGATTGTTAGAGTATATGTAGCTCTTGATTTATTTGTATCTAGATAAAGAAAAAAATGTATATTTAGTATTAAAATCAACCAAGCATAGTGAAATCTTCCAGTAAATAAGGTAGCTGAGTACTAGAGACTTTCATTCTCCCTACCCCTCTCCCTGCCTCAATTCTCGTGTAGGAAATATTGGAAATAGGGAAGAGTTTCTATCATTTCTGGAATCTGAGGAGGCTGTTATACAAATAAAAAACACTTGGGTAATTTCTTCCTGATATGCTGCACATGGTCCTGTTAACCAGTAGGGACAATAACACTGTGGATATATGATTCAGAGGGTCTGGAGCCCAGTATGCATCTATTCCTAATCAATGGAGTCCAGGGTCAAAATTACCTCGATTAACATTGTTGCTATTGTTATTACTATTATTAACTCACCTGCCAAGAAAGGAGTTTGGCATCTTGGAAGTAAGATTCTGCATTGTATGCACAAGCTGTAGTTTGCAGGGTGTGATGGTGGACAAGTAGACAAAATGGAGAATGTTATTTCTGACAGTGGCTGATGTTTCTGGAGAGATCTCTGCACTGTAACAAGTATTTCTTCTAGCAGAGCAGAAAGTCATACCTGGAAGGGATGGAGGAGGAATTGAATGGAGTGTGTGCTGAAAAACTCTGGACACGGGCAGCTACATAAATTGGAAGCAGCTGTGGCTGATCTGGAAGGGTATTCAAACAGTAGCAGATGTTTCTGTACCAGGCAGTAGCACGTAGGAGGCCAGGTAGAACTAGAGAGCTCTGTGTGTGAGAGGGAGAGGGGAGCTGGTAATCAAGGACATAAAAGGCTACAATAAGGAGAGGCTCTGCCAGACAGTTGGCCATCAGATAGAAATCTGGGAGGTCTAACACTTCAATCAGAGGTTTTGCCAGACACAGATATAGTTCAGTTCTACATAGATTTTTCCAAGTTTATATATGTTGTAGCCATTCCTTAGTTTTATTCCTCCTTCCCTTCTTTTGAATCCTTTTGTTAATTTTGCATGTTTCAGGGAAGGAATAATGTAAATTTGTATGTCCTCTGCCATCTTTCCAGAAGTTTTAACATCTCTCTTTTGAGATCCAACCAACAATAAAATGTTTCTTGCATTTTCAAGATGTTCTTTCATTCTGTTGTTTTTCTTTATACTTGCACACACAGATGATTGGCTTAAATTCAACAGTCCAATTTGCCTCCAGTTGAGGATTTGGATTTAACAATTTGCTGTATCTAATGATTCCCATATTTTTCTCAAGTGTATTAAATTCATATGCTTCTTTTCATTATTGTCATCATATTCATTTTTCTATTTTCCTTATTAAAATAGTAAATAAAAGCAAAATGTTATAGAAGAGTATCCTCAAATACTTTTAAAAATAGGACATTATTTTCAAGTGAAAATTATCTTAATGAATCATTAACTTAAATGATCTTGAATGACAATTTAGATATCATAGTAGTTAACATTATAGAGCCTGGAGCCAGTTTTCATTTTTCACTTTCTGGCTATGTGATTTTGGGTAATTTATTTAACCTCTCTGGTTTCTCCATTTTCTTATATATTAAACAGGAATGATAATAGTGACAACTTACCACACAGTGTTCTTGGGATTAATGAGTTAATAGATGTTAGGCACTGAGAACAACACTCTGCTTAATGCAAGAGCTATATTATCTTTTGTCATTAGCATTACCCAAATTTCAGTGAGTAACAGAAATAACAGTGAAGTTACTTGGGTTGATGTCAGGACTTAAGGATTTATTTCATGTAGGTGAGAGGTAAGGTTTTATTATTTTTTCTTTTTTTATTTTGCTTCCAACTCGTTAACTATTATTCCAGTACTATTTACTGAAGAATTTATTTCTGTTAACTTCTTATATCCATTTTAATTCTGTTTTATATTTAATGGTGTTATAAAAGCAATTGTTTTTAAACTTTTTATTTTATTACATGAATAATATATGCTCATTTTAAAAGCAGCAGAAAATGCATATGAGGTAAAAACACACCCTTCATATTCTAACTTTGAGAAATGTTTACGTGTATTTCTGTATTAGTTAGAATGAGTTGGGCTATTCTGTGGTTTAAAACAACAACAACTACAACAAGCCTCGGGGATTTAAAATCACCGGAGCTGATTTCATGCATCACTATATATCCATGTGAGGTCATCTGGGGTTTCTGCTCTGCTGTGTATCAGTTTTCTCCCAAAAAGGCAGAACTTAAATGTACCATTCCTTCACACTATTTAGCACAAAGTTTAGGATCTCCGAGTAAAGTGGATAGTCTGTTTCTCATGTCTAAAGGTGGGTGGTTCCTTTCGATCTAGAAACCCCACTGATATATCCACAGCATTTTTCAGACACACATCTTATAAATGTGCAATGCATCTCTGCATTCTCACTTTCAGTGATCTGTTTTGTGACTTAATTGTAGTTACATTGAGTTTGTTATACTTCAGAAAGTACGCTTCTCATAATCACTCCTCTCTTAACGACTCTGTCAAATCCAGAAGATTTACTGTGTCACACATTCTTTGTTAGACCATTACATTGGGTGAACTTCATAAGTTGGGAGATAAGAATGAGGTGTAGTGGCCACAACCTTGACTTGACCCTGACTTTTAATAGGATTTCTGCCTCAAAAACATTCTCAGCCTCCCCCTATCCCAGTCAGTTTTGGGTTGAGAAGTACTTGCCTCTTTGAACGTCATAGATCTCTGAATTAGTAAACGCTAAGTTGTCATTAATTCTCTTCTTACAAACTGATAAATTGTTTTCTGAAATTATCTGTTGCTTATGTTATCTTTCCACATAGAGCCTGCCCTAACCGGCACACAAACTACTAACATTTTCTATCCTTTGCTTCTAAAGATACAAGTTTGTCAGGAACACGCTCTGCCTTCCAAGAAGCTACAGAAGACAGTTTATCAAATGTTCCATCCCTGCGGTATCCTGGTCAATCATCTTCTCAGCCTCCAGTATTCGTTTTCTTACTACAAATCCCTGAGCTGTAATGCAGTGACCCAAATGTAAGAGCTTTTGGTTGAGTCGTACTCCACTTTTGATATCAGCAAAGATAGATGAGGTTATGCTGTGGTAATAAACAACCTTAATGGTCTACATGAGAAAAGCTTTATTTCCCACTCATACCACATACCCATCACAGATCAGCCGGGGACTCGCCTTTGCACTGTCTTTACCGCTGCATCCAGACTGGTGGGCAACTCACATTGGGAGTATTTACAGTCAGCAGAAAAGAGGTGCATGGCATATTCACACTTACCCTTAAACTTACCCAGATAAATGCAAAGAAAAATAACTACTCATCACTTGACTGGTCAAAGGAAATTGCTTGGCTATTCTTAACTTCAAGGGGATGAGGATGTGAAATAAATCCATATGCCTGAGAATAGAACTATAATTCTAAAATTCATTCCCCTTGTATTTCTTTTTCTCTTGCCACCTCACTCCACCTTTGGCCTGTATATCATTTATCTATGTATAGTATTTTGACTGAATGTTTTCTTGTAGTGTTTTCCCATCCGTGTTCTGCTGAACCATTGTGGTATGTCAGAAATCAGGGTAGGTATGGCAAAGGGAGGTACTAAGCATGCAGGACTTTGGCCCCAAATTCAGTTCCAGGAAGCTAGTCATGACATCTCTCCTTTTATTTATTTATTATTATTATTACTATTTTGAGATGGATTCTGGCTCTGTCACCCAGGCTGGAATGTAGTAGTGCAATGTTGGCTCACTACAACCTCTGCCTCCCAGGTTCAAGGAATTTTCTGGCCTCAGCCTCCCGAGTAGCTGGGACTGCAGACACACACTACTACTGCTGGCTAATTTTTGTATTTTTTTTTTTAGTAGAGATGGGGTTTCATCATGTTGGACAGGCTGGTCTCGAACTCCTGACCTCAAATGATCCATACACCTCGGCCTCCCAAAGTGCTGGGATTACAAGCACGAGCCACCATGCCTAGCCACATCTCTCCTTCTAGACACAGCATCAATAATGTGTCTCATGTGTCTTTATTAATTATCATCTTTTCTCCTTGATTAATCTCAGTCTACTGGTTTAAGCCCAAAGAACTATAGATGACCAACCCATTAAAATATTACCAATGTTTACTTCTGGACACTAGAATTATGGGTTATTGTTTTCTTTGTGTGCACCTGTCCTAGGAAACTTGGAGCTCTGAATTGAGCAACCATGAATCTGCAAGATGGTAAATCCTTGATAGTTTTACAGTGAGAAAATGTTAATGAATAAAGGACAAAAAGTTGCTTTAGACTCTTTACCTGAAAATTAGAAAATAAAAGTTTTGGAAATAGGCTTAAAACGGGTCAAGATAAAGGCATTTAGACCATAAGAAATTACTTCCCAAATAAGTTTAAGATACAAGTATTTGAGCAGGAATGCACAAATTCCATCTGAGGGAGGGGAAGTCTAATATCTTATGCTTCTATCAGTGGACTAGCTACAGCCGTGTTTTATGTAAATATAAATTGAATTCCTGCAGCACGCAGGTCACTGTATTTGCTGATGCATAATGAGGGTGCTCAAACTTAGATTGTTTATCCCCTAGAGTCTCATTAAACTAAATATACTTGCCTTAAGCCACCTGCCTTTGGGCAGTTGCAATAGAAATAAAATCAGATTCATTTCCCGTCTTGATAAATTGGCATTAACTACTACTTTATCTGAAATAAGCTTGATAATTAGTGTCTCTGATTACATGGAGAAAACTGTTGAATCTTTTAGAATGCTTTAAAAAATGCAGGCTTTCTAAATTTGCTGCAGTTGAGGGAGGAGATTTGAAAGCCCTGAGCCAGTCATGACTGTGATGAGCGTCATTAAAATAGCAATCTTTTTTTGGAAGCTCATCTTGTCCCAAGTAAGTGTGATTTAGGAATATGGGACCACCTGTTCCCTGGTGGCAGTTTTTACCTCAATGTTCTATTATCTATGATGACTGAGCTCCAGAGAAAGATGTGGATACTAAGAGTGAAATATCTAATTAAATGATTAATGAGAATTAAAGGTAAGGGCCCTGTATTAGTCTATTCTCATGGTGTTATAAAGGACTGTCCCAGACTGGCTATTTTATAAAGAGGTTTAATTGACTCACAGTTCAGCATGACTGAGGAGACTTCAGGAAACTTACAATCATGGCAGAAAGGGAAGCAAACATGTCCTTCTTCACATGATGGCAGGAAGGAGAAGTGCTGACCAAAAGGGGGAAAATCCCCTTATAAAACCATCAGATCTCATGAGAACTCACTCACTATCACAAGGACAGCAGCATGGGGGTAGCTGCCCCCATGATTAAATTACCTCTCACCAGCTCCCTCTCATGACATGTGGGGATTATGGGAACTGCAATTCAAGATGAGATTTGGGTGGGGACACAGCCAAACCATATCAGATCTCTAGGAAATTAACTGTCTCAGGGCCAGGGTCCAGTTCTATGACTATTTTAAATACCACCACCTGCAAATAACTCATGTCAGTTATATTACAGTCAATAACTATTGACCACATACAATAAACACTTATTTCCCTCCATGCTGTGGGCAACTGTTTACCAGGTGTTAGGTGTTGCCAGCTTTTAAGGATGCAGACAGAAAGCAGAGTGAGCTTCTTGCTGCCCCATAATCCTTGCAAAATCTTTTTCTTCTGGCCTCCCCTCTACTAGCTCACATGAAATTTAGTTTAAGACTATCCGCCAGGCGCGATACCTCACGCCTGTAATCCCAGCACTTTGGGAGGCCGAGGTGGGCAAATCACGAGGTCAGCAGATCGAGACCACCCTGGCTAAAACGGTGAAACCCCATCTCCACTAAACATACAAAAATTTAGCCAGGCATGGTGGCAGGTGCCTGTAGTCCCAGCTACTTGGGAGGCTGAGATGGAAGAATGGCATGAATGCAGGAGGCAGAGCTCGCTGTGAGCCAAGATTGAGCCACTGCATTCCAGTCTGGGTGACAGAGCAAGACTCTGTCTCAAAAAAACAAACAAACAAACAAACAAAAAAAAAAACTATTGGGGACACTCTTCCATGTTTCTTGGAGCTTCGTTCACATACATTTTCTTGAGGCCACAGAGCCATGTCAGAGAGACTGGCCAGATAGTTCTTTTGACCACCTTACCTGCTTAGAGGGAGTCGACATGGAGTTATGACCTTAAGGGATGCCTGGTGGCCTAGTGCAGGCTAGGAAGAAAAAAATAGCGTGTAAGTTCCTTGAATAAGGAGAGAAAGCAATGAAAAAATTAATGATCGGTAAACAATTACAGTAACTGCACACGAATTATTTTATCCAAGTATTAATAATAATAAAAGTAGTAATGAATATTTCTAGAAAGTTTACTCTGTATTTGGCTACTGTGGAAAAATGCCATGAATTCATTATTCAACTAAACCTTCATATCAAGCCTATGAGACAGAGATTGCCTACTCTACCTGGGCCTGGGACAGAAAAGTATCTTCCCCAACTGAGCAGCAGAACTGAAAATAGAATGCAGTCTCTGTGACCCCAGATTCCTGCCTGTGCTTTGCAGGTGGTTTTGTTATATCATGATGAGGCACATGAACCTTGTTCTGAGAGAAATCTGGATACACTGGTAGGTTTCCACTGTGTATAGTATAAGTCTCTGGCTGGCAGCTTACCTTGGTGATTGCCTGGAGAGTGGTTTAGAGGACGTTGACGTTAGACAAAGGATCCTTTATCTCAACAGCCAGGGTAATAATCAGAGCCTGAACAAGGATAATGGGAGAGGCAGCACCTGAGGAATAGATGGATTTAAATTATGTTCATAATAAAAAAGCTAAAGAACCTGGTGATTAATTGGACTTGTGGACTGAGGAAGAAGAAGAAATTGAGTATTTCCAAGACCATGGCCTTTGCAGAAAAACATAGGTAGATGCTACTATTTAATTGACGGTGGCAGAGTTTTGAAAGTATTCACATTCAATCTTCTAGATTGCAGCACTGAGCCTGAAGTATCTGTAATTTCTCTTTGGGTGACAGAACATGCTGTCATAACTGTAGGTCATGTGAATCTAATGGGTTAAGAGACTCAGAAAATCCTTTAGTAGCAAGCCCAGGATACTTTCTCTGATTTACTCTGTTCCAATGCTTGCTTTATGTTGGGGATTGTACAGATTTGTTTAACTGACAAAGCAAAGCTTAGACTGTTCTTTTCCCAAGAAATAATTTCTTGAGCCACAACAAAGATTGAGATAAAAGAAGAGATTGCCTTTTGTCTACATTTTGTATTCAGTGAGAATTTTTATTTGCTATTTGTTTGCTACTTTATAATATTTCTATTAGAAAATAGTAAAAGGGCTGGGTGCCGTGGCTCATGCCTATAATCCCAGCACTTTGGGAGGCCAAAGTGGACAAATTCGGAGGTCAGGAGATCGAGACCATACTGGCTAACATAGTGAAACCCCGTCTCTATTAAAAATACAAAAAATTAGCCGGGTGTGTGGCATGCGCCTGTAGTCCCACCTACTCGGGAGGCTGAGGTAGAAGAATCCTTGAACCTGGGAGGCAGAGCTTGCGGTGAACCGAGATTGCACCACTGCACTCCAGCTTGGGCGACACAGTGAGATTCCTTCTCAAAAAGAAAAGAAAACAGTAAAAGCCCATCTTTTAGACCCCCAGAAAGGAAGGGAAAAGCAGACATTGGATGCCATTTCTATCAATCATCTGGGTATAAAAGAGCAAAAACAGCAGTGAACCTGGCTGAATTTGTAAAGCTTGATTGGAGACAAACTTCTCTGTCAGCCTCATCTAAGGTGGGGGTGGAAGGTGCACTCTTCTTAGATGAATGTCTGGACTCACTGACTGGGTATGATAACATATAATTATCACATAACATTATTTTAAGGAATACTAAGCAGACCTTGCTGGACATCTTTTTTCTTTACTTAGGTTTGTCTTTTATAGTTGAGAACATTTCACTCATTGACTAACACAAGTAATCTCCCCTGTGTTGAATGGTTGTCCCCTTCATCATCATGCTGAAACTTAATCGCCATTGTAACAGTATTAAAATGTGGGACATTTAAAAGGTGTTTGGATCATGAGGGCTCCACTCATGGTTGGGAATTGTGCCTTTATAAAACAATAAGTTTGTCCCCCTCTTGCTCTCTCTGGTTCTCTGACCGTCCACTATGTGATTCCTTATGCCATGTAATGATGCAGCAAGAATGGCCCTTGCCAGATGGTGGCCCCTTGAACTGTGAGCCAATACATTTCTGTTTGCTATAAATTACCCAGTTTGTGATATTCTGTTACAGCAGCACGAAACAGTCTAAGACATTTGATAATCAGCTGGAAAAGGGAGACCCCAGTTGCATGGAGCAGCATGGCACAATACTAGCAATGATAGGCAAAGGTTTAAAGAAGAGTTGGGAAACAAAGACTTTGTTTAATGAAATGGCCATTCTGACTGCAGTGGAGAACTCACTTTTACCTAAGAATCTTCTTTTCGTTTTTCTGCCATCTGAAGACTGAATAAATCCCACTTCTGCTATTTTATTAAGAAGTAACCAGAGTTGTGGGGAGAGAAGTATGGAAGTACTGTATGTTATGCATCTATGCTTATTTGGGTGCTTTTTCCCATAAACTAAAGTTGAAATAGACTTGTATATCACTGTTTTCAAAATATGAGCTCAAACAAGAATTATGAAGGGTGTGATAATGAAAATGGAATCTGAAGTGTCCTCATGAGAAAAATGTAGTATCATTATGTATAAACAAGGGCAATGGGTAACATATCTCCCCACTTCATGCATCTATATGGTGGTGAACTGAAAATGCTTATGAAAACCTTTTCAGTTTGAAACTTCAGTCAGCATAGGAGAAACCCACAGGATTAGAATTGGCTCTTTTCCTATATTGTTTTTACCAGTTTCCTATTCACAAAAGCAATAGGTTTATTTTTAAGTCTAGGAACGTAGACATTTGTGATAAAGACGAAGTGATATTCACTTACTAATTTCTAATTTTATTCAAATAGTGGGGTTTTTTAAATATTTCACTTTTTTAGGTACTTATGTTTACTCTGTAGTTTTTAACCATTCTAATAATCCTGCAGTATAGGTTAGGAAGATATTTTGTGCTTTATTTGAATGGGAAAACTGAGATGTAGAAAAAGATAAAAACGTCTTGCCCAAAGTCCAAGTCAGGAACGTTTGTAACCTATGTATTGTTTATTCCATGGTATAGCTGTATGAAGACTCATTTAACCTCACTATATTTGAACACTTTGTTTTCAATTTCTCGGTAGATACTAGAATATAAATATATTCATGAATATTTATTGGCAATTTTTAATTGCTTTCCTTTGAATGTTTTTCTACAAACCTTTCTAAATTAAAAAAATCAAATCAACTTAATAAATCTTCAAACACAGATTTATTAAAGTACTTATATTATTTATAATGAACATCTCCATTCAGAGCTGTGGCCTAGATTGTGACTTTCTTACTGTCACCTTGATATTTCCAGACATTGCACTGTTCCCAGAATATGGCAGATCCTCAACAACCATTTGTTGAATAGTAATTAATGTTTATTATTATTTTAAGGTTTTGGTTACAAATGAGAGTATCATTATGCTATCTCTAAAGAAACTAATTTACTCCCTTTCTACCATTCTGGACATGAAATACTATTTTTTCAATTGTAAATTGTTTTGTTAAATATTATAAATGCTAAATATGAATGCAGGGAATTTTGGCTAATTGAAGTGGTAATCAGATGAGTTATGTTTATCGAAAACATTCCACGTGGTAATTTAATCTCATCATTATAATTAAGATCATATTGTTACTTTGATTCAAATTCTCCATTCTCTCTGCCCTTGTGGCCTTTCGATTTTATTGAATAAATGTTCCTCCAGATAGATATTTGAAAAGTAGTATATTTGTTGCCAAGATTTATACTTTAAGAGGCATAAAACTAATTAAACAATTAAAAATGTAATGTCTTTTTCATTTTAGAGCAACAATAAAATAAACAGATTCAATAATCTGAGATTTCAATAAGAAAAAACATTGAATTGTATTACCTTACTATAGAGTGTATCACTCACCACTATTTCTAGTGCTATCTTTGGCCATGTTGGATTTCTCAGGGGAGATAAATTTATTAGCATTTTTACCATCACATTTTCTAATAGTCAGTAGCCTTCTTCCTTCAGTGCTAAGGACTAACTGTAGTTTTCTCATACAAATGTTTCCTCATAATTTTTGTTGCAGTAAAGCTTACATACAATGAAATCTATACATGTTAGGTATATAATATGGTAGATTTTGACAAATACATGCACCTATATAACCAATATCCCAATCAAGATACAGAACATTTCAATGACTGCTAAAAGTTCCCTCCTATCCTCAGTCTAGTCACTCTCCACCACTCAAAGGCAATAGTCTATTGTTTGTTTATTGTTGAATATATATCAAATTTGTTTATCCATTCTCTCTTAATGTTCATTTAGACTGCTTCCAGTGTTTTGGCTATAATGAGTAAGAGAACCACAAATCTTCTTATACACGTCTTTCTTGTAGAAGTAAGTTTTCATATCTCTTGCATATGTACCTAAGATTGGAATTGCTGAGTCAGAGGACTGATGTATGGTTAACTTTAGAAGAACTTGCCAAAGAGTTTTCCAATGTGCTCTTTGCAGCAATGTGTAGGAATTCTAGTCACTCCAAAGTCTAGCAAACATTTGGTATTATCAGTCTTAAAAAAATCTTAGGCATTTAGTGATTGTGAAGTTGTATCTCACTGAAGTTTTAATTTGTATTTCCCTAATGAGTAGTGATGTTTAGTATCTTATCATGTGCTTGTTGGTCATTCACATACGTTCTTTTTTAAAAATTGTCTGCTCAGTTCTTTCACTTAATTTTTTAATTTTTTTTTGCCTTTTTCAGGGCTTCATATATATTCTGGATATATATAAGACACATATGTATAAATGTAGTGCAAATGTTGTCTTTCATTTTGTAGTTTGTGTATCAATTTACTTAACAATATATTTTGATGAGCAGAGTTTTTAAATTTTTTATGAAGTCCAATTTGTTTACGGACAGTATGTATCATGTCCTCTTTAGGTAAATTATCTACTCCAAGGTCAGAAAGATGTTCTACTGTGTTTTCTTCTAACAACTTTATGGTCTGAGTTTCCTGTTTATGTAGATATTATATCTCAGATTATTTTCTGTGTATGCTGAGAGTAGGAATTGAGACTTATTTTTTCCCTTATATATTTACTCAGTTGTCAAATCACCATTTGTTCAAAAGACTTTCCTTTCCTTATTGAATTTAGTTGGTGCCTTTGCTGAAAATCATTTGAACAGGAGGTCTATTTCTAGACTCTTTATTCTATTCTTACAATTGTCTATTCTAATGTCACCACCACACAGTCTTGATTATGGTAGCTTTATAGTAAATCTTGAATTCAGACAGTGGGAGTCCTCCAACTTTGTTTCTCTTTTTAAAGATTATTCGACTATCCTATATTCTTGAATTTTTACATAAATTATAGAATCAGTGTCTTTTCTTCAAGAAAGCCTCCTGGAGTTTTGAGACTGATTGCATTGAATCTATATATCAATTTAAGGAGAATAGATATCTCAGCAGTACTGAGTCTTTCAACGCTGTTTTAATTCTTCTTTAATTTCTTTCAGCCATGTTTATTAGTTTTCCATATGATATTTTGGTCATATTTTATTAATTTCTAAAATATATTTTTGATGTAAAGAGATTTTTTTCTAAAATGTATTTCTTATTGTTTATTGCTAGTTCTTAGAAGCATAATTGATTTTATACATTGATTTTATACATTGATTTTGTGTCCTGTGATCTTAGTAAATCCACATATTAGTTTTCTGTAGATTCCTTAAGGCTTTCCATGTAAACAAACATGTTATTTTCAAATAATAACGGTTTTACTTCTCTTTTAAACTGTATGCCTTTTACCTTTTGTTTTTTGACCATTTCCTTGAAAAGGCTAGGACTTGTAGTAAAAGAAATTGTTAGAGTGGATAGGACCCCTGTCTTTCAAATATTAGTAGAAGGGGGTTCAGTCACTATGAAATATAATTCTAGCAGTAGGCTTTTTATTTGCATACTTATAATGTTAAGAAAATTTTCTTTCATTTTTAGTTTGCTGAGAGCTTTTATAATTTATTGAAGTGATCACATGGTTTCACTATTTTTTTAAATTCCAACATTCTCCAGAACTATACAACCTTCATCTTCACCTTCTAGCTCTCGGCTCCTTAGCAGGCATCTTTGCAATGCCTCATGCAGTTCCACCTTTGAAGTGCCAAACTCAGTCCCAGCTAAGTACCTGCAGTGACTATCCCTGCACACTTCTGTTCCCACTCCCACTCTGCATAGCTTATCTTCTTCAGTGTCCTATCTTGCAAATTACAGCCCCTTCCACATTTAAGAACTTCCTTCTCTACTACTTTAGTTCTGGGAGACACTCTGGCCCTTTGCTGGGTCAATGGTAGCAAAACACCCCAGGCAGAACAGTAGAGCAATCTTTGGGCTCACTTTGGGCGTTTCTTTTTTCTCCAGGATCACAGCCCAGGACTGTGATCATCAAAAAAATCAAGAATATTTTTCAGTTCCTTTCAAGAATAAAACCATTAGTGGAATAGGGTGTCAAAGAGAAAAGAATATATAGAAGAGAAAAGTGGGCCCCTCACATTTAAAAAAAAGTGATCATATGGAAAAATGTGATGCCTAATTACTTTCTATGATACAATGCACATATTATAGGCATGTTTCAGTTTATAACAGTTCTACTTGATCATCTCTGTGTTGTGTAGTAATTTTTAAATTGCAGAATTTATCATATGTGGTTTATGATAGTGATGTTGTACTGTGGGAAGCACTCCATATAAGAAAAATTACTACTGGTCTTAGAAGCAAATAAACATGACTCTAAGGAGTTGCCAACATGCTGAATTTTCATGTTCTCATCTGTTAAATGAAGATACTATTATTTGACTGTCAATATTGGTGTGAATAATCCAGGTAATGTTTGTAAAACACTCAGCATCAAGCTTTATCTGGAATTTAGCAGGAGATCATTAGATGATGCTGATGATAATGATGGTGATGAAACACAAATATTTTATCTTATAAGCTAAAATACAGTGAGCTTTCTGGGAGTATCTTCTCTAAGAAAGGATCAGTAACTTATTTACAGTTTTCCTGACACTGCCTGAGACAGGCTGGTAAAAATGTTATCTGGATGAGATCCATGGAAATCTGTTTAACTCTGCTCCTGCCCTTTTTAATCAATTCATCATGGAAAGTGCTTTATGGAAAGCAGCAAGTACTGTCATTACCCTACTGCACAATCCTTCTTTCATATTTTGATTCCACAAATGTCACATATTTGATGACTTAAAAGTAATCTTTATGGGAAGTGCCTTGCTTAATATACAGTAGTGAAGAAGTCCCTCCTCCCTCCCCAAAGAATCATACATTTATGGTGAGGGTAGAAAAAAAAATAGAATGCTCTCTAAGGCAACAAAAGTCAAAGCTGAGGGATGAATATTTCTAGATAAATGAGATAATTAGAACAATTAGAAACAAATGCAGAATAATTGCATATTTCTTTTAGCTATTTATACAGTGAAAGTTCTGGGGCAAGAACTATGCTTTACATGTGCTAGCTTCAATTGGGTGCACTATTGGTACTAAAAAAAAAAAGGTTGCAAGTAAATTTTGCTATTATTTCTAAGGAAAATTCACTTGGAAAAGGGCATTGCACTTACATAGCTTAATAATGGATTATAATTTCTAAAACATTCAAAAGCTAATTTATACATCTTTAACTTATCCCAATAAAACAAAAAAAAACTTATTGTTCTGAATCAAGTTGTTTATGTGATCTATGTGATCTAGATTTTCGGCAGACTTTTTATGTGTGATGCATCACACAGTAGGAGAATAAATAAAGGTAAAGTATTGTATGTGTGTATATGTCTATGTATCAATAATTTATATAGTATAGTTTATATAACACATTCTTCCAAAATGATTTCAAATGGATTACTAAAAAAAGTTGTAAGTAGAATTCAATTTTAAAATTGACTAAACTCAGGCAAATGGAAAATGAAAATAATGTATTTTGTTTTTATATTTACTAAGATAACTAAGTTAGATGACTTAAAAAATTAGAAAACGCTGTGAATTAACCTTTGATTATGAAAGCATTTAAGAAACTTACCTAAACATAAGAAAAGTTTAAAGTAAGAACAATATTATGTCCTATATGACAAATCAAGAACAATCTGCAGGAGAGAGAGTCTGGAGGCACCTAGCTGGAAGAGAATAGGAAAGCTGGTGTGGAATAGGAAAGTGTGATCTTGAGAAAGAAGGCTCCCAATAAGTAGTTCAGGCTCAACTGAAAGGAGAAAAATGAGCAGCGTAAATTTCTGGTGGAAGGGTGTCCAAATTACTTAAAAAATGTGGAGTCCAATATTTTATTTTGAGATTATTTTTCTGTTTTGAGCAGCAAAGCAGACCTCTAGTTTATTCCTGAAACCTAAGAAAAAGTTCACTAAATGCTGCAACTGCATTATTGATGCTTTGCTTAAAAAATTAAGGGAGAGGGCGTGCCTCTGCACAGGGTGAAGTGGAGTGGGCACCAGGAGTCAACTTGAGAAGAGGCAACCAAACCTGAAGGCACAAATGACCAGGAGAATGTAAGCTTTCACATTACCCACCCGAGAAGCCATCCTCAGATATCCGAAGAAATGTGTCAAAATTCCCAAACACATGTGGAGTGGTCTTGAGCTATTCAGTTGGATTTTCAAGGTACAAATGAACTAGAAATCTGCAGGGTTTTTTTTTTGTTTTTTTTTGTTTTTTTTTGGTTTTTTTTTTTTTGAGGCGGAGTCTCGCTCTGTCACCCAGGTAGGAGTGCAGTGGCCAGATCTCAGCTCAATGCAAACTCCGCCTCCCTTGTTTACGCCATTCTCCTGCCTCAGCCTCCCGAGTAGCTGAGTAGCTGGGACTACAGGCGCCTGCCACCTCGCCCGGCTAGTTTTTTGTATTTTTTAGTAGAGACGGGGTTTCACCGTGTAGGCCAGGATGGTCTCGATCTCCTGACCTCGTGATCCGCCCGTCTCGGCCTCCCAAAGTGCTGGGATTACAGGCTTGAGCCACCGCGCCCGGTCGAAATCTGCAGTTTTTAGACACAGTTTTTTATGTCATTTATTATACAACAACAACAAGAACAACTATAATATAAATGAAGTAATAACATTTAAGAAACTTACATTTTTTGTTTCACTGAAGCATAGATACCGTAAAGGATTTTTTTAAAAAAATGTGTATTTGTTTTACATACATTAACCAAAGACAATTATATCATTTAAGGCAAATTATTAAGGAATATATAAGTTTTATTAAATTATGTAGTTGTTTATCTGTAAATGGATACACAAAAAGTATGTTAGGTAGGTTGCTTCTATTAGGTTGGTTATGGATTCTTCTTACAACATGATTTATGCCAATAAATATTTTGGCAAATAAAGAGGAGAATTATCCGCAGCTAGTTGTTTACATGGTTTTATATGTATAATCAATGGTATACATATAAACCATTAGATATCAACTGGTTTCATAGAAAAATAATATTGACTGATTAAGTTTGGGAAATCCAAGTCAATGGGAAATTTTACCAGTGAACGACTGAAACATAAGCTCCTTTGGACCCCAGCTGAGTAAAATTAGCCTGCAATATTTTTTTTTGAGACGGAGTCTGGCTCTGTCGCCCAGGCTGGAGTGCAGTGGCCGGATCTCAGCTCACTGCAAGCTCCGCCCCCCGGGTTTACGCCATTCTCCTGCCTCAGCCTCCCGAGTAGCTGGGACTACAGGCGCCCGCCGCCTCGCCCGGCTAGTTTTTTGTATTTTTTAGTAGAGACGGGGTTTCACCGTGTTCGCCAGGATGGTCTCGATCTCCTGACCTCGTGATCCGCCCGTCTCGGCCTCCCAAAGTGCTGGGATTACAGGCTTGAGCCACCGCGCCCGGCCTAGCCTGCAATATTTTTTAAGCAACAGTTACTATGCAGGTGCTAAAGGCATTTATTGTCTTTTAGGAAAAAAAAAAACAAAAAACATGCATTTCAATATTTCGAATTTCTTGAAAATGCTAAATGGCAATTAGGCCATGTTATGAGCTAAAACCTGGCCAAAATTAATATTTTAACTTAGATATGCCCTATGAGAGAAGCAACCCATGCCAGTAAATATTGGTTTTAATATTTATGAAAATGAATCTGGCTAAAACAATCATTTTGATTTACAAAAAATTCTCTTTTCACATTGATCAGCCAAATCCCATCTCAGCTTGTGCATCAGTCAAATTTTAAATCGTAATTCATATGTTAAAATACACCAACTGTCTCAAATTTAATTTGTAGTTTATTCAATAAAATTAGTCAAATATAAACTTTCTCTTAAAGTAAATAATGCCACAAAAAATGCTATTTTTATAATGATTACTACCTGCCATAGTATTTGTGGAAAATATCTGCATGGTAACATGGCAGGAAGTGTGATGTTTGATACTGAGTGTCAACTTGATTGGATTGAAGGATACAAAGTATTGATCCTGGGTGTGTCTGTGGGTGTTGCCAAAGGAGATTAACATTTGAGTCACTGGGCTGGGGAAGGCAGATCCACCCTTAATCTGGGTGGGCACAATCTAATCAGCTGCCAGGGAATATAAAGCAGGCAGAAAAAATGTGAAAACTGAGAGATGGGCCTAGATTCCCAGCCTACATCTTTCTCCCATGTTGGATACTTCCTGCCCTCGAACATTGGACTCCAAGTTCTTCCGTTTTGGGACTCAGAATGGTTCTCCTTGCTCTTCAGCTTGCAGACAGCCTATTGTGGGACCCTGTGATCATGTAAGTTAATAAATTCCCCATATATACATATATATGTATTAGGATATATATATATGGATATATATATTCCCCACATATATATTAGGATATATATTAGGAGATACATATTATATATATCCTATTAGTCTTATTTTATATTCATGTATATATAAATATGTATATATCCTGTTAGTTCTGTGCCTCTAAAAGTACCCTAATATAATAATGATATACCCTATTATTTCTGTTCCTCTAAGAGAACCCTGACTAATACAGGAAGAGTATCCAATTTTGTCTAGTCAGCAGCACAGGTTTAACCATCAGGCAGATTAAAGATCAAATCACATATTCACTTATGAGGCTTTGGTGGAGTCATTTAACCTTATGTGCTTCTGGCTTTCTCAAATAAAAAATAGGAGAAAAAAAAAAAAAAAAAAAACAGGCACTTCAATATTTCAAATTTCTTGAAAATGCCAAACCCTGGTTGAAGCCAGGGTGAATGTGGAAATGAGATATATACATATATACACACACAAACATACATAATATCTGAAACATAGTAAGCTCTTAATAAGGAGGCTTATTAACTCATATACATAGTCTGACTTATTTAATATTTTCTTCATTCTAATAACATTTTTAAATTGTAATGAGTGTGACCAATACTTATGATTGATCCACATAAGAAACAAGAATTGTCATAAATTTGTTATAGTGTTTTCAGGAAAACTTTGCCAGTTATGTTCACATTTTATAACTAGCCAAATAGAAAGCACATTTATACATTATATAGATCTTATTTTAAAACGTAGCAATATGCAAAACGTAGTTTAGTAAATTTACCAAAAACCTAACCTATTAATTTTGGATGGTAAAATATGGGTAGTTATTAGATTATTCTTTGTTCTTTTTAGAATTAAAAACATTATTCAAAAATAAAAATACCCAAAATTTTAAAGTGTTTAATTTTGTCTTGATGATTTTTAGTGCTATAGGTGGCCAATAGTTGGATCCTTTTTTGTTGTTTTTGTTTTGTTTTGTCTTAGTATCTTCAAAAGACTGGTTCTTATACTTTGTATGGGTGTTGCTAAATTCACATGAAGCTATATGTTCTTTGAAATCAAGAAATTGATCCACAAATTTGTCTCTGAGAAAATAAGACAAATGGAAAATAATGTTTCTTGAAGAGTTAGAGACAGGAATATATTTGGACACTTCTTGGAAGGTGTGGGACAGAGTGCGAGGCCACTGGGACACTGGTACCAGTGTAAGCCCCAGCAAGTTGGCCATGAGAAGTTATCAGGGACAAGGAAGGGTGCAGAGGCTGCAAGAGGAATTCTTTGATTTTCCTGCTTTCACAGAAGATGCCCTGCTTGATAATACCCTTGTCTATTATTTCCAAGTGCTGAAAAAGAGAGAGATGTGTATCCAATTTAAGGTCATCTGCAAAATACAGGAAGGCAAAGATGCTCAGCTGTCTTGGTACGAGTTGTAAGTTAAATTTGAGTTCTGATATTAACTCACTGTGACAAATCTTCTCATAGATATGGAATGATGATAAATACATGTGAAAAAAAAAATAAAAACATTAGTGAGATCTCACTTCTTCAGTCTTTCATCGCAAATATTAAGAGACATAAAAAAGTAACTAATTTTTAATTAACTACAATGAGCCAAAGGGGATTGGTATATGAAAGAGGTAAAAGATCAAGCTAGAATTCCACATACTTCACCCTAAATATTAGCAGTACTCTTTTATGGAAGGTTTGTGACTTTAAGAAAACTTTTAAAATGCAGCATGAACCCAAAAAAGCATCAATGTGAATTCACCAAATCACACCCCTTTCTGAGAACTTATATATAGATATAAGCTCTCTTCAGGCTTGGTTTTTATTTTTGACATCACAGCCTATCTTTATTATCAAGAAAATGCCATGAGACTCTGAGAGAACTTTTCAAAACTAGTGAAGTGAAAATGTTTAGGATCTAAAGGTGTCTTAACGAAAAATAAATAAATAAAAAACCATTAGTCTATACATTAGTCAAATTATTGAGAATCCAATTTGAAGTACTTTTAATAGGAACAACTTGTACTAAGAAGGATTTTGGAAAACTTCAAGAAAGCTTTGGGCAAATATTTTTCATTTAATTGGGATAGAGTTGCCTCCTTGGTGTTTCAAGTTGATTATGAATCCACATGCACATTTCATCTTTGCTCTTTTCCTCTGGATGAAATCCTTTATTAATACAAGAGATCATTGACCTTAGAGCTTAAATTTTTTTAAAAACCTTTTTAAAATGTGACTTTTGCTGACATTTAACAACAAACAGCAAAGCTGATTTTTTTCTCTCCTCCGGTTGGGAACTTGGCAGAGTCATTTAATTTGTAGTGCTTTCAACCTACAGGAAAAAAAACAAGGTGATTGTACTTTGATTTCCCTGTTTGATGATCCTGAATAAAATGCAAATATGTTATATAAAAATTTTAACAGACAGCTCGATATACTCAGACTTATACATATAGTTTTCATGCTACTGGACATCAAAGACAATACATTGTACTGTCTGTGTAAATCAACCCAAACACTCAGCAAGTAGCGTCATTTTTTAATGAAGATGCTTCTATGTATTCAACATACGCCAGTGCCAATGACTGTGTGGAAGCTGCATTATTCCTCCTCTTATCTCCAGCTCACTTGCATGCACCCTTGAATCATTTTGAGCACACCCAATCTGTAAAGCACTCAACATGATGCTAAGTGGGAAAAACTCTCATGTAAGTGGGGCACTTAATTTATGCCATATATGGCAGTGAGAAAAGTCAGACAAATATTCTAAAGCCCAACACTGACTGTGCCAAAGTGTGCCATTGACAGTGAAGAGAAAAAGAAAAGTTGTATAAAAATAACAAAGCAACTGGCGCTCTATCTTTAAGCCTTTACTCTTAACTACAAAAAAAACTAAACCCAAAGTATTCTTCCCTGATTTTTTTTTTTTTTAGTCAAAGAAATTCCCATCAGCTCATAGAAAGCAGCTGTGTATGTACATTAACCAGTATCAATTTGTAGGTGTGGATGTTTGAGTTGTGGCATGTACTTGGTTATGACCAATAGCTCACAATTGAATTATCACTAAAACATTCCATTAAAGTTAGATTTTGTGGTAGCACTATTATAATCTCATTATTTGTGCAGTGGTATAATAGATACTAGAAATTAATACATTTAACTTATTAATAAATTTACTTAAGGAATTAAAAAATTGCAAGCTGATTCCTCTTGTATTATTAAAAATATCTGCATATCAATTTTGTAAGATGGAATTTATTAATGTATTTATGCAGCATATGGCATTAACCACTGCTTTTTTTTTTACCCTGAAATCTACTTTCTTTTAGTTGTAATTATTTTTTATTTATATGATCAATATTTATTGTATGCCTGTCATGTGTGAGGCACTTTAGTAGCTGCTGGGAATCTGTAAATGAGGAAAACACAGTCTCTGCTTTCAAGTAACTTGCATTGTTATGGAAATAGGTTGAAATGTGAAATGTCAACTTGAGACAACTGGTTACATGTTCCGCTTGCCTTTTGACAAAAAGGTATTGTTTTTGAATCATGAGTTTACCTGGCACATTGAGTTTATTTTGAAATGGTTTGGGTAGACAGAAGATTTTAATTTAACTAGAAAATATATTTCATTTTGGAGCCAAAGTCTCGCTCTGTCACCCAGGCTGGAGTACACTGGCGCTATCTCGGCTCACTGCAACTTCCACCTCCCCGGTTTAGCTATTCTTGTGTTTGAGTCTCCTGAGCAGCTGAGATTTACAGGCACCTGCCACCATGCCTGGCTAATTTTTTTGCATATGTAGTAGAGACGGGGGTTTCAACATACTGTCCAAGCTGGTCTCAAACTCCTGACCTCAGGCAATCCACCCACCTTGGCCTCCCAAAGTGCTGGGGTTACAGGCATAAGCCACCGCACCCGGCCAAACTATATTTCTTTATTGTCAGTTTTTGGAGTAGAAAGAGATCAAGGTACCAGTTTAAATGTAATTCTCTGTTTATTTACTTATGTACTGACTTGTTTTTGTGGAGGAGATCTATGATAATTGCAGTAGAACGTGATTAAAAGCACATGTTTTGGAGTTAAACCACTGGAAGAATATTCATTAAAATGAGTAAAATGTCATAAAAAGTTGATTTGGGAAGGGTAAATCAGGAGTTTGTTTCTGGAAATGTTAACTTTATAATGGAATGTTAGATTTGAGTGAGTTGTCTAGTGAACAATTGGGTAAATGAATACAGTATTTGGAAGAACCCCAACTTAGTGATACACATTTGAAATCATACTGTATTTAAGATCTTGGGAGTAAGTGTAAAGCAAAAAGATAGAAGAAAAGAATAGAAGTCTGAGAACTGAGTTAATATAAAGCTGTCAGGATTGAGAAGAGAGGAAGAGAAACCAGCAAAAGACACTGAGAGCATATGAGGTTGGAGGAGAACCAAGAGCATATGAGCATATGAGGTTGGGGGAGAACCTAGAGAATGGTGAGCCAGAAGACAAGAGAAAAAATGGCTTCAGTGGAGGAAGCGATTCACCACGTCCAATGCTGATGGCTGCCTGAATAACATGGGGACTTGACTAATGGATTTATGAGTAACCTTGACAAGAACAGTCTCAGTGCAGTGAAGCAAAAGCCTGAATGGAAGGGGCTAGAGATGTTGCAGTTTGAGTACATAAGAGTGGCAAAAAAGATTTTTGTGGTGATGGAATATTTATCTTTATTGCAGTGATGACAACATAAGTATGTGTGTAATAAAAATGACATATATGCATTATATACATATGTTTAAACATATAAATATATATTTTAGGCCAGATGCAGTGGCTCACGCCTGTAATCCCAGCACTTTGGGAGGCCGAGGCCAGCGGATCACAAGGTCAGGAGATCAAGACCATCCTGGCTAACATGGCAAAACCCTGCCTCTACTAATACAAAAAAATTAGCCGGGCGTAGTGGCGCTCGCCTGTAATCCCATCTACTTAGGAGGTTGAGGCAGGAGAATCTCTTGAACCTGGGAGGCGGAGGTTGCAGTGAGCCCGGATCTTGCCGCTGCGCTCCAGCCTGGACGACAGAGTGAGACTCTGTCTCAAAAAACAATAAATAAATAAATACATATATACTTACATGCATACATACATATTTTAAACATATATGAGGATCAGTTTCCTGGTTTAGGTATTTATTATACTTATATAACCTGTGATCATGGGGGAAGAAGGGTGAATGAACCTCTTTGTACAAATATTGCAATGTCCTGTCAATCTATACTTTAAAAAAAAAGAAAAAAAAGATAAAGGACCCTTGGGGCAGAACACCTGGATTCAAGTCCATGCTTTGCTTTTTACTTACTACAGGACCTCAATTTATTTAATCCCTTTGTATTTGTAATAAACCTACTCCATATGTTTGTTGTGAGAATTAAATGGATTAATTTCTGTTAATTGCTGAGGACAATGCATATTTCATAACAGGTACTATTTATATTTTGACTATTATTATTCCTCAGATAAAGGAATTGACATTTCAATAGGTTAACCTGTTAAAATCATATAGCTCTGGAATAACTAACTGTAAACTCAAATCCTACTATGTCCAGTCTCTTTAATAAACGCTATTCCTTGTTAAACAAAACAAAATAAAAGCCTCACTGGAATGAGTGAGATCAAGAGAGAATGAGAGGCCAGGCTCACACCTGTAATCTCAGCACTTTGGGAGGCTGAGGCAGGAGGCTCACTTGAGGCTAGAAATTTGAGAACAGCCTGGGCAGCATGATGAAACCCCATCTCTGCTAAAAACACAAAAATTACCCGGGTATGGTGGTGCATGCCTGTTTATCCCAGCTACTTAGGAGGCTAAGGCACGAGAATCGCTTGAACCCAGGAGACTGAGGTTGCAGTGAGCCCTGATCCTGCCACTGTATTCCAGCCTGGGTGACTGTCTCTCAAAGGTGGGGTGGGGGTGGGGGAGAATAGAGAATAGAGAGAGAATGAAAGACAAGGAATTGAAACAGAATATATAGATAATGCTTTTGAGTTCCATGTGTTCTTTCATGGCTGAGGCAGGAGAATGGCGTAAACCCGGGAGGCGGAGCTTGCAGTGAGCTGAGATCCGGCCACTGCACTCCAGCCCGGGCGACACAGCGAGACTCCGTCTCAAAAAAAAAAAAAAAAAAAAAAAAAACAAAAAAAAACTTCAATGAGAGCGAGCGAGCGAATGAAAGGCAAGGAATTGAAACAGAGAATATAGACAACGCTTTTGAGTTCCATGTGTTCTTTCATTAAAATGTCAATGAGAGAGAGAAAGAGAGAGAGAGAAAGAAAGAGAATGAAAGGCAAGGAATTAAAACAGAGAATATAGATAACGCTTTTGAGTTCCATGTGTCCTTTGGTTGAAACTTCAATGACTACAGCACGAATGATTTTAGTGGGCTTATGCTAATGTGCAACAAAAGCACAGACATTTTAGAAATGGTAACAGACCAGATGGATACTGTCTATTCATTTGGAGATCCATTTTAGTTCCATTGAGCTCCATTATGACTCCCTAGTAACGTGTCTCAAAATATACATTTCATGAAAATTTTACCAAAGTGAAAAATGTATTATATATATTTTATATGATGGAAAAATCATGCAACATTTCTTCACTATCTAGTTACAGCACTTTAATATTTATTTTATTACTGTTTATAATTCAATAATAACTTATAGATTAGTTTAATAGTGGTTAAGAGAACAGAACAGTTTCTATGAGCTCTGGGACTTTGAATAGGTTTGTTCCCAAGTTATCTCATTGAATAAATGAAGATAATTACAGTGCCTACCTGACAGTATGTTTTCCCAATAGTATCACAAATTTATACGCTAATACTTTTAAAAAAAAATTCCATAGGTTATTGGGGTAAAGGTGATATTTGGTTACAAGAGTAAGTTCTTCAGTGGTGATTTCTGAGATTTTGGTGCACCCATCTCCTGAACAGTATACACGGCACTCTATTTGTAGTCTTTTATTCTTTGCTCCACTCCCACCCTTCCCCTCAAGTCTCCAAAGTCCATTCTATCATTTTTATTCATTTGCATCCTCATAGCTTAGCTTCCACATATCAGTGAGATCATACAATGTTTGGTTTTTTATTCCTGAGTTACTTTACTTGGAATATTAGCCTCCAATCTCATCCAGGTTGCTGCAAATGCCATTAATTCATTATTTTCTACGGCTGAGTAGTATTTCGTTGTATAGGTACAGCACAGTTTCTTTATCCATTCATTGATTGATGGGCATTTGGGTTGGTTCCACAATTTTGCAGTTGTCTCTCTTGAGATGATCATGTGATTTTTACTTCTGTTTATGTGGTGTATCACATTTATTGACTTGCGTATGTTAAACCATCCCTGCATCCTCAGTATGAAACCCGCTTTATCATGGTGGATTATCTTTTTGATATGTTGTTGGATTCGGGTAGCTAGTATTTTGTTAAGGATTTTTGCATCTATGTTCTTCAGGGATATTGATTTGTAGTTTTCTTTTTTGGTTATGCCCTTTCCTGGTTTTGGTATTAGAGTAATGCTAACTTCATAGAATTAATCAGGGAGGGTTCTCTCTTTCTCTATGTTGCGGAATAGTGTCAACAGTATTGGTACCAATTCTTCTTTAAATGTCTGGTAGAATTCTGTTGTGAATCTGTCTGGTCCTGGACTTTTTCTGTTGGTAATTTTTTAATTGCCATTTTAATCTTGCTGCTTGTTATTGGTCTGTTCAGGGTAACTAATTGTTAGTGATTTAAACTAGGAGGGTTGTATCTTTCCAGGAATTTATCTCTCTTCTAGGTTTTCTAGTTTATGTGAGTAAAGGTGTTCATAGTAGCCACGAATGATCGTATTTCAGTGGTGTCAGTTGTAATATCTCCCATTTCATTTTTTATTGAGGTTATTTGGATTTTCTCTCATCTTTTCTGGGTTAATCTTGCTAATGGTCTATCAATTTCATTTATCTTTCATATTTTTTTGTTTTAATTTCATTTAGTTCTACTCTGATCTTGGTTATTTCCTGTCCTCTGCTGGGTTTGGGTTTGGTTTGTTCTTGTTATAGTTCCTTCAGATGTGACCTTAGATTGTCAGTCTGTGCTCTTTCAATCTTTTTGATGTAGGCATTTAGGGCTATGAACTTTCCTCTTAACACCACCTTTGCTGTATCCCAGAGGTTTTGAAAGGTTTTGTCACTATTGTCATTCAGTTAGAAGAATTTTTTAATTCCCATCTTGATTTCATTTTTGACCCAATGGTCATTCAGAAGCAGGTTAACTTCCATGTATTTGCATGGTTTGAAGGTTCCTTTTGGAGTTGATTTCCAGTTTTATTCCACTGTGGTCTGAGAGTGCTTGATATAATTTCAATTTTCTTAAATTTATTGAGGCTTGTTTTATGGCCTATCATATGGTCTATCCTGGAGAAAGTTCCATGCGCTGTTGAATAGAATGTGTATTCTGTGGTTGTTGGATGGAATGATCTGTATCTGTTAAGTCCATTTGTCCCAAGGTATAGTTTAAATCCATTCTTCGCTAACTTTTTGTTTTGATGACCTGTCTAGTGCTGTCAGTGGAGTACTGAAGTCCCCTACTATGATTGTGTTGATGTCTATCTCATTTCTTAGGTCTATTAGTAAATGTTTGATTAGTTTGAGAGCTCCAGTGTTAGGTGCATGTTATGTTTAGGATTGTGGTATTTTTCTGTTGAACAAGGCCTTTTGCCATTATATGTTCTTCTTTGTCCTTTTTAACTGTTGTTGCTTTAAAGTTTGTTTTGTCTAAGACTAGCTACTCCAGCTTGCTTTTGGTGTCCATTTGCATGAAATGTCTTTTTCTACCCTTTAAGTTTATGTGAGTCCTTATGTGTTAGGCGAATCTCTCAAAGGCAGCAGATGGTTGGTGAATTCTCATCCATTCTGAGGTTCTCTATCTTTTAAGTGGAGCATTTAGGCCATTTACATTCAATGTTACTATTGAGATATGACACACCGTTCCATGCATCATACTACTTGTTGCCTGTGTACCTTGTTTTTTTTGTTTTTTAAATTGTATTTTTGCTTTGTAATTCCTGTGAAATTTATGCTTTAAAAAGATTCTGTTTTCATGATTTCAAGGATTTGTTTCAAGACTCAGAGCTCCTTTTAACAGTTCTTTTAGTGGTGGCCTGGTAGTGGCAAATTCTCTCACCATGGTTTGTCTGAAAAAGACTATCTTTCCTTCATATTGATGCTTAATGTCACTGGGTACAAAATTCTTGGCTGGTAATTGTTTCATTTGAGGAGGCTGAAAATAGAACCCCAAACCCTTCTAGCTTGCAGGTTTTCTGCTGAGAAATCTGCTGTTAATCTGATAGTTTTCCTTTATAGGTTATCTGGTGCTTTTGTCTCACAGCTCTTAAGATCCCTTCCTATATCTTAACTTTAGATAATCTGATGACAATGTGCCTAGGCAATAATCTTTCTGTGGTGAATTTCCCAGGTGTTCTTTGTGCTTCTTGTATTTGGATGTCTAGGTCTCTAGCAAGGCCAGGGAAGTTTTCCTCAGTTGTTCCCCCAAATATGTTTTCCGAACTTTTAGATTTCTCTTCTTCCTCAGGAATGCTTATCATTCTTAGGTTTGATCGTTTAACATAATCCCAGACTTCTTAGAGGCTTCGTTCATATTTCCTTATTGTCTTTGTTGGATTGAATTGATTCAAAGAACTTGTCTTCAAGTTCTGAATTTCTTTCTTCTACTTGTTCAATTCTATTGCTGCAGCTTTCCAGAGAATTTTGCATTTCTGTGTGTCCAATGTTTCATGAAGTTGTGATTTTTTATGTATGTTATCTATTTAATTGAATATGTCTACCTTCACTTCTTGTATTATTTTTTGGTTTTCCTTGCATTGGGCTTCACCTTTCTCTGGTGCCTCCCTGATTAGCTTAGTAACTTCCTGAATTCTTTTTCAGGTAAATCAGAGATGTCTTCTTGGTTTGGATCTATTGCTGATGAGCTAGTATGGTTTTGGGGGAGTGTTAAAGAGCCTTTTTTTGGTCGTATTACCAGAGTTGGTTTACTCGTTCCTTCTCATTTGGGTAGGCTCTGTCAGAGGGAAGGTCTAGGGCTGAAGGCTGTTGTTCAGATTCTTTTTTCTTACGGGGTGTTCCCTTGATGTAGTACTCTCCCCTTTTCCTATGGATGTGGCTTCCTGAGAGTTGAACTGTAATGATTGTTCTCTCTCTCCTGGGTCTAGAGACCCAGCAAGTCTACCAGGCTCTGGGCTGATACTGGTGGTTGTCTGCTTTAGTTCTTCCCTCGCCTGTGCATTCTGGACACAGGATTGACACCCTCCCCTGAGTTCTGGCCAGGAGGCTTCTCCACCTGTTCGAATTGTGACAAAATTCAGCTGGAGACTTCCTACTCCCTGTGGCATTTCCCCCACGCTGCGGGACACCCTCTCAAATGATCCCTATGATACCAGGCAGGAATGGACTGCTTGAAGACCTGCTAAGCTCGCAGAGCCTTTCCTGCTGCTCCCTCTATGCCTGTATTTCGCTTGGCTCTCTAAATTGACTCGGCTCCAGGTAAGGTCGGAATCTTCTCCCGTAAACTAGACCTTCAGTTTCCCCAGTGGATGTGTGTGTTCAGGGGCAGATGATCTCCTTTTCCCACTTTTGCAATTTGGGCACTCAGAGCATCTGGGGTGTCTCCTGGGTCCTGCAGGAAAAATCTGCTTTCTTGAGAAAGTCTATGGTTCATCTTGGGTTTCCTGATTTATTACTGTAGTTGTTCTGGAGCCAGAATTCATGACGTGGGCTTCCACATGGTGCCCTGTCTGTCTGACTCAGAGTTGGAATCTAGTCCAGCCTTCTGTCTGCCATGATGGATGCGAATACATTTTTAAAAAATAGAGAAGATTCTGGCATGCAATAAATAGTCAATATTTGTTCGCTATTAATAGTATTAATCAGTACATTTTTCAAGTGATGATATCTATACATAATAAGTTAGCAAAGGAATAACAGGTAAATTAGACTGCAAAAGATTTAAAGTAGAACTGAAATAATTTTAAATATTGCATTTTTGTTTGTTTTTTGAGACAGAGTCTCACTCTGTCACCCAGGCTGATATGCAGCACCATAATCTCTACTCACTGCAGTCTCAGCCTCCCAGATTCAAGTAATTCTCATGCCTCAGCTACACAAGTAGCTGGGACCACAGGCATGTGCCGCCACGGCCGGCTACTTTTTGCATTTTAAGTAGAGACGGGTTTTCACCCTGTTGAACAGGCTGGTCTCAAACTCCTGGCCTCAAGTGATCCGCCCACATAGGCCTCCCAAAGTTCTAGGATTACAGGCGTGAGCCACTGTGCCAAGTCAATATTGTGCTTAAGAAGTTGAGTAATTTTTATGTACATTTTAGGATTGTTAGGCAAATCTAAAAATCAAATAACTAATGAAGTTACAATAATAAATTAATGTTTCCTCTTAAAAATTGGAGAGATGGAGGGCATTGTATGATCTCCTCATAGAATACTCATGAAAAATAAGGAACATATCATATGTACAGTGTTTGGCACAGAGCTTGAATAAAACAAACACTGAAATCTTAGCTATTATTATTAGCTATTGTTATTCTCATGTCGTTCTACAGATACTTTTCTTTTTGGTCTTAGCAATTGTATACTGTGCTTATCTATGGCATTATAGCAAAGTCTGCCAAAGTACTTCTAGTATTGATATTTTTTTTCCCCTATTTTGGTAACAGAACCCCTTGAATTATATTTGGACATATATTTGCCCAGTTAGAGACTACATTTACCATTTTCTCGGCAATTAAGTTCAATTGCCATTTTTTTCCTGCCTTGTGACTAAGTTCTCAAATATGAAATACGAGAAAAAAACATATTTTTTTTTTAAGTCATTCCACTAAAATAACTGGGCAGATTTCCCTTTCTTTTTACCCCTTTTCATAAATGGAATCTGAAGGATCATGCTGGTAATTAGCCTTGACCAGGCAGAGCAAGCTAACATTTTAGGACAGTGGTTTATAAAATGTAGCCCCAAGTAGCATCAGCCGATTCCCACTGACACACGTAAGTTTGCTAAGAATGCAAGTTTTCAGGTCCCATTCCAGACCAACTGAGTCAGAAATGCCAGGGGTAGATTCAGCAATCTGTTTTGACATGCTCTTCAGAAGATTCTGATGGACGTAAAGTTTGAGAATTACTTCTTTAGGGATTAACAGAGCAGCAAGGTAGAAGGCCCCTAAGTCTCTAGATGACTTTATGAAGCAGAGATAACACATATTTTGTATGTTATACAGCAGAGTCACCTCTCCTCCATAGACTGTCCACTCTTACGTGAGAGACAAATTCTATTTCGCTTGAGCCACCAGATTTTTGTGTTCCTTTGTTGCAGCAGCTTAGCAGGCACTCTAATTAAAGCTGTAGAGTACCTTTGACTTCTCAGTTTATAACCAGCCAACTTTAATGGGGAAATAACAAGCAAAATTTTCCTTGAAGAGCTATTAATAATCAAACACTATTTACAGAGGAGTAGGAAAAATTGACTGGCTTTCAATTAACTTGATCTATTAATCAAAAACACATATAATACACACTCATAAACTCACAGACACACATTACACATAAATTTTTCATTCATAGAAATATGCTTCTCAGAAGTGAAGTAATTCAGAAGTAAATCACATACAATCAGAATGATACACAAGGTGTACTTAAGTAACTTTACAGTTATTCATATCTTAGAACTAGAATTCACATTCTTATTTGATTCAGTGCAACTCAATAAAATACAATAAATATTTCATAAGGGAATATTGTTTCAGAAATTGTAGAAGGAAGCAGAGAAACAAAGATGATTAAGACATGAAAACTGCCCTAAAGGAGCTTACAGTCTCATGAGAGAATATCAATTCCTTTCCCAGAAGCGCATTAGAAATTACATACTTCACAACTCCTTTCTAACCCGTTCATTTAAAAAAAAATTTATTGTGCATGTTTAAGGTATACAACTTGACGTTATGGGATATATAGAGACCGTAAAATGGTTACTATAGTGAAGCAAATTAGCATATCCATCATCTCACAGTTACTCATTTCTGTTTGCTTTAGTGGCAAGATCAGCTCAAATCTACTCATTTAACAGGAATCTCAAATATAGTACAATTTTATGACCTATAGTCTTTATGTTGTATGTTAGATCTCTAGACTTGTTCATCTTAGGTACCTGCTAATTTGTATACTCTGATCTACAGCTCCTCATTTTCTCCCCTTCCCCACAACCCCTGATGACTACTGATTTATTCTCCACATCTGTATATTTCACTTTTTGATTTTTCTTCTAATATTTCACATATAAGTGAGATATGCAATATTCCTCCTTATGTGTCCAGCTTATTTCACTGAGTATAATCTCCTCCAGGTTCATTTCAGTTGCAGCAGGATCTCCTTTGTCAAGGCTGTATGATATTCCTATGTGTGTGTGTGTGTGTGTATATACATACACACATGTAGGTATACATATATGTATATGCACATATAGGTATATGTACATATGTGTATATGCATATAGGTATATGTACATATACATAAACACATGTATGTGCATATATGCATATGTATGCATACATATATGTACATGTATGCATATACATCTGTATGCATACAGACATGTATATGTATATGCATATATGTACAGAAACAGGTACATGCATGCATATGTGTATATGTACATATACATATGCACATCTGTGCATGTATGCATATCTACATGCATGTATATATACGTACATACATGCATGTATATACATATCTACATGCATGTATATATGTATATACATGCATGTATATACATATATGTACATATACGTATTTGCGTATGTATGCATGTGTATTTACATATGCGTATATACATATATGTGTATATATGTATATATACACATGTATATACTATATATATGCATATATGTGTATACATACAGTTGACCCTTGACCAAAGGGTGGTTTAGGGGCACTGATTTCTTTTGCAGTCAAAAATCCAGTTATAGCCTTAAGACTCCCTGAAAACTGAATAATACAGTACTGTTGACTGCATTGCCAAAAAAATAGTTGATAACACATATTTTGTGTATCTGTTATATACTGTGTTCTCATAATAAACTAGAGAAAAGGAAATGTTATTAGAAAATCATAAGCAGGAGAAAACATATTTACTATTCATTAAAAGGAAGTAGATCATTATGAAGGTTTTCACTATCATCGTTTTCACATTGAGGACCTGAGAACGAGGGATGGCAGAGCCGAAAAGGTGGAGTAGGTGGAGAAGGTGGAAGCGGAGGCAGGAGAGGAAGGCACACTGCGTATCTTTTACTGAAAAAAAAAATCTGTGTATAAGTGGACCCACACAGTTCAAACCCATGTTGTTCAAGGGTCAACTACATATATATGTATGTATATCCACTAATATCTGTCTCACAGTTTCTTCATTCATTATTCCATCAACAGACATTTAGGTTATTTCTTCATCAGAACATGAGAGGGCAGGTATTTTTCTAAAATGGTAATTTCATTTCCTTTGGGTTTATGACCAGAAGAGGAGCTGCGGGGTCATAAGGTAGTACTATTTTTAATTTTTTTGGAAACCTCCATACTGTTCTTCATAACGTCTAAACCAATTTACATCTTTTTACATCTATGTTAAAGTAATATGTAAAAAAAAAATACATTCTACTTAATGTTTTGAGTTAGCTTTTCTTTGATGCTAGTGAGGCTAATTTTTTGCATGTTTATTTTTATATATTATTGTTAGTTTAATTTTCATTAAGAAATCATTTTCATATGATAAAATGGCTTCATCTTCAGTATACATTGTTTTTCATATACATTTTTAAGCTGACGTGATAAGTGATGATGTGGTATAATGGATTTAAGTAAATTTAGCATAGATTTTGGGTCTTTGAAGGCAGCAGATCTTTGAATTCTTGCTCTGGTATTTACTATGTGGCTTTTGACAATATAACCTCTATAAAACTCAGTTTGCCCATCCCTAAGATGGTAGGAATGATACCTACTTCCTTTGATTTTTGTGCAAATAAAGCCCTTCAGCCAAATTTCTTTAACCAGTTGCTGCCCCTTGATGTCTACATTTCTTCATTTCTCACTCACTCCAATATATCTCATTATATCACTACACTGAAATTCTCCCCACCAAGGTCACCCAGCTCTCCAGGTTGAAAGTTCATGGATATACTTCAGTCTGTTTTATATTTAAACTTTCTAAAACACTCTTCATCAGAGTCACACTGCCCTCCAGATTGTTAGAATAAATGGACATATTTCAATCTTTACTCTATTTGAACACTCTACAGCATTCAGCATCTCCTTGTAAAGACTCTTTCCTCTTGAATTTTGTGAGATTATCTTGCTTTTTAAAATATATCTGAATATGCCTTCTTAGTCTTCTTTAACGTCTCCTCCTCCTCTCCCTGCCCTTATATATTTACGATTTTAGGGTTTTTCCCCCTTCCTTTATGTCTCTATTTCTCTCTCTCTCTCTCCCCCTCTCTCCATAGCTCAGTTTAATCCTAGAAGATATTATCAACTCACTCCCATAGTTTTAGAAAAGTTTATGAAGGTGATTATTACTACACATTATTATCTCTAGCCCAATGTCTTTTTTGAATTTCAAATATGTAAATCTCACCCAATATGTATAGATTCACTTATTTCCCCTCACAGAGTATTCAAACATGGTCCAAATTAAATATATCTTCTCCCTAAAACATTTTCATTCATCAGTATTTCCAATTTTAAGAAATTGCACCTTAATTTCCTATTTCTTCAAATGTTTACCATTTTCATTCATTTGTGCCCTTATCTTTCAATAGCCAGGCCTTAATGATTTTGTCTCTTGGTGGGACAATGGCAACATACTTGCTAATTTTTATCCCTATATCTGCTCTTACACCCATTCTAGTTCAGTCTCTACCCTGCAACCAGAAATTCAGATTGGATCCTACGAATTTGTCCTCAAAATTCATTAAGAACGTGTGAGTTCAAATTTTTAACATATAAAAACTAGGTAACACTTAACATCTCCTTCCCCAATGAATCTGGAGATCATATCACAATTCTGTATCCTCTCAGAATACAAAAATTTTATGATTATTGAAAAGTCCCAATTTGGAGGATGTGTGTATGCTGTCAGAGTCAAGTGGGCTCTAGCTTCTAGCTCTGGCAGGGACTGTCTTCTTTACTTCAGATCACCCACATGTAAAGATTAAGCCTTTAATTACTACCAAGCATCCTATTTCCCCATTATAGAACATGAGGTTGAGTGTGAGATGCATGTATACATGTATGTATGTGTGAAAGAGAGGGAGCAAGAGCGAGATGAAGATTTTCATGAATAAATCTGAGATGTGTGATGTGGATCAAGATTTATATTGCAGCAAATCAAACTGATGAAAATTGTATATTAGGCTTCTGAATTACCAAAAGTTGTCTCTCCACTTTACACTTGAAGGTTCTCATGACCTTGTTCCCCTATAGTACCCAGAATTTATCATTTGGTTGATTCTTTGTATCCCACGCCACATTTCCTCATGGCACTTGATTTCATGCCTTAGGACTGTCTCCAGCACCTTAGGAGAGTGCCAAGCCTATGTGCAGAAGCAGGCAAAAGCTTGACTGGGGGAAGCTTTAAAAGTGACAGTCTGAGGCAGAGTCTTCTAGGTTTCTCAGAGGTCCCCGGCAGGATGGAACATAATTACCCATCACAGTTACTAGGTCAACAACACTACCTTTATTGGCTTTCCTTCCTTTTCTGTTTCTCCCTCCTGACTCTCCCACTCTGCTTCCTGAGATGATCTCCCAGATAAACTCCTGTGTCTAAGAGCATGTCAAAACCTCTGAGAGAAAGAAAAAGAGCTATGCTTTTGGGAAATGCAAATTAAGACACTCTTTGTCCCTTATTATTTCTCTACAGCTTTCCTTCTCATCTCTTACCCTTGAGGCCAGACAGAAAAGAGAAAGAAGAAAAATTACCCAACTTTCTCCGTGTCTCAGGTGGGATAGAACTGCGAACACCTCTGCCTTCAGTGACTCTATTTTTATACCAAATGGCTAATCAAGGGTCTTCTCTGAACAAAGATAGTGTTTTCTTTTTCTCCAGAAGGCACTTTGGTACTGGTGAGGTAGTGTATCAGTCCATTCTGACTCTGCTCTAAAGAACACCTGAGACTGGGTAGTTTATGAAGAAGGGGAGTTTAGTTGACTCACATTTCTGCAGCTTGTACAGGAGGCATGGCTGGGAGGCCTCAGTATACTTACAATCATGGTGGATGGCAAAGGGGAAGCAAACATGTCCTCCCATGGCTGCAGGAGAGAAAGAGCTAAGGGGGAGATGCTACACACTTTTAGACAAACAGATCTCATGAGAACTCACTCACAAGACAGTACTTAAGGGATGGTGCTAAACCATTAGAAACCACCCCCAAGATCCCATCACCTCCCACCAGCCCCCCACACCCAGCCCCAACACTTGGGATCACAATTCAACATGAAATTTGGGTGGGGACATAGAGCCAAACCGTATCAGGTAGTATATTATTCAACTCTTTACACATTGTTGAAAAAGAGAGTTTGTAATATTCCCTTGCCTCCCTTTTTAGATAGGTAAAAAATGCCGCCTTCTTGTATTTTTATACTCTAGCCAGGTATGCTGCTTTAGTTCAGTTCCATTTAAGATTCTGTGGCAGATATGCCTGAATATCCTTGCTTGGCTAATTCTTACATATTCTTCAAATCTCAGCTTAAATTTTACTTCCCAAGAAGATTATTAACGTACACTTTCATATTATATGACCTTTCATTACCTTCACCATTTTTCAATTATTTCTTTCATGCTGGAACATAAACTCCATGAGGAAAAGCTCTTGTGTACTCCAGATCCCAGTGCCTGTTACCAAGCAGCCATCCAGTTTAATGGTAATAGATTAATCAGTTTCAATTGAATTGAAAGAGAGAGGACTATTAATAGAAGAAAGAACATGTTGGATAGTTAGAAACGTCATCTTTACTTCATAGTTTCTGGTGAAACGTTTTTTAAAGATTCTGTTCCAAAGAAAATTGTAAAACAAAAATGAAATGGAGAAATGGTGATGTTTGTAAAAGAGAGAAAGTAAACGGAACACTGTTAGCAGAAGTAGGGTAAAGGATTTTTGTTAGTAGATTGCCAAATACCAACAATTTTCTCCTCCAAGTGAAGGTCTTATTTTTGAATGCACAAAAGCTTGTTTCTCTTTCAATTAGTAGCCTTTCCTCATCTCTATTTTGACCAACAGTTTCTTATAATTTGGACACTATGGGGCCTCAGAAACTATCATTCCAAGTTATAAGACCCTTGTGATAGAGGTTTCCTAGGTGGTCAGGCAGAGAAGAGAGAATATGAAGGAATTTATAGTATTTAAAATTCTGCAAATCTAACTTAACTTCATAAGTAACTCTTCTATACTACCAGTAGCCTTCCTAGCTATAGCACGGCTTCATGAAAATTATGCCTTGGGCAAATTATTCTAGAGATTTGAACACTGTAGCAAATAGCTGAGATGAAAGAAAACTGAATAGAACATTTGTTTCCCTCTGGCTTATAATGAGTGGGTGGTCATCATAAATAATATTCATTTCCTTTAACCAAGTATCTCTTTCATCTAACACATATTAACGGTTACTGATACTTTGACTTTGCCACTAAATTCTAAGCATTAACATCACACATTAGAAAACATTTCCATTTCAATTCTTCAAGGTTATTAGCTTCCTTGTTTCATTTATACACCTTGCATACTTCAAAATAACATTTGACTTCTTGTTAATGATAAATTAAGCATTGAAAATTGACCCAAATAAATCTAGAAATAACAGGAAACTTTCTTCCTGGAAAGCAACTACGGAAGTATACCGCTGGTGTGCCAGAATTGGAGGAAAGGAAAACATACGCAAGATATACTGCAAGAGAGCCAAGAATAAACTAAACGGCTCCTCACTAGTGAATGGATACAAAAATGTCCCTAACTATTTTTAATGGTTATAATTATAGTTTTAATAATAAATATAGTTTTAATTCTACCAGAAAGGGGATTAGACAAATGGAGCAGTAGCAGGAGGTAAAATGGGATCAAGAGAAGACTCATGCGGCCTGGCACGGTGGCTCACGCCTGTAATCCCAGCACTTTGGGAGGCCAAGAAGGGCAGATCACGAGGTCAGGAGATCGAGGTCATCCTGGCTAAGAGGGTGAAACCCTGTCTCTACTAAAAAATACAAAAAATTAGCTGGGCGTGGTGGTGGGTGCCTGTAGTCCCAGCTACTCAGCAGGCTGAGGCAAGAGAGTGGCATGAACCCAGGAGGCGGAGCTTGCAGTGAGCCGAGATCGCGCCACTGCACTCCAGCCTGGGCAACAGAGCAAGACTCCATCTCAAAAGAAAAATAAAAGGCTCATGCAAACGATCCATTAGTAAAGGATAAAAATGTGATGCATGAGAGAAAGAGGGAAATATTGGGAAAAAAATGTTTTTGACAAGGGGAAAAAAAGGATACAATCTACTGTGTATGTGGAGAATCTGGACTTTGATAGGCTTATGGGCAGTTCATTCATTGTACATGTGGGAAATCTGAGCGTAGAGCTTGCTAAAAATCAACTTTAGCCTAACGCTCCCTCCTTATGTATTTTAAGTTGAGCCTAAGGGTTTCTCTGCACAGAGTGAACTATGATCTAAGTGGTAGTGTATACCAACTGTAATCTACTCTTGTGCCAATCACCAAGTTTTGGCCAATCAAAGGGAGTCAACTATTCAAACCATGTTGTGTTAAGGCAAATGCCAAAGCTGTAACAAATCTGGCTGTTTCTTCTGTACCTCACTTCCATTTTGTGTAAGTCACTTTCCTTTTTCTGTCCATAAATCTTTTTCTACCACGTGGCTGTGCTGGTCTCTCTGAACCTACTCTGTCTTGGGAGGCTGTCTGATTTGCAAATCCTTTGCTGAATTAGACTGTGTTACATTTAATTTGGCTAAAGTTTTTCTTTTAACAGGTTTCAGGGACCAATAGAGTGATAATTGTGGTGAAAGCCTATAGGGAGTCTTTTCTCATTTCAATTTTTGGCAAATAAAAAGAGAAAAAGCATTGGGTGTTTTAAAAAAACGTGGTATGAGGTAGTTGAGTATGACAGTGGGAAAGTGAAAAAAGGTGGAAAATATTAGAACAAGTTAAAATAATGAGACCTGTGTGCGTGTGTATAAAGAAAAATAAAACTCAAAAATTATAAAATTAAGTGAATAAAGCAAGGTGCAATAAAGCAAGATTGTAGAGTATCACAGCATTTATCTAAATTTAAAATATTAATCCAAGTTTATATAAATATGTCTGCAAGGCACACACAAAAAGGTGGACCACAAGAATACCAACCAAAATATTAGTAGTGATTGACTGACTTAGCAGCAGCAGAGACCTTGCAGGTGGAGAGAAGGTGAAGGTGCAGGTAGGTGCCTAAGGGGATTTGCTTCATGTATAAAAGAAAACCATTTAACTGAAATGTTTTGTTTCTTTAAAAAAGGCTTGCAGCAAAAATGACAAAGATGAACATCTGTTAATAATGATGGCAGAGACTGAAGTATTGAGATATAATCTATAATATATATTTGCTATTTTTTCAAAACAAAATGCATATAAAATGGAAAGAAAAGTTAATAGAGATACAAGAAAATCCCCAAATTTTACACTGACTCCTCAATGTTAAAAATATCCAAAGGAAAAAATATGCGTTTAGTTTTTAAAAATAATAGAAATCTCTCAATTTATAAAAGTCTTTTCATATATTTATGGTTTCTTCATAATAAAAACCTTTAGTACGTTCTAAGAGTCAAAATAGTACAGATTACGTCTTCTTGGAAAAATGCCAATAGAATGTTAAAAGAACGACCCTGCTAGAAATAGCAAATTAAAAATCTAATCATTCAGAAAATTGTAAATATTTCCCCCATAAAAACAAAGTGAATCATAACAAAATTTTGAGGGAAGGGGGAAAAAAATTGTGAATTATAAACTGTCTAAAATATCAACTTAATGGGCACAACTCCAAAGTATTTGTAATAGAGCTATATTTGCATGTAAAAGCATACTAATGGCCTTCTTATTTTCTTTTTAAATTGTTATTTCAAATTTTTCTTATTTAAATCTTTAAACAACAATTTTGTTTTATTTAAAAGGATAATAAGAAGGCCATTAGTATGCTTTTACCTACAAATATAGCAAAAAGAAAGCAAGGAGTGCAGCCAGAGAGAGAGGAAAAACAGAAAAAGAGAAAGGTGAAAGGAAAGATTGGCCTTTTGTCTCAGCTCAGAAAACAAGAAACAATGAAACAAGCTCACGTATACAGACAAAGGTGTTACTATCTTTCCCAGTTAGGCTTAGGAATTCTTAGTCCACCTAGGAAATCCAGCTAGGCCTGTCTCTCAATTATCAATAACAATTACACCTTGATGAATTAGAAACATAGGCTGTAAAAGTTATATATATTACAAGGTTCAGCATATCAATATATTAATAAAAATTGATAAATCTTGATTGAAGCGAATTAAAAAATAAAATACCTAAATCATGAATATTAGAAACAGACTTAAATTACATCCGAACGTGTGCTCCATGACTATGAGAATTTTTACTTCATTTGCTATTATATATCCAGACCTCAGATCAGTCCTGGTATCGAGATAACAGGCCTCAATATATCTTTGATGGATTACTGTGGGTCAGATTTTTAAATATGATAGAAAACTAATGTCAATTATTTACTATAAAAATGTAGAGGTAAAGTGTAACATTTTAGGGATATACAAGTTCTCAAAGGATATAAAAGCATAAAAACTATAAAGGAAAAATTATTTTAAAATCATTGACTCAATAAAAAGAATTGGACTGAGAAGATTTTAGGGTCTCTTTTTTCATGAACTTTCAGAAAACACAAACTTTCCTTCCTTTATATATGGCTATAGAGTTTTGGAAGCAATGGAAGTATTTCCAAGTTATGTTACAAAAGTAACATAATCTTGATACCAAATTCTGAAAAATAATGCATAAACATGTGAGAGTAGATGTTAATCTTAATGTTGTAAATAAATGCAGTTTTTCCAAATGAATCTTAGGTTTTTAATTGTAAAAGAATACTTCAAAAATGGACAATTCCTTAATACCTCTCTTGAGAAAATGTGTTCAACATCTTTTTTTTTTTTTTTTTTTTAATTTATTTATTATTATTATACTTTAAGTTGTAGGGTACATGTGCATAACATGCAGGTTTTGCAATTACATATGTATACTTGTGCCATGTTGATCTGCTCTTACCCATCAACTCGTCATTTACATCAGGTATAACTCCCAGTACGTCCCTCCCCCTCCCTCCCATGATAGGCCCCGGTGTGTGATGTTCCCCTTCCACGGAGTCCATTGATCCTCGTTGTTCCAGTTCCCACCTATGAGTCAGAACATCGCGGTGTTTGGTTTTCTGTTCTTGTGATAGTTTGCTTCAGAATGATGGTTTCCAGCTGCATCCATGTCCCTACAAAGGACACAAACTCATCCTTTTGATGGCTGCATAATTATTCCATGGTATGTGTGCATTTCTTAATCAAATGTCACTGATGGACATTTGGGTTGATTCAAGTCTTTGCTATTGTGAATAGTGCTGCGTAAACATACGTGTGCATGTGTCTTTATAGCAGCATAATTTGCGAAATCCTTTGGGTATATCCCCAGTAATGGCTGGGTCATATGGTACATCTAGTTCTAGATCCTTGAGGGAATCGCCATACTGTTTTCCATAATGGTTGAACTAGTTTTACAATCCACCAACAGTGTAATAGTGTTCCTATTTCTCCACATCCTCCTCAGCACCTGTTGTTTCCTGACTTTTAATGATGCCATGCGTCCCCAACTGGTGTGAGATGGTATCTCATTGTGGTTTTGATTTTGCATTTCTCTGATGGCCAGTGATGATGAGCATTTGCACTGCTGTGCCTGTTGGCTGCATATGAATCTCTTTTGAAAATGTTCATATCCTTTGCCCACTTTTTGATGGGGTTGTTGTTTTTCTTGTAAAATTTGTTGGAGTTCTTTGTAGGTTTCCTTGGATATTAGCCCTTTGTCAGATGAGTAAGGTGCAAAATTTTTCTCCCATTCTGTAGGTTGCCTGTTCCTCTGATGAGTAGTTTCCTTTGCTGTGCAGAAGCTCTTTAGTTTAATTAGATCCCATTTGTCAATTTGCTTTTGCTGCCGTTGCTTTTGGTGTTTTAGACATGAAGTCTTTGCCTATGTCAATAGATGCGAAAAGGCTTTTGACAAAATTCAACAACCTTCATACTAAAGAAACGCTCAATAAATTCGGAGGTATTGATGGAACGTACATAAAATAGCAGAGCTATTTGACAAACCCACAGCCAATATCATACTGAATGGGCAAAACTGGAAAAATTCCTTTGAAAACTGGCACAAGAACAGAGGGATGCCCTCTCTCACCACTCTATTCAACATAGTGTTGGAAGTTCTGGCTAGGGCAGTGGAGGCAAGAAAGAAATCAGGGGTATTCAGTTAGGAAAGAAAGAAGTCAAATTGTCCCTGTTTGCAGATGACATGATTGTATTTAGAAAGAAACCCCATTTGTCTCCGAAAGCCCAAAATCTCCTTAAGCTGATAAGCAACTTCAGCAAAAGTCTCAGGATACAAAGAATTAATGTGCAAAATACAAGCATTCTTATACACCAATAACAGACAAACACAGAGGGCCAAATCATGAATGAACTTCCCATTCCACAGGTGCTTCAAAGAATAAAAATACCTAGGAATCCAGCTTTACAAAGGGATGTAAGGACCTCTTCAAGAGAACTACAAACCACTGCTCAGTGAAATAAAGAGGACACAAACAAATGGAAGAACATACCATGCTCATGGATAGGGAAGAATCAATATCGTGAAAATGGCCATATTTTGCAGGTAATTTATGAATTCAATGCCATCCCATCAAGCTACCAAGCCGGTTTCTTCACAGAATTGGAAAAAACTGCTTTAAAGTTCATATGGAACCGAAAAATTTGCATCTCTAAAAGACAATCCCTAAGTCAAAGAGAACAAAGAACTTTGGAGGCATCCCATCTACCTGACTTCAAACTATACTACAAGGCTACAGTAACCAAAAGCAACATGGTACTGAGGTACCAAAACAGAGATATAGACCAATGGAACAGAACAGAGTCCTCAGAAATAACTACCACACATCTACAGCCATCTGATCTTTGACAAACCTAGAAAAACGAAATGGGAAAAGTTTCCTATTTAATAAATTGGTGCTGGGAAAATTGGCTACAGCCATCAGTAAGCTGAAACTGGATCCTTTCCTTACTCATATACGAAAATTAATTCAAAGATGGATTAGAGACTTAAATGTTAGACCTAATATCATAAAAATCCTAGAGGAAAACTTAGGTGTTCAACATCTTAAAGCTATTATGATCCTTTATGTAAAATTGATTGCCAAGTAAAGGAAAAGTAGTTGTTGTGTCTTTCTGCCTTTGTGTGTCTGTCTCTCCTTTCTCATCTCTGTCTGCCTCTCTTTCTGCATATGCCTGTTTGTGTGAGACAAGTGGTGGTAGTCTGCAGCAAGGACTTAAGCCTGCATCTGTGTTTCTTTCAGTCTCTATTTGAAAGAGCAGCCTATATCACTAAGGATACGAAGCCTTGTTAGTCCTCTGCTCACTGACATTGGATAAGGACATCCCGTCAACAACAGCCACCATATTACCTACTGACTGTCCACAGCATTGACATATTTCTGGAGTCTTGTGGACAAGCAGTATCTCAGTGCCTTAGGATGTTAATGAGCCTTCTGAGTCAGCTTAGAGGGTTGATAGATGATACAGTTTTGTTCTGTGTCCTCACCCAAATCTCATCTCAAATTGTAATCCCCACTTGTTGAGAGAGAGACCTGGTGGGAGGTGATTGGATCATGGGCAGTTTTCCCCATGCTGTTCTTACAGTAGTGAGAGAGTTCTCACAAGATCTACTGGTTTAAAAGTGGCAGTTTTCCCTGTGCTCTCTCTCTCTCTCTCCTGCCACCATGTAAGATGTGACTTGCTTCCCCTTCTGCCATGATTGTAAGTTTCCTGAGGCCTCCCCAGTCATGTGCAACTGTGAGTCAATTAAACCTCTTTTGTTTATAAATTACCCAGTCTCATGTAGTATCTTTATAGCAGTATGAAAATGGACTAATACAGGAAATTGGTTCCAGGAGTGGGGTACTACTATAAAGATAACCTGAAAACGTAGATATGTCTTTGGAACTGGGTAATCAGCAGAGGTTGGAACAAGTTGGAGAACTCAGAACACAGTAAGATGAGAGAAAGTTTGGAATTCCTAGAGACTATTTCAATGGTTTTGACCAAAATGCTGATACTGATATGGACAATGAAGTCCAGGCTGAGGTTCAGATGCAGATGAGGAACTTATGGGAAACTGCAGTAAAGGTCATTCATGCTATGCTTTAGCCAAGAGACTGGCAGCATTTTGCCCTGCCCTAGAGATCCGTCGAACTTTGAACTTGAGAGAGATGATTTAGGGTATCTGGCAGAAAAAACCTTTAAGCAGCAAAGCATTCAAGAGAGAAACTGACTGATTCTGAGAGTGTTCAGTCATATGCATTCACAAAAAGAGATGGTTTGAAATTGGAACTCATATTTAAAAGGGAAGTAGAACATAAAAGTGTGGAAAATTTCCAGCCTAACCATGTGGTAGAAAAGAAAAACCCATTTTCTGTTTGAGGAATTCAAGCTGGCTGCAGAAATTTGCATAAGTAACAAGAAGAAGAATGTTAATAACCAAGATAATAGGGAAAATGTCTCCAGGTCCTGTCAGAGACCTTCCTGGCAACCCCTCCCATCACAGGCCTGGAAGCCTAGGAGGGAAAAAATAGGCCAGGCCCAGGACCCCACTGCTCTGTGCAGTCCTGGGACATGGCATCCTGCATCCCAGCTGCTCCAGCTCCAGTTGTGGCTAAAAGGGGCCAAGGTACACCTCAGGCCGTTGCTTCAGAGGGTGTAAGCCACAAGCCTTGGTGGCTTCCACATGGTGTTGGGCCTGTGGGTGTGCAGAAGAGTTGAGGTTTGGAAACCTCCATCTAGATTTCAAAGGGTGTACAGAAACACCTGGATGTCCAGGGAGAAGTCTGCTGCAGAGACAGAGCCCTCATGGAGAACCTCTCCTAGGGCAGTGCAAAGGAGAAATATAAGGTTGAAGTCTCCACAGAGTCCCCACTGGGGCACCATCTAGTGGAGATGTGAGCAGAGGGCCATCCTCCTCCAGACCCCAGAATGACAGATCCACCGACAGCTTGTGCCGTGTGCCTGGAAAGGCCACAGGCACTCAACGCCAACCCATGAAAGCAGCCGCATGGGCCATACCATGCATAGGGGCAGAGCTGCCCAAGGCCTTGGGAGCTCACCCTTTGTATCAGTGTGTCCTGGAAGTGAGACATGGAGTCAAAGGAGATTATTTTGGAGCTTTAAGATTTAATAAGTTCCCTGCCAATAAGTTTTCTGACTTGCATGAGATCTGTGGCCCCTTGGTTTTGGGCAGTTTCTCCCATTTGGAATGGTAACATTTACCAAATGCTGTACCTCCATTGTATTTCAGAGGTGACTAACTTGTTTTTAATTTTACAGGCTCATAGGCTGGAGAGACTTGCCTTGTCTCAGATGAGACATTAGACTTGAACTTTTGAGTTAATGCTGGAATGATAAGACTTTGAGGGACTATTGGGAAAGCATGATTGGTTTTAAAATGTGAAAAAGGTATGAGACATGGGAGGGGCCAGGGGCAGAATGATATGGTTTGGCTCTGTGTCCTCACCCAAATTTCCTCTTGAATTGTAATACCCCCATGTTGAGGGAGGAACCTGGGAGGAGGTGATTGGATACGCTACTGGTGCAGAAAGAAAAGCTCTTTCCACCCCCACTCCACATATGTTCTTCCAGGTTACTAAACAGATCCAGCTTGAGATCACATCCAAGACAGGACAATGTTGGAGGACACACATCGTAGAGAAATGAATAGTATTTAAGATGCTGGTTCAGAAAATGTCATTTCAAATCGTGGTACTGCTACTTACTAGATGTATGTGATCTTAAAAAGACTGTGTTTATTTCATTACCACCATGCTCTAACCAACTGAGCTATTTCTCTCCCATTTTAGATTAAATATTGGTATTCGTTTCTACTTTTGATTTTTAATCTAAAACAGGAAAAACACAGTGGGGTTTTTAAAATTGAATTAATATATTTAAATGCTTAGAATAGTAAGTTCTCCTAAAATGTTAACTAATACCTTATTGTATTTTTGTTATTAACATTATAATACACAGAGTAATCTCAATGGCTTTACTTACCCTCCCAATTCCTGGATATATTGATTTTTGAATAATCATAATGTAGAGGTAAAACAGGTAATTTATGTATAGTTTTCCCGTTTCCTTCTATGTCTATCTCTTACCTTCAACCAGCATCTCTCAATGGTATTACTGGGTTTCTGCTAGATTTCTCCACTTCCTAAGAAAACGCTTTTTTTCACCACGAAGATATTTTTTGCTTTCTTCCTTCACCTTCCTTGGTCTTTGGTTTCTTCCTTCACCTTGGTTTTATCTGCAGAGATCCTGCAAAGATTTTTGAAAAATCATGTCATTTATTTAACAAATATTTAGTGAATCTACTATACAGCTAGTATGAGAGAACAACAGCCGCAACAACAAAACATGGTTTTGTCCTCATGGGATTTATGCTACAGCTTTAGAAGCAAACAATAAACTGATTAACAAGTATACAAACAAGATTGACTAATTGTATGACTAATATTGCTATGATACAGGATAGATTGCCACTAGGGTAAAGGATTACTTTTTTTAATTGAGATAAGGTGGTCAGAGAAAGCCTCTTAAAGAGGTAAGATTTCATTTGAGAACTGTATGGCAGAAGAGTAGTCCAGATGGCAAGAATAGATTATCAACACTTGTAGACTCTCAGAGGTGAGAAAGAGTTGGGCATGCTGTAGAAGCCAAGGCTGGTATAAATGCAGTCCAGTGAACAAACAGAAAATGGATTCACCTGAGGTAAGGGGATAGATGAATCAAGTCCATAGGGCCCTGTAGTCAACTTGAAGAAGTTAGATGTTATTATCAGTGTGATGGGAAGTCATTGCAGGATTTAATATATTGGTGTGATGTCATTCAATTTATATTTCAAAGAGAAAATACTGGATGTTTTATGGTAAACAGGTTATAGTACGACATGGTTAGGTATCTACAGTTGTAATCCTGGGAGAGAAGAGATGGTGGTTTAGACTGATATGATAATACTGGTGAGGGAAAGAATTGGATTTTTGACACATCTGTTGAAGTGCTAAGATTTAACAATGGATTGGATGATGGGCAGAGAAAAAAAATTACTCTTTCCTCTAAGATCTCTTGCTGTGCCAAGTTAATGGATGGAGATATATTTTTGGAGCGATAAGAAGGATTAGAAGGGAGGATGTCTTCTGAAGAAAAAGTAGTAGTTAAATTTTGGACATGTTAACTTTGAGGTTACCAAACATTTGTGCCAAATTATATTATTATTCTCAATTTTTTGCTGGCACTCTCTGTGGAAGATTATATTCTCCTGTCACACTGATATCAAGCTCGACCACATGATTTTCTCGGCCTGATGAAACATGAGTAGAAGTGATACATGCCACCCCTGGTAAAGGTTTTAAGAGTCATTGTGCAGTCTTCCCATTCTTCTTTCCCCTCTGCCATGAAACCTTCAATCTGGATTCAAGGGTGAAAAAGACACATGGATCAGGAATCTTCAGCTCACAAGGAGCCAATACTTCATGAGGGCATAAATAAACTTTTGGTGTAATGTGCTAAGATTTGGGAGTTCCTAGTTACTGTATCATAACTTAGCCTAAGTCAAAAAATACAATGTCTAAGTGGATATGTTATGTAGGTGGTTGAAAAGACAAGCTTTGGGCTTAAGGAAGATGTCAGGTTTAGAGTCGTGGATTTGGAATTCATCAGTAAATAGAGTTTATGTAAAGCCAAGAGATTGGATAAAATGATATCAAAAATGTGTGCCCATATAGAAGTGAATAAGGAGGAACTGAGTCCAGTGATACTTTGACATTGAAGATTTCAGGAAGAGAAGTAGTTGCAAAGAAGACTGAAAAGAACATGGTGAGTAAGCAAGAGGAGGAGGAGTCCTTTGTATCTAAAACTGCAGAATAGATGAACTAGAAAAGAAAGATTCCAGACCTTGAGTCTAGGATCATGGAAGTGCTTTGTGACACTGACAGGCTCAATTTCATTTGAGATGTAGGAGATTTAGACTGGAGTTGACTAAATGTGTTATACAGATTTCCTCTATTTTTATATATATTTTGGTCATTTCACTTAGGATTTAGGAGATACGTAGGTAGGTACATAATGTTCAGGCCTTCACTTAAATTTACCACAAATGAAGAAATTTTAGATGTTTTATCCAGGTAGCATAATAACCTTTGGGAAGCTCTATTTGCAAAATTCTATATATGTATATTTGTAAATAATAATGGCCATTAGTTTGGAATTAATTTTTTTCTTCTTTTTTTTCCTCCAAAATGCTGTTACTTCTTGGGACATTAAAGGTTAAATGAGTCTCCATTAATTCCCTTAGATTCACTCCTTTCATCTAGAAATATTGTTTTAGATATTTCCAGACTTGTACTTGAAGTAAAACTACAATTTCAGAAAAATCTCATTATGTGGGATATGTCCATCAAACTATTTTCTTGTCATTGAGTACTCCATAAACATACTTAATGGGCAACATTGTAATAGCAGTGGAAAACCTAGCACAAAACTGGTTATATTTATGCACTTATACTGCAAAACTGTTTTCTATTAGATTTCTGTCTTTTTGAAGAAAAAGCTAAAAAAAAAAAAAATCCCTATTACTATTTGCAGTGTAGTCTTTGCTGATAATATTGTCCCTACCTTGAATATCTCTCTCAATTGGTAAATAAGTCCAAATGGAATTTTCACATCTTCTATAGTAACACATTCCTTTATGACATTTCTCACAAAAGCTTTGCAGGATTTTGTGTTATAGATTCCTAGTTGAGGAGACAATAGAGGCATAGAAAGCAATAACAAACACACCCCCAGTAGTAGATAATGGCTTAAAAAGTGTGCTATATTCTTTTGAATAGAGATTATGTGTGCAAATACTGCAGTTTAGATGACAGAATCAGAAATTACTGCAATTGGGGACAACAGAAGTAAGATGATTTTTGCAAACAGAAAACTTAACAAGAAATGATTATTTTTGTGGAAGATGGGCATCACAGTGGATAAAATCTATCATGTAAACGCTGAGGGTGCTGATTGAAATAATTCCCTGATATTATTTCTTCCAAATGTTTCCAGGGAATTGCAAAGTTTATGGGTCATGAAAATTATTAAAACCAACACCTCAATTATAAAGCAATCTCAGTGGTATAGGAAAGTCAAGAGCCTAAACTCTATCAGAAAACCACCAAAATGCCTTACAAACGTTATAAGTATTATCAATTCAGCCTGCAAGTGCTGATTACAACCCTACTGTATGACTATCAGTGTGCTAGGTGCTGGAAGAGGTGACAAGTCAAAGATGATTTTTCTCAAGAACTTCACAACCTGGTGGGAGATGAGGAACAGATATGTTAATATAATTACAAATATTGAATCAGGAATAGGTAGTAAATTTAAGTAGACAATATCCATGTAAGAACTTTAAACATTATTAGGAAGCTGTTTTTCCTCTGTGATGATGTCTATGATAGACGTGAATACACACTTGTGCAATTGCAGAAAAGAGAGTGAAAACACAACGATCTGGAACATTTAGGCATGGGGCTTCACAGAGGTAATAGCTTTCACAAACACAAATAACGCAAGAAAGAACATTTTTTGACTTTTCACAGAAAGAGATATAAATACATTTCGATCTTCAGTCTGATCAGTTCTGATATATTTATGTCACCACATTCAAGATAATAAACACTTCCATTACCACCAAAGTGTCCTTGTGCCCTTGGCAATCCATCTTTTCCTTCTCACCCCACTCCCAGACAACCACTGATTGGCTCACCATCAACATGGGTTAGTTGCATTTTTCAAAAATTTTATATAAATGACATCATACAGTGTGCACACTTTCAGCATGATTTTGAGACTTATTTATGCCATTGTATGTATCAATAGTGTGTTCCTTTTTGTAGCTAAGTAGTAAGTAAATAGTAAGTCCATTATGGATATACCATAATTTGTTATTTATTCATCCACCAAAAGACATTTGAGTTGTTTCCCAAAATGTAGCCAAATTGCTATGGCCATTCCTGTACAAACGTTTTTGTGGAGATATATATATATGTGTGTGTGTGTGTGTGTGTGTGTGTGTAATACACATATATATATTTATCTTGAGTAAGCAAACAGAAGTGTAATGGATGGGTAGTATAGAATATATATGTTTATGAAACCAACCATTAGCAAGTGGCTGTACAATTTTGTTTTTCTACCAGCAATGTATGTGCATTCCAGTTACTCCACAACTTTGCCAACACTATATTAACTTTTTCATTCCAATGGGTGTATATCATGCAGCTTTAATTTGCATTATCCTAATGATTACTAATGTTCAGTATCTTCTCAAGTGCTTATTGATAATTTGTATACTTTTATAAAATGTCTTCTCAAATCATTTGCTTGCTTTTGATGAGTTCTTTGTTTTCTTAATATTGATTTGTAATGTTCCTTTATGGACTCTGAATATAAGTCTTTTGGTTGACATATGTGTCGTTTTTTCTTTGATGTTTATTAAAACCATGTGATGAAAGTCAGAAGAGAGTTGAGGGACAATAGTAAATCTATAAGTAGCCAGTTTAAAGTTGATGCAATGGAATAGCTTCATGAAAGAGCATTCTCTAAGAAGAGAAAATACAAAGGAAATAGGAAATCTGGGTACAGGTACCAACTAGAAAGCATCTAGGTTATTCGACTCAATGATTCTATTGGAATGTGGAAAGGAAATTATGTGCATTCAATATACAAAATAATTATTTTCTTCACATTAAAGTGTACATTCTATTGAGTTCAATAATATAAAAAATCCTGTTTCTGACTACATAGACTATAGCAACCATGTAAAGATGAAAAATGTATCCTCTCTCCATCATTTTATTTCAAATGCTCAATGTGAAATTATAAGAAACTATAAAGAAATTATATTTTGATAAATTTAAATTTAATAATGTGAAAGCTAGAAGGATAAACAGAAACTGCTTTAAGTGGTTGAAATAAAAAGGAAAAAAAAAAGTTTCTTTTCTCCTTTCCTTTAATTCTCTTATTAAATCTTTTCCCATGTTTTAGATGATCCAGATTGTTCCACTTGTAGTGTTTTCAAGCCTCCCTTGTGTTCCCCAGAGAACAATAAGTATGTGTTGGTGAATGTAGGTGTGATGGTTAATATTGACTGTCAACTTGATTGGACTAAAGGATGCAAACTGTTGCTTCTGGGTGTGTCTGTGAGGGTGTTGCCAAAGGAGATTAACATTTGAGTCAGTGGAGTGGGAGAGGCAGACTCACGCTGAATCTAATTAGCTACCAGTGCAACTAGAATAAAGCAGGCAAGAGAAGATGGAAGAGCAGACTTACTGAGACTTGCAGTCTCCATCTTTCTCTCATGCTGGATACTTCCTGCCCTCAAACATCATATTCCAAGTTCTTTACCTGTCTCTTGGAGTTACATCAGTGCTTTTCCAGGGACTCCCAGGCCTTTGGCCACAGACTAAAGGCTGTACTGCTGGCTTCCCTACTTTTGAAGTTCTGGGATTCAGACGGATCTACCTCTGGCTTCCTTGCTCTTCAACTTGCACACAGCCTATTGTGGGACTTTATTTTGTGATCGTGTGAGTCAATCCTCCTTAATAAACTCCCTGTCATATATACATATATCCTATTAGTTCTGTCCCTCTAGAGAACCCTAATACGTTAAGAGATTACACGGTATGAATCAGAAAATCATACAACATGGAAAGAGTCCTTAGACAAAATATTTCTTTCTTTCTCTCCTCAAGGCCTCGCTTTGTGTGTGTTGTGTGTAACATACACTCGCACACGTTAAACACCAGTTAAACATACATCATTCCCTACAATCCTCTTTTTGCCTCTTTATCAGTTTCATTTCCATTATTATTTAAAGCAATTGGCAGTATATAGTTCTGTCCTACTCCTTGGCCAAATTTCAATATAGTTTATCCAAACTGTCTTTTCTGAACCTACAGGAGAGAAGCTGGAGTTTGAAGGAGAAAAAACACACAGCTAGTTATGTTTTAAATACATGACTGCAAATTCAAAATTCACTATTGTTGTAAATCTATCACTTTCCCCTGGTGATTTTTGATATCACACTTTGTAAAAAGAAATACGTGAAGGCATCTTCTGTCATCTCATAGCTTCTAGACACCTCTCAACACCTTGCTGAACAATAATGCCTTTCTGCTTAATGGTTTCCTATATAGTTGATATGGTCACTTTTTAAAAATAAATGTTAGTGAAAGCTTAGAAAGAATGTGCATTCTACAGAAATTTAAAGCAGGATTCTATATACATCTCTGAGTTTAATTTTCCACTAGAGATGTTCAAACGTTTTATCTCCTCACTGATTATTTTTGTCTGTATATGCTATCAACTAATAAAAGAGGTGTGTTATGTCTCACTGTGGTTGTGAGTTTGACAGTTCCTCTGTACATCTGTCAGTTATTGCTTTGTATTTTGAGGCCACATAATTATGTACTTACAGATTCAGGATTGGTATCTTCTTGGTGAATTTATCCTTTTATCATTATCATGTGATTTATACTAAGATGTTTTGCTTTAATATTTATCAGGTATACTACTAATATAGCTACAGAATATCCACATGCAAGTGTTTCTCTGAACATTTCACTGCCTATCATTAAAGGACAATTTGTTTCATATAAATATTAGTTTTACAGTTCTCTTTCAGCACACTGGCCACCTTTTCCTCTGTATTCCTGACTTTATTGCTCTGGATAAGTCATGGGTCAATTTAACTGTAGTTTTTTTTTTTTTTTTTGGGAAGGAACTCTGCTGTAATTTTCTGACCACTTCTAAGATTTTTCTCTTTGTCTTTGGTTTGCTATAGTTTCTGGATGATGAGTCTAGATGTAAATTTCTTTTAAATTTTTATGCAGCAAATATATATGTACTGGAGTGATGTGCATCTATCTATTCCTCCAGAGCTATGCTATTAGTCTGGGACTACTTGAACTCCTTTTGAGGGTCCATGTTTTCTGAGACACTCAGATTTGGTGCTCTAACTTCACAAGCACATGACTAAATGTTTGGTTTCCATCATAGTATCCGCACTTGTCCCTAGGGCAACCTCAAATTTCAAGTGTGCTTACAACTTAGCATTCTCATTTGATCTGTCCATTTGGTGAGGTAAAGCTTTCTTCACGTCCTTACATGCCTTAAATGGATTAAAATATGTTTGTTGTATCATATATAGGAGAAAATGTTGGTTTAGGTTAGTCTCTACACATTAGACTTCCATACAAAATTCACTTTTCAAATTAGTCCAACTATGCTTCCGTAACTGTCACTCCACATACATTTTTTTTTCGTTTTTGTTTTCTTTCTTTTTTCTTCTTTTTTTTTTTACAGTGTCTCACTGTTGCACAGGTTGGAATGCAGTGGCATGATTATGGTTCACTGCAGCCTCTACCTCCTGAGCTCAAGTGATCCTCCCAACTCAGCCACCTCCCAAGTACCTGGGACCACAGACACACGACGCCATGCCTATCTATCTATCTATCTATCTATCTATCTATCTATCTATCTATCTATCTATCTAATCTATCTATCTATCTATCTATCTATCTATCTATCTATCTATCTATCTATCTAATCTGTCTATCAATCTGTCTATCTATCTATCTATCTATCTATCTAATCTGTCTATCTATCTATCTATCTATCTAATCTGTCTGTCTATCTATCTATCTATCTATCTATCTATCTATCTATCTATCTATCTATCTATCTAGACAGGGTAGCACTATGTTGCCCAGGTTGATCTCAAATTCATGGGCTGAAGTGAAAGTGCTGGGATTATGGGCATGAGCTGCCACACCCAGCCTATACTCCACCTATTTTTATCAGTGTCTCCAATTATCTTCATGTTGCCAAACCAAGGAAAATTTATTTGACTTTATATTATTTAAAAAGCTTGCAGCATTTAACAGAGTTGAACATCACGTGCGTTGGGGGGGATGCCTGTCTGTCTATGTGTGTGTGTGAGAGAGTTAATTCTATTAAATTTCCTCTTTTGGAAATGCTCTTGATTTTCCTCTTACTTTCTGTATATATTTTTTTGTCCTTTCTACTACTTTATCACCTTTACATGTTGAGGGTGTCCCTGGTTCAAGTATTATTCTCCTCTTCTTCCCCTCTTCTCTCCTCTCCTCTTCTCTTCATCTTCTGTTCTTTCTCACCTACTCTTCTTACCTCTCCTCTTCTCTGCTATTTCCTTTAATATTCTTTATTCCAGAAATGTAACTAGTTATACTTTGAACATGTTACTTCCCTGTGTCTCAGAATGCTCATCAATAAAACTGAAATGATATGAGTAGCCTACTCCACAGGGTTGTTGGAAGAATTGAGTTAACACAAGTAAAGTGCCTCAAAAAATACCTGGCTTACAATAAGCATTTGACAAATATTTTACTACTTTTCTCTTTTCTTTGTACATTCCCTGAATGATAGAATGTAATTATACCATAATTATATCATATAATCATACCATCTAATTAAATACCATTTTTAAGTCATACTTAAGATGATTTTCAGCCTTATGTCTATCAGCTGTGATCACTCTACTAAGCAGTAAACCCACATATACAGCTGCCTACTTCACATTTCACTCTGCTGTCCAATGAACACGACAAATTTAACATATATACAGAAAAACTTTCATGTTCCAAATTCCAGTGCTACACAAACAACATTATTCATTTTTCCTGACTTGGTAAATGATGTCTATACCCATCCTTTTATAAGTCAAAAACACAAAGACATTTTTCTTGCCATCCTTTTTTTTCACATACACAACACTTAACTCATTAGAAAATCTTGTCAATTCTAACTGCAAAAGGTATCTTAAATGTATCCATTTCTTTTAAATGTCCATTGCTCTCAGCATCATGCAAACATGACCAACTCTTAGCCAGAATATAACCACTATTAGTCTATTCATTCACTCTTCTGTCCTACTCCTCAAATTCCATAAATTGCCAAAGTGATATTATATTGTTACACGTTCCTCATATCCCTCCTTTTAAACAAACCCTTGATTGGACTATAATCAGATATAGATTAAAATTAGAACCCTTTTCAGTGCCCTACATGACATTCCCTATCTCTCAAAAGTCATTTCAAATTATTTTACTTATTCCTGGCATTCATTGCACTTCAGCTATCATGGCTATCTTAGTTCTTCAAGCATGTCATGAGCTTTCTCAGTGTAGGGGAAGAGTTTACACATACTATTCTTGCTGAATGAAATGATTCTCTCCTAATTCTTCATCTGAAGAACTCTGACTCAGCCTTTGTGTCACAGCATAAATATCACTTCTGATAGCTCTTTCTTGACTGCCTGATATAAATTGGGGCCCCTATAATTCCATCAAGACATTGAATTTTTTCCTTTACAGCACTTATCAAATTGCAAATTTGTCTTTTCTGCTACTTTATCAAATTGCAAATTTGATAAGTAAAAGTTGTAATTTCATATTTATTTGTGTGTTGTTTAATGACTCTCTCCCATATAATGTATGGGAGCTTGACAAATCATAGATGACATGTAGTTGGAAACAAAGTGACAGAAACTTAATGTGAAGAGAGGTGAAAGGAGCAGATGTAACTGCAGTGTGTTTTCTTGAAGTAGAGAAGAAGCCAACTAAAATGTGACAGAAAAAAAAATGAATTCGAAGTTGTCATGAAGAAAAGTTCTTTTGAAATAAAGCAAAAAATAATAATCTGAAGAAGAAGAGTACTGAGTGCTTGAAAAAAATAATCTGGAATGATCAATATTAATACATGGTCTGGCAAATTATTAAATTTCTAGGGCAAGAGAGAAATGCTCACATCTTCAAGTACAAAGACACATAATATATAAGGGTGAAGGATTTTGACTGATACAGACTTCTCTACGGTGAGATAAAGTCCAAAAGAGAAAAAAAAGATGCATGTACAATTGTGCAGGAAATAAAGGTGACTCAATAATAATATATCCAGTTGATATGAGTTTCGAATATGAGGGCAATGGACAGACAGCCTCAAAAATCAGAACTCAGGGAAATAACATTCAGTCACTCATCTTGGAAAATCTTCTCAGTGGCCAAATGCAGCTGATTCAGTGTTGAATCAGAATGCCAACACCTGAAAATGGAAATGGAGGCAAGGAGAATGATGGTGAGCACTTAACTAATTTACACACAGAATTAAGGCTAAATACATGTGGGAATTAAGATAATGGAACAAAATATAGTTGTAGTATATCTTGACAACGTAAAAATAGTAATGTAATAATTATTTTTGGCAGGAGGGGAGGAGAGGTGAGAGGAAGTATGTGAGTACCAGTTATCTCATCTTTCATGGTACTCAATCAACAAATACTTGCATCTAAAAATGATACTATAAAGTTGTTGTTTTCAGGAGTATTACATTCCAGTGAATAAAGACAGAAAGCACTATAAAGATGTAAATAAATAATCCCTTTAGTGATAAAGGCCTTAAAGGAATTAAATCAGGATAACAAGACAGCAACAAACATGGGAGTAAGAGATATATTAGAGTGCTTGAGAAGGCTTCTACGAGAAAGTGATTTTCTTTGTAAATGTCTAATGTGCTGTTACAAAAAGTAACTTCACTCTCCTAATGCTTTTTAAAAAGTATCTTCCCAATTTTTAAAGAAATATTATGTTTTCAGAAAAAGACATTTGAAAAATGAATTAGTAAACCATTAAATTTTACTTGAGATTCACTGCAAGTTCTTCTTGTTAAATGCAACTGAATACTCTATTTAAAATAACATGTATAGACATATCAATAAAATATCTCGACCTACTTATCTATCTCTGAGCATCTTTCTATCTATCCTTTTATTTGTGACAGACTTATCAGCTATCTATCAATAGAATATCAGATATACATTCACCAATTTTAACAGTTGTGGCTTATGAATTGTGATAGAATTTTTAAAAACTAAGCATTTTACAAAAAAAAAAAAATTATTGCATCCCTTGTTTAAAAAAAAAACAAAAAACCTGTTACTACTCTTTCCTATGTGCTAAACTTCCTGTACTGCTTCTGATAACTCTTTAAGTCCAAATAGCTGATTTCATCTGGTATTTTCTGTCTTTATTCAGCAGGGTTAACCTTGCATAGTTTGTTGTGAGAGGAAATGGTATTTCTTTTAGATATAAATTGGTTTCTTTTTGTCAGGAAAGTAAGTTTGAGGACTGCAATTGACAGGACTTTTTGAGCTCAATTGTCTTACACTTGAACCAGTTTCATATTCATAAAAGATGTGATTCTACTTAAAATAAAGAGTGGCAAACAGAAACATAATGACAGAGAAAACTGCTTGTCTTAGGATGTGCTCTAAATAGCAAAAAAATCATTTTAGGGTAAAAACTTACTTTAGCCATTAAGAAATGTTTTATATTTTTCCATGCTGAAGAACCTCATAGATAGTGTCACTCAATAAAATTGGTGTCAAGTAAAAATGCTGAGAATTTCCATATGCTTTATTTTCTATATTTGTGTCATTGACAAAACCAGGTAACTGTGTTCTAACTGAAGAAAAAACTGGATTGTAGACTGAAATAAACTTGGGTTTATTAAGGAGTTATGCATTAATATTAGCCCATTGAAATTTTTAAAATGCACACAAAATATATGTCTAAAGCTAAGACTCGTTTTGTTGTTCTGGATATCTCTGCAGAAAAATGAAGAAAAAAATTGCACAATATGCTGTGAGTTAATAGTGTGGGGAAGGCACTAATTGAAAATAATCAATAAGAATATTATTCAATAGAATATCAGATATTTTGTGTCCTGTCTGGATGCATCTTTATAGTTCTGAAGTTACACAGAGCTGTTCCTATATAAAACTAGAGATCATTAGCTCCAGTTGGTCAGGGAATGAGTAGTCAACAAATAAGTTTATTAGTAGTCAACAAATAATTTATTATCTATTTATTAGTAGTCAACAGTTTATTAACACTGTCGAGGTGATAAGACATCAATAGATATTGTGTCTAATTTTTTGCCCAAGTTTGGAACCAATTGACAGAGAAATGGAAGCAGACAGGTGGACTTTAAGTGTTTGCTTATTCACTATTTTCTGTGAGGAGGTGTGAGAAGTCTATAAGATACAGATCATCTTAGCATCTATTTGGAAACATGGGAAGTAGGAAATAAGTGTTGTCCCTCATAATAAATAACTTTCCCATATATTTTATAGTCCAACACTTAATTTAAAAACATTATTGAAAAACACAGTTTGTGTTTGTATTAAAACCTCAGGTGCTAAAATACACACACACACACACACACACACAATCTACTTTCTTATTAAAATAAAAAATATGTAAGAGAAATATATCTTAATTGCCAAAAGTCAGAGAAAAAAGTATAGGGTAAATTAATGAAAACAAAAAGTAATAAGAATAATTACTTGTATGGTTGTGTCAGATTTTTCACGAGTGTCTTTGTCAAATTTTATTCTCTCTTCACTTCAGAAAAATACTTTTTTAATAATGTGATTGTTTTTTACTGTAATACGTAACAAAATTAAGTGGCTTGTCAATAGAAAAGTCATAAATAAGGAATGACAGTTCATTCTGATGTTAATATATGAGCCACCGAATCAGTTGATCCTGAGATTTTTGTCAGGCTAAGTGACATAATTGATTGGATCTACTCAATTGTTGGAATGTATTAACTTGATTTTTAAAAACTAGATTTATTATGTTTTTCAACTGCAGTTTATTTTTAGGGAGGCATTAGTTAAACTCAACAGCATAGAACTTAACAGAACTAGTTAAGAATGTAGCTTAGGAGGATGGTGTTTACTTACTTGAATCAAGGATGGAGGATGCAAAGCCGTAACCTGGAGCCAGAGACAACTGCGGGAATATATCATAAGGCAGTGGGAGGCACAAGGGAGCAATCAGAAGGGTTGTTTGAAGAAAAGGTGTCTTTCTTGCCTGAGGCTGAATTTAATGGATTCATCTGAATGTATAGTTGCACTGCCTTGTATCAGAGAAACATAAAATGAATCCTATGTGTTAACTGAATCTTTTAGAGAAGGGAGTCATTAGTACAATGATCAGGACTGAAATTTGATACATTAATGTTGAGAAATGCTTTTAGTTTCTAGAAGTAATTTCTAATATATATATTTTAAAATTTTTGTAGTTGCTGGTCCAGTGTTAGGTATTTAGATAATCCTCAATACATAAAAAATGAACCAATATATCAATACATGAATAAAAATAATACCCTTCCATGGTCTACCCTACAGGGAAAGTACAATTTCTTTGTTTCCAGTGGATCCATGAATGAGCAGTTCCAACCAAAAGAGACCCAATCTGCTCTCGAAAATTCTGGACCAATATGCATTATCTTTCTGCTGGTTTATTAACTACAGTATCTCCTCTCATAGATTGACAAACCATTTGGACATGACCAGCTACTGCTATAGCTCTTTTACTCTTGTAGTTTGGCGAGTAGGAATGTTAATTTCTTTTGCTCTTGTAGCTCAGTGAGTTCCAAGTTTTCGTCCTGCAACTAAGAGGAATGAGATATGCAGACACTAGAGAGTGGTTAAGGCAGAGTAGAACTTACTGATTGACAGAAAAGCTCTTGGCAGTGACTTGAAAGTAGGTTGCCAGCAATGAGGTTGAGTCCAGGGGCTTTTATGGGCTTGGCATGAGGAAGGGCATGCTGATTGGTTTGGGTAGGCTTGGAAAAAGCACTATTCAGAAAGACAGTGTAAGCCCCATTCAGGATGACAGTGTAAAAAACCAACTGAGGGAAGGTAGGTATATATAAAATGTGAAGGATAAGGACCAATCAGGAGAGAGTGCACCAAACAGGAATGTAAGTTCTCAATCTGGTCCGTGAATTTTATCCTGAATTTGTAGCTTGGTTTTCAGGCTTTAGGCTGTCCTTGGCTTGAAGGTTGAGTTTCACTGAGAACCCGTCCCTGTCTGCCTAAGAATTTGTCTGCCTCCTATGACTATCATTACATATGTCTTTTGTCAGACAGTGATTCATTTGCTTCTCATTGCCAAAAGAACTAAAGCATATTTTATTTACCAGTGTGCTTATTTTAATTCTAGATTCTTAGAAGCAGGACTACCTTTTTTGGTTCAGGTGTTTCCTCTGCAAACAAAGTCCTTTATCATCTTTCATTTCCCTCTATTGAGTGGGGATCATGGCACAGTTCTTAGCAGTAACTTGACCAGCCATCTTGGAGATGAAGGAAGTTTGCTAACAGTGGTGTGATTTTAAAACTTGGAAATAAGTTCTGAGGAGTCTGCTTATTACCTCGAAGTATAATCCATTAATTCAAGTGCAAAGAAGTGTTAAACCTCAGTTTCAATTTGATACTTCGATGGGAGGGGATGGATACCTTTATATATATATATAAATATATATATATATAAATATATATATAAATATATATATATAAATATATAAATATATATATATATATATATTTTTTTTTTTGAGACAGGGTCTTGCTCTTTCACCCAGGCTGGAGTGCAGTAGCGTAAACACAGCTCACTTCAGCCTCAACCTCTCAAGCTCAGCTGATTCTTTTACCACAGCCTCCTAAGTAGCTGAGACTACAGCAACCTGCCACCAAGCTTGGCTAATTTTTGCATTTATTGCAAAGATGGGGTTTCACCATGTTGTCCAAGCTAATATTAATTTTTCTTTCTGTTATACTACCAAAATATTTATTGAAGAAAAATTTAAAAAATACAATTAAGCTCAAAATTTTGAACTTGGTTACAAATGGCTGAGATACTAATAATGGAACATTAGCATAGTCACTTATTAAAGGTAATTTTGGATACATATAAATAAATGACTAGATATATATTTAAATTATTCTCTGGGCAGTGGTGTAGAGTGAGTATTAATGCAATTCATCCCTGATGCTAGACTTCACCATTCTTTTCTTTATTAGCTAATGATAGAAGAATATAATCTTATTTTTTAAATGTATATTTTTATGATTGCTACTTTTCGTAAATATTTGAAACATTTTTAATTGTCCTTTTTGTTTTATTTGTGAATTGTCTTTTATGTGCTTAGATTATTTCTTTTATTAAAGTCATTTTGTCCATCAACTTACTTTTAAACAATTTTTTACATAATTATATTAGATGTTTGTAATAAATGCTGCCATTTTCCCAGTTTGTTTTAAGGTAATTTCCATATACAAATGTTCTAAAATTTTAGGTACTAAAATCCAGTAAAATTTTTGTTTGTTTCTACCTTTACATTTATTATTACAAAGACGTTATCTACCCAGAAAAAGAGCACAAAATTTTTTTTAGTGTTTTGCCTTATTTTATTTACATCTTTATTCATATAGAACTTATTTTTGGGTAATATGTTATATGAAAATCTAAATTTGCATTTTTTACATTATTTTTTAAATTATAGCCTTGACAAAGAATTACACGTTCATTTTACTAATAAATATGTTATACATACATGGATCTGCTTGTGGACTTTCTATTCTATTTATTTTGTAAAAATTGCATATTTCTTACACTTTAATTTTCTGAAACACTGTAACATCTAATAACAGAAATCCCATTACATTACTACCTTTATAATTTACTCTGATAAAATTATTGTATCAAGTTCCAACACAATCTCTTTTATGTAGTCACTAAATTCATCTTAGAATCATTTGGCATCTACTATACAAAAACATGTTCCTTTCACTTATGCAACTCTTAAAATGCCATCCATTTCTTTTTGTATAATTCTTATTAAACAATAGAAGTTATTTGTTTTTGTGAATAGAAACTTTACTTCACTATATTGTCAAGTAATTGTTGTTAACATGTAGGAAACACTGTGTATTAGTCCGTTTTCACGCTACTGATAAAGACATACCCGAGACTGGGAAGAAAAAGAGGTTTAATTGGACTTACAGTTTCACATGGCTGGGGAGATCTCAGAATCACGGTGGGAGGCAAAGACACTTCTTACATGGCAGCAGCAAGAGAAAATGAGGAAGAAGCAAAAGCAGAAAGCCCAGATAAACACATCAGATCTCGTGAGACTTACTCACTATCATGAGAATGGCATGAGGAAGACCGGCTCCTATGTTTCAATTACCTCCCCCTAGGTGCCTCCAACAACACGTGGGAATTCTGGGAGATACAATTCAAGTAGAGAGTTGAATGAGGGCACAACCAAAGCATATGACACTGGTTTTGTATACTTTGTTTATAATTGGCCACTTTACTGAAATTTTTTATTTAAATTGTTCTTTAGATTATTCTCTGGAGAAACTATCATATCTTTAGCAACAGTGACATTTTTTAATATCTGTGTCACCAAAATGTATTCTACAAATTTATATGTTTTGTTTTCGTTATTGAAGTATTACTGCATTGCTACACTTTCAGAATAACGTTTAAAACTGGAGGTAGTGAGAGGCCTTCTTTTGGGAGAGTGTTTATATTAGAGAACCCTTAAAATCCAGCAGTAAATAAAAGTAGACCAAGTAGATTTAGTTTGAGGATACAAAAATGTTCTCGTATGAGAAAAAATATGTTTTTTAAAAACACTATATTAATATATCTAATGAGAAAATTATCTGAGTAATTTGTAAAATGTCCTGTGAGGAAATTCAATATCTTGTACAAAACTCCTAATAAACTCACAGTAAAATATTAGCTGAAACCAACAGCCAGCAAGATGCTTAAAAAAAAAGAACACTAGAATTAGTGTGAACTACTACAGAAGGTTTCAACTTGCTATCTCTGCCCTTAAAGTCCACGAATGATTATCAGGGGAGTCTGTGTATAGTTAAAGTAAATGTAAAAAGAAGCGTGCATATTTACACATTTTTATAGATTTTTTTTTTCTTTTCTGGGGAGCAGGTTTATAGCTCTAATCATATTCTGTAACTACTTTGATCGAAGACCAAGTGTTTAAAAATGAAAAAACAAAAAAGAAAAAGACATAATAGAATACCTTACAGTACTACTTTTTAAATATTATCCTTGCTATGAAAGGCCATTGTAACTAGACAAGAAAATCAAATAATAAGATACTTGTATGTTTCCCCAAAGGAAGCCAGCTTCATTTAAACATAAAATGAATAGACTGAAAATCTGTCAAGTTTCCATAAATATTTCCTCTTTCTTGTGAGTTTTGGACAGAAGCTTGATAGTCGATCGACTGAGATTACTTTTTCTGAAGAGAATGTGGAATATGACATTGAATTCCTAAATAATCAGAGGTCCCTCATGCTTTAGCAACTATAAAAGCCAGTGGTAAATTGATAGCTTTCCATACAATATTAGATAATAAAATACACCATCACTCTTGACTACATTTCTTATAATGAATGTCTGAAAACATCATTTCTTTTTTGAAATTAACCAGAAGTATGATTGTGCCTTACCTATGAAATATTGATTCAGAAATCAATGTGTACACATACAAATGTGTATTTATATATACCTAATTATAATATTCATTACTGCATATAAAACTGATGTATAACAAAGACAAAGAGACTTTTTCATACTACTATTAATAAAAATGATAATGTTTCCGGTAGTTTCACGCACCATGCAATATATTAGTTGAGTGTGTTGGTGCTAAGTAACATTTTGTTTTTCTTTAAATTTATAAAGTACTTTCACATAAATTGTCATTCTCAGGTTTAGAATAAATGGTTTATTATTGTTATAATTGTATATCTCTGGAATTTACAGCCCTGCAAATGTTCTTAATTAATATTCATTGAACAATTATAAATACAATTTTCATTTTTTAAATAAAATTGTTTCCTGGTGAAAGTCTGAAATTCTGTCATCCTTCCTGTAACTTTTTAGTCCCCTCTGTATACTGCAATCATTGCCCTTGTGGACCAACCAAGCCTCAGAGGATGTATCTGGAATGGCCAGGTTATTTCTTGTCACACATCTCTTCATTCTCCAACTTTGGTAGTGAATTTCACTTTAGTCTTCTCATTAGAAGGGAGTCTGAAACGATTGTACCTAGAAAATTTTTTCCTCCCATTTTAACTCTAAATGGATCCCTGAGGCCTAGTTTAATTCAAGAAATCCTTTAGGTGCTGGTTTCAAACTTCAGGTGATGCTAACATAAACAGGAGACCCCTTCCCCAGGTCTTTACAAGATTAATGTGTTGACTCTTTAACAGTGATGAAGTAAGTAGCTGTTTCCTACTGCTTGGTAGTCTTACATCATTTTTATTTCAACTCCTTAAATCATCACCTGTACAGAGAAGTCCTCAATGACCACATCTACCTTCTCACCATTCTATGGTACTTAGGCACCTTTTGTTTTATGCCAATATTTGAAACATTATTTTTATCACAGCAAAGGAATAAAATAATTTTAGTTTTAACTTCTTTTGTTAAGAATTATGAATTACTGCTCTGCCTCTATACAACACTGCCACATCTTTTGTCTTTGTTGTCATCTTTTAAGTGCTACAAATCTTAAGGGAATGTTAGAATTGTCACTATTTTTCAACATGCATAAGATATATGTAGTTCTAGCTGCATGGAGTGTACTATGTAAGATCTCCACGTAGTGCAGCTAGCAGCTAGCACTGGACTGCTTGTTTGGAAAGGCCTATTTATTATTACCTTGCTGGACACCAGCAAGGCGCTTGTAGATTCTGAAAGCAGACTCAGATGGAGTTCAGTGGTAGGGAGAGAGAGGAAAAGGAGAGGAAATATTAAATGGGAGTAGTAGAGCTGTGATACAGGACACAGTGCATCTTGGCTTTCTCCATAGTCAGCTGGGAACTGCAGGAGCAAAAACAATTCATCAGTGTTATGCCACACTAGGCCAAAATGATCAGGCCTTTATAACCTGGCCTCAGTCAGCCATTGGATGTGGATCATCCTTGGGCAAGGTGATCATACTTTCCACAGCTTTGGTAATCCCTAAAGGGGCTGACAAGTCTTCCAGTAGTTTAGGTAACAAGCAATTCTTTTAAGTCAGAATCTGTGCAGTACATTTCTGGGTCCATCCATCACAGCAACACTATTCTAAGTATAGGCATACATATTATGGCATCATTAATCTATTGGTGGGGAGGAGATGTAGAGGGAGGAGAGGTGGGTGGAATAAAACATATGCAAATGAAAACATAGCTAAGGTTTTTAGACTAAGATAAAGTATGTGTCTTTGTATCCTCATGATTTGTATTTCAAATTCTTAAACAGATGATGATAAATGAATGATTTTGCTTGAGAATTACCATTTCAATCTAGTATACTTTTTATAGTCTGATGAAAAATCAGTTGAAATTAATCCAAGAAACATGGTGTTTACAAGAATGACGAGTAGTTCAATACTCTTATTTCTCAATCAATAAAGAATTGATGACCTCGATAATTATGAGAACACCATGACCCTAAAGCTAGAGCTATAAAATGTACCAATAATACAGAAGTTAAAGGCAGTGGAAGTTAAGAATTAAAAGACCAGTGAAAGATAAATTATACTAATAAAACTATAAGCATAGATTGTGAATATTCGGTCAATATAAAATATTTAAATGTATGTATCAATGTACCTTTTTAAATAAAGTGAAGTCAGATGGGTAAATAATGTGTACCAATCATTGTTTCTAATATTTTAGGCAGTAGAATTTAGACTTGCCTCTGAGGAAATACTTTAGGCATTCATCTTGTATATTTCACTAAAGCAAATTATAGCCTTAGATTTCCACTCTGAGTTCTTGTTTAAAACAGTGTGTTTCATGGAACAAAAAAGAAATCTAGATGTATTCAGAGACAAAGCCAGAAGACGAAAACAAAATCTGACAGAAAGGCAAGCCATATCCTTCCTTCCCAGGCATTGCATGACCCTCATGCCATCAGCATCAGTGAAGCCCACTCTGCAGTCCTTTCTCAGGCAAGGCTCCTACCTAAGAACTTCTCCAAGGGAAGCTTGAGGAGTCTGCCCACTGCTGTCAGGAAGCCTGAAGCATTCTTTGTGCAATCTGAATAAAACTAAGTCTATCTAATTATGCAGTCAGATGTTTTGGTTAACTGTCCCACTCTTCGTTCTAATTATCACCTATCCCAAAGGCGAGAGCTTCACTTTACAAAAAACAGAAAGAACAAGGTTAACTTTCCCTCCCAAACCTCTTCATAGATGAGAAAACACACAGCTGGAATCCTCAACACACTTAACTGCAGTATTTATCAACATAATTTGCTGTTTTTCTAAATAGAAATTCACACAAAACTAACAAACACCCTTGAGAAAAAAAAAAAATGTAGTTACTAAAACTGAGATGCTTTGTATGCTGGAAGTTTGAATTAATGGACTTGAGCTACCAAAAAGGAAATTGTTAGCGAATCTCAAATTGGTTGGAGATTAAATTAGGAAATTTTTTTTTAACTTGAAAAACTAACACGTAATTCAATTATTTTTTATGCATTTTGATCCAGATTAAGGTAGTAACACCTAATGGCTGACTCTCACATACTAATAAACATTACCATTTCTGTGAATACATCCAAGGGCAGGCTGTACTTTTATTTCCAACCAGCTCAGTAGCAGCTAAAATGCTTTCCTGGATTGTTATGATCTCCAGTTCTTAAAAGCAGTTACTTGAACCCTAACATGATTTTCATGAAGCTTATCTTATATTCTAATACATCCACAAGCAAGTAGGTTTCTTATTTGAGTAGATTCCTCACTTATCTTCACTTTTTTTATTTTTTACAATAAACTTGCAGTTGTGAATTGGTTAAAATGCATGTTTTTGTGATATATTCCCTCATGCTCTTCTTTATGAGTCCTTATGGTATCTGTTGTCCCAATGTGCTGTAAGTTGTGTTAAATTTTTACCTTTTCTGAAATTAGATAATTATATGCCTGTGCTATATTTTGTATGTAATTATACACTATTAATATCCATTATCTTACCCAGGAACCTATCTTTTCTCAAGAACTGTACAAATCTTATTTTCTCATCAGCTTTCAGTCATATGCTTTCATGTGCTTGCTAAATACAGTAATTTTAATGTCCTTCTATCTCCACCAACTCAACATATTTGGAATTACTATCAGATTTTTTCATGTCATAAGTTTTAGTGGTAATAATTCATACATATTCTTTCCTATCTTTCAACTTTCATACCTCAATCTATTTTGCTATAATTAACTTTGATTGGCAAGATCATAATTTAAAGCAGAGAAAAATAGCATATGTAAAGTGAAGAGCTCCAGCAGAATGGGAAAACCATACTGACACAGGCACTTACCAGTGCGCCAGAGGCCTGTGAGATGGTAGTGCATGGTATCGAGTGTATGGTGACAGAAAATAAACACAAACCTCTGCAGGATTAGCAAAAAACCAGCTAAGGTTTTGGAAGTGACAAAGTATAAAAATAGTGTGTAGCTACAGAGCTGATAAAAAAGCAAAGCATGGTGCATAATGATTTCCTTCTAAAGAATACAGCATGGAATGGGGAAGCATAACTTTACAGTGAAGAAACTGGCAAACACTAGCTCATCCAAGTAATGAAGGTCAACATCAAGAGGAGTAAGTCATGTTGATTGCATACACAATTGTTGTGATTTGATGAGAACGCACTTACCTCTGTGGTTGTCTTCATCCGTTTGTGCTGCTGAGAGGTGACAATGTGCTAGCAGCCCTCACTCTCAGAGACTCCTCGGCCTCTGTGTCCACTCTGGCGGCGTCTGAGGAGCCCTTCAGCCCACCACTCCACTGTGGGAGCCCCTCTCTGCGCTAGCCGCAGCCGGCTCCCTCTGCTTGCTGGGATGTATGGAGGGAGAGGCGTGGGCGGAAACCGGGGCTCCACGCGGCGCTCACAGACCAGCGTGAGTTCCGGTGGGCGCTGGCGCAGGCCCCGCGGGCCCGCACTGAGAGCGACGAGCCGGCGCCCCCCGCCCAGGGCAGTGAGGTGCTTAGCACTCGGGCCAGCAGCTGCGGAGGTTGCGCTGGGAGCCCCAGCACTACTGGCCCGCATGTACCCCGCTCGCTGGCTCTCAGCTGCCTCCCCGCGAGGCAGGGCTCAGGACCAGCAGCCCGAGTCTCCCCCAGGAGCGCCGCCCCCTTCTCTGCAGCGCTTGGTCCCATCAATCGCCCAGGAGCTGAGGAGTGCGGGTGCATGCTCCGGACTCGTAGGCAGCTCTGCCTGCAGCACCCTTGCAGGATCAACAAGGTGAAGCCAGCTGGGCTTCTAAATCTAGTGGGGACTTGGAGAACTTTTATGTCCAGCTAAGGGATCATAAATGCACCAATGAGCCCTCTGTGTCTAGCTCAGGGTTTGTAAATGCACCAATCAGTACTCTGTGTCTAGCTCAAAGTTTGTAAATACACCAATCAGTAGTCTCTATTTAGCTAACCTAGTGGGGACTTGGAGAACTTTTCTGTCCAGCACTGTGTCTAGCTCAGGGATTGTAAATGCACCAATCAGCACCCTGTAAAAATGGTCTTATCAGCTCTCTGTAAACCGGACCAATCACACTCTCTGTAAAATGGGCCAATCAGCAGGATGTGGGTGGGGCCAGATAGGGAATAAAAGCAAGCTGCCAGAGCCAGCCAGCTGCGAAAATCTGCTGAGAGTTTGTTTTGTTTGCTGTTTGTAGTAAGCCTTGCTACTGCTCAGTCTTTAGGTTTGAGCCAGCTTTATGAGCTGTACCACCTTTATGAGCTGTAACACTCACCGTTAAGGTCTGCAGCTTCACTCCTGAATTGAGCAAGACCAGGAACCCACCGGGAAGAATAAACAACTCAAGACGCATTGCCTTTAAGAGCTGTAACACTCACCAGGAAGGTCTGCAACTTCGCTCCTAAAATCAGCCAGGCCGGGAACCCACCAGAAGAAACTGGATACATGTGAACATCTGAAGGAGCAAACTCAGGACGCACCATCTTTAGGAACTGCAACACTCACTGCACTGGGTCTGCGGCTTGGTGAGACCAAGAACTCACCAATTCCAGACACACTATTGTGGTGAAATACCATAGATTAATTTACAAAGAAAAGAGTTTTGTTTTGTTTTGTTTTGTTTTGTTTTGTTTTCTGGAGCCAGAGAAGTCTGAGTCAAGGCATTGGCAGGTTCAGTTGTCTGCTGAGGGCTTCTGCTTCCAAACTGGTACATTGCTGATCTTCCAGAAGAGAAGAACAGTTTCTTCACATGACAGAAGGTACAGAAATGTTGAAAAGGGGCTAAATCTAGATGAAGCCTGTAGTATAAGGACCTTAGTTCTATTCAGGAAGGGAGGAACTGTTATGGTCTAAAGTCTTAAAGGCCCTGCGTTTTAATAGTATCAGCCATTAAGTTTCAACACGTGAATTTTGGCGGGAACACATTTAAACCAGAGCAGTGGCCTTCCTCTTAACCCTTGTCTAACTGTGAGAAAAACGTAAGACAACCTAGATTTAAAAATATTTTACAACTTGCATGATCAATAGTCCTCTAAACTTCAAGTTCATCACAAAGTAAGAATTATTAAAACCACGTAAATCTTAGAAACAATTACAGTCTAAAGGAACCTGAAAAGATGTGAAGACCAAATGGCGACATAGTGTCCTCAATGAAATTCTGGAAAAGAAAAAGGACGTTAGCCAAAAACTTAAGACAATATGAATAAAGTATGTGCAGTACTTAATAATGTATCAATATTTCATTAATAGTTGTAATAAAGGTGTGAAAAGAGATTGAGTACAGGTGTATAAGAACGTTGTACTATTCTTACAACTTTTCTGTAGATCTAAAATTATTTGAATATAAGTATTAAAAATTATATAAAGCAGAAATAATTGAAAGAAATTAGGGAAGCTATTTGAGCAGACAGCAGAAAGATGAAGTCATAGAGTTAAGATAAAAACTTTGGGATGGATGTCAGGGGAACTGGAAACAGTGTTTTGGTCAGGGATTAGGAAACCTTTTGTGTAAAGGGCCAGTAAGTATTTTTAGCTTTCCAGGCCATGTAGTCACTGTAAATACTCAATCTGCCATTGTAAGGTAATAGTAGCCACAGACAATCCATAAACAAATGAACATGACTGTTTAACAAAATTTTCTTTACAAAAACAAGTGATGGTCTAGATTTTGTCTCTGAGTTGGGGTTTATCACCCCTAATCTACTAAAACTACTGCAATAAAAATCCAGGGAATTAAGACAGAAACAGGGAAAATAGGACAGGCATCCCGTCCTTAGAACTGGAATTTAAAACAGGGATTGGTTAAAAGGGCACATGGTCCTAACTGCCTGAGCAGTGGTACAAATCACAGAGATTTATTGTGAGTTGTCAGAGTTATTGACTATGACTCTTTAAATTCTCTTGACTGAGAACATGAGCTGCTCCAGAGGATGTACTAAGAAGACAGGGAGGCACAGAGCCGGGAGCCTTTTTCTCTGACCATTACCTAGAAAGCAGATTGTTCTGTATTGTTGATCAAGCTCAATCAGTGTTCAACCACATTAATAAAACATCTTTTCTCCCCCTACCAAGTTCTTGTAGGAAATGTTCTCTGCGTATTGCTCAGGAATCACAAATTAATTCTTTGCTGAATCATAGGAGGTAGACAAGTGTTTGCCCTTTTTGCTGCCACAATTTAAGAATCTAAGAAAGGGCTAGTGCTTCTTTAAAGAGTCAATTAATCTGTTGCCTATTTTGTCTGAAGATGAAGACATAAGGGTGTTGATAACGTGGTATACACAAGGACTGAACTAAACTTCCATCAATATAGGCTTCACCCTGTATGTCAGGCTCTGATTGGGCTACCCCTCATTCATTCTCATAAATCACACAAAGCTTCTCAGAAGCACAGTATGTCACCAGAGGAGAGTCAAGAACTGTGGGCCTACTTTTGAACCTTCTGAGGACCAAAACTTTCCATCATCTCAAATACTGTTTGACTTGAAGCACTACGCTAGGAACTACCTGTAAAAATGGGCGTTCCATTAGAACTGGGGGATGCAGAAATTTACCTTTGCCAGTTAACTCATTGGCATGAAGTTCTCTACCAGCTTAGTTCCAATCCAACTCTTACTTTTGACAAGAGGAAATACCAATAATCAGAGGCATATGAAGAAAATTGCTTAAAATTGAGATATAGTAGAACAGTAGCCCTGAATAGTCAGATATTTAGAAGTGACCTCTAGGGCACAGAGAGGTGAGAGGCGGGTGCTTAAGACATAAGAAGAATACCAGCTGAAGATAAATTGGTACCTACTCATGCCCGGATGTGACAAAGACCCTTTGTAATCTACATGGCAGCTGCTGATCACATGAACATCAATCCCCTTGTCTCACTTGTATCTATTAGATGAAGTTAAATACTACTTGAAATCCTTAAAATGTTTTATAGATCAACTGTTTTCTCCACAATTCTTAGAGCTTTATTGCTTTATTAGTATATTTTATTGTATTTCCTTTTTATTTCCATTTTCCAAATAATGGAAATATTTTTGACCTACAAAATACATGATTGACCTATGAAATACACATCATATTGGTACTTTTGAGACAGTTTAACTTATGTTTTGTTTTTTTGTTCGTTTGTTTGGTTGGGTTTTTTTGACAGAGTTTCACTCTTGTTGCCCAGGCTGGAGTATAATGGCGTGATCTCGGTTCACCACAACCTCCGCCTCCTGGGTTCAAGCAATTCTCCTGCCTCAGCCTCCTGCATAGCTGGGATTACAGGCATGCATCACCATACCTGGCTAATTTTTTTTGTGTGTGTGTATATATATATTTTTAATAGAGATGGAGTCTCGAATTCCCGACCTCAGGTGATCCACCCACCTTGGCCTCCCAAAGTGCTGGGATTACAGGCGTGAGCCACCGTGCCCGGCCAACTTATGTTTTTAAATGTGTGTCCTTGGTGGTAAATGGGATCATAGATTAAGAACATCAACTTTTTTTCAAATTCTTTAATCTAAAAGAACAACGGATATCAACATTCTTACTACATTTCTTAAAAGTTTGACATATTTTTAGGCCAAGGCGAACAGAACTGAATGAGATTTGACAAAGATCAGACACTGTTATTTCAAGGAAATAAAACAAATTGATTGAAGGTCAACATGCCATCAGAATCCAAACTGCTAATAATTCAGGACTGAACCTACATTTTAAGACCTATTAGTCTGATTATTTTACTAAACAATGTAAAAAATGTATGCCCATGCTATACTCTTCATTTCCCTTTTTTGTTGTGTTATGCTTACCTTTAAGGGTATTTTCAGGCTTCTTTTATCACTATATCTGAAAAAAACAGACAGTTATTGTAATAACACATTGCAAGACTATACCATAAAAGAGGCGCACCCATGTGGTTTACAATCAGTAACTTTTTTTTTTTTATTGCTCAGATGTCTTAAGGTTAAAATGGGAAAAGCTTTTGATGGCAGAAGGGTGGAGGTCTCAAAATAAAATGTGTCTAATAGAAGAAGAGAAGGCTACTAAATCCCAGAAAATGTCAGGAAGTGGGTCATAGCACTTGCTGTAAGGTTGGCAATCTCTCAGGGTGCCTACAAACCACTGGTAGAAACTTCCTTTTAAAAAAGTCCTAAAGTAAAGCTGTGGTTGTGTTGTCAGAATTTTTATATCTATCCCTAAATATCCTTGGGCAGAATTAGGGGGTGTGGGTTCTAATTGCAGTTTAACTTCTAAGAAACTGAATGTCCTTGTATGAACCAACTTACACTTTCTAGAATTCATTTTCTTCATTGTTAAATTTAAAAGTTTGAACAATATCAGTGATTTCCAACCTGACAGCATACCTGTGTTGTTTAATGGTATATAAGGTTGTGAGTAACAGAAATCAGATAACTTTAGCAAAAAAAAAAAAAAATAGGTTTTACTGGGTGATTCGATTTGATCACAGCATTAATGGAAGCTACACAACCTAACTGCGGGAGAGGCATGGATAAGGGAAGCTCTGAAATTCTTACTAGCTGGAGTTTGTAGATCTCTTTTTCCCTGTTACTGCAAAAAGGATGACAGCCTCAGTGATCTCTGGTCTTTGGTTTACTCTATTCAGACACGAAATTCTAGAGAAAGAATCTACGTGGGTTCCAGTGGGTCAAAAGTCTACCATTATGTGATACAGCTGTGACCAAGGGTACAGAATCGTGTAGCACAGATAGAGCCTTTGGAGATCCACCCCTGTGCCAATGCAAAGAAACTATTATTCTCTACATCCAAAGATGCCTGAACTAATATGATTCTGGTATGATCCTTCTATTTTCATAATACTGTCATAAAGTCCCTCACATTCTGTCCAATAGGAGACAACAGGTTTTTTTGTTTGTTTTTGTTTGTTTGTTTGTTTGTTTTGAGATGGAGTCTCACTCTGTAGCCCAGGCTGGAGTGCAGTGGCGCAATCTCGGCTCACTGAAAGCTCTGCCTCCCGGGTTCACGCCATTCTCCTGCCTCAGTCTCCTGAGTAGCTGGGACTACTGGCGCCTGCCACCACGCCCAGCTAATTTTTTTGTATTTTTAGTAGAGAAGGGGTTTGACCATGTTAGCCAGGATGGTCTCGATCTTTTGACCTTGTGATCTACTCGCCTCGGCCTCCCAAAGTGCTGGGATTACAAGGCATGAGCCACCGCACCCAGCCCAGAGATAACACATTTTTATTACCAGTTCCTGCATTCAAATTTTATGTTACATGGTCTGTGTTGTAGTGTAGGTTGTTATGGTCTACTTAGTATTCGCCTCCCTTTCGCCCTTTTAAACATCACCCCAATTTTCATTCATGTATTTTAACTCTGTCTTTACAAACACATATACTTCGCAAATGACCATCACAGATTCAAATGTTTATGTGTGATAACATCTCTCTTGTCAGATATTGTTTAGAATAAAACCTATACCTTAAATCTGACTAGTGAGTTTTGAGAGAAACAACTTTGGAGATTTCTTGGGAAAAAATTCTGGCTTTTAAGAGAGATAGGAAGTAAGTAAGTGTCTCTTACTGTGAGTGTTTTGTGCCCAGATTCATTGTCCGTTCTGCCCAGGGCATTGGCTTCCACCTAAGTAGCAAGCCGATGTAGAGAGAAGAAATGAGAAAATATCTGAGGAAAATGAAGCAAAGTCTGCTCTACTTCTGAACTTTCAGGTGTGTGACTGAGTAAATATAGTTTAGTTTGGTTTTACTTGCAGCCCAAAGGACTCTAATTTCTTCTCTAATTTCTAACTAAAAATATCTTGGTGATGCTTATTCTTCCTCTATATATGTTTTGATCATATCTCAGTTTTCTATATTCATTAGAGAAAAATAGTAGTTTTTCCCCTTATAAATACAACCTATGTATGTTAGAGGGGTGAAAGAAACATTTATATTAAAATACATCATACATTTATTATGGCAGCTATGAAATTATAGAGAGACCAGTGAGTGCCCTTGATTTGCAACTGGAATATAGTCATAAATTACTACTTCCCCTACCCCTTCTATATTCTACCTGAATTCACTTTGCACTTTTACTCATATGGAGGAACAAGGAAAATTCTCAATCTTAAGAAAAGAAAGCCTTGACTATTGTGATGGCAGAATAAAAGGCAGCCAGCAAGAACCATTTCTTTTTCTTGGATATTCCTAAATACCCATCATATTTGCTCTGGAAGGTCAAATCCAATAATTAAAAAACCAAATCCCTTTTTCATAATTTTTCCATTAACATTAAGAGTTTCATAAAACCGGCCGGGCGCGGTGGCTCAAGCCTGTAATCCCAGCACTTTGGGAGGCCGAGACGGTCGGATCACGAGGTCAGGAGATCGAGACCATCCTGGCTAACACGGTGAAACCCCGTCTCTACTAAAAAAAAAAAATACAAAAAACTAGCCGGGCGAGATGGCGAGCGCCTGTAGTCCCAGCTACTCGGGAGGCTGAGGCAGGAGAATGGCGTAAACCCAGGAGGCGGAGCTTGCAGTGAGCTGAGATCCGGCCACTGCACTCCAGGCTGGGCGACAGAGCGAGACTCCGTCTCAAAAAAAAAAAAAAAAAAAAAAAAAAAGAGTTTCATAAAACCAGGTTATGCTTTTAGCTTACAATTTAATGAAACCATGAGTACAGGCCTATTCCCTTGCAATAAACCCTCTAGACTGATACAACCCAGAGAAGTTAAAATTTTCAAGGTGGGCTATTAGCTATAATCCTGACAGATACGTTTAACTCCTCTACCATTACTCCTTTGTTCATGGCACTGGGTTTATTTGTATGGGACAGTGACAGATTATCTCTATGGGAGAAACAGCTTCTTACCATTGAGCTGTGCTGTCCCCCAGCTTTCAATGGACTTTGCTGTTGTTTAGGGAAACAGTCACTTACAGCTGATTGATAGAAAATAAGGCCAGTGAATTTCACAAACAGCCCCCTGTTTACTTCCTTTATTTTGAATTGGTTTCTTGGTTGGATGCAGAGTGTAAAGCATTGAGTAATTTCATGGATGAATGATATTGACAGCAGCAGGGAAAGTAACTTCAAATCTAGATTAAGTGTCTATTTGGTGCAGACAAATCTTTGCCCCCTTCGTGATAGAAGGGGTCACATGTAATCAACCTACTACCAGAGAGCTGACTGGTTCACTAATGCATGGTGTCATATAATGGATTTGGAGTTGGTCTCAGCAAGAGGAATAGCCAAGCCAAACCTGGTGAGGGAAACTTTCATATGGCTAAATGCATGAATCTGTCCCATGTCTTCCCTTTAACTACTTTGTTTCTTGAGCTCATTGTATGAACGCTGGCTTGGATGGGAAAGGAGGCTAATGGACATCCACAGAGGCTCTCTTTGTCCTTCTGATTATGGAGAGGCTGTTTTGCAATGGTGACATTCTGCTGCATATTCACATAGGATCCACATATTTTCAGACTCTAAGCCAGCACTTTTGAAGACATCTTTGTGAAAGATTTGTGGGGTTTTTTGTTTGTTTAAATATCTAATCTGTCAAAAACCAACAATTTTCTAGAACTGCTCTAAGTCCATTCTTAGCTCTTTAGCCACATATTCTTTCACCAAAACTTCCTGCCACAAAGTCCTCTCATATTACTATTCCTTTATTAGATATATGAGCAGACTACTGGTCACTAAAAATCAGTATATATCTTGACTTGAGGCCATCTACTCCGTTGAGGCAAAGTGAAAAACAAGGTATAGTTTTTGAAGATCTGCTAGTGAGATTTCTTTTCTTTGTTACCCGATAATCCCTGAGAAAAGTTTTAACACTGCTGCAAAATGGGTCTGGCTGGTTCTACTATGTTGTGTGATGGCATCTTTAAATCAGGCTCCAGTTTTTCATCTTCATCAACTGGACAATATACTATAAAGTCTTTATATAATGAGTGAAGATGCACCATAGCTATATGTGTGTAACTATGACTTCGAGTTCTGTTTGGAACTAGTTTCTGATGAAATGTTGTTGGATGTGCTTAGCTAGAAATATTGGAAAACTTCTGGTCCACACTGCCATTCAAGTCCAGTGGTTATATGCTTCGCTATGATCAGGAACTCTTTCTCAAAAAAACAATGGTTTCACACTAAATGGATCCTGACCTAACAGTCTTCTGTTCCACTACTCTTACACATGGTTGCATCAGGTACCACATAGCACTTCAGTCTGCTGCAGATATATTGAACATTAACTTGGTAATGAGGGCTTTGGGGTGGAAGCGCCAGATCATTAGCCCATCTTAACTGTTGTATTAGTTACCCATTTCTGTATTAAAGAAAAACTACCCTGAAAACTTAGTGATTTGAAAGAAATATTTATTATTTTACAAGTTTTGTGGATCACAAATCTGGGCACAGCTTAATTGAGTCCTCTGGTTCAATTTCTTTCATAGGGCTGAATTGAAATGTTGGCCAAGGCTGATGTCTTATTTGAAGGCTTGAATGGGGAGGAGAGGTGGAATCTGCTGCCAAGCTCATTCATGTGGCTGTTGGCAACATTCAGTTCCTTGAAGGCTACTGGACTGAGGGTCTCAGTTCTTTTTCTCAGTGTTGACCAGGGACCTCCCTTAGTTCTTTGACATGTGAACATTTTCATGCCACAGCTCATAACATTATGGTTGGCCTCATCAGAGTGAGCAGTTGAGAAATGATAAAAGAAGCAAGAGTGTTGTTTTTTAAACTTGATTGTAGAATTGAAATCTCTTTAATTTCACCATATTCTATTTGCTAAATGCTAGTAGGTCCAGTTCATCCTCAAGGGAATGGAATTAAAATGGGCTTGAATATAAGGAGGTAGGAAATCACTGGGATTCATCTTAGAAGCTGTCATGGAAGGCCTCCACTCTAAGCATAAAACACTTTTGTCCATCTAATTAACGGAAGGGTGTTTAAATATGGTGTATGTCTCCTGTAAAATTGAACTAAGCACAGCAGTTATTAAATATCTTTAGTCAAATAAGTTGTAGGCTGTGTCTTCACTTTGTAGTGCATGTCTCAGATCAGCCCAAGCCAATATATTCTCGACAACTTCACTGAGGTACTAGTATTCTGTATGTGTTGTGAGATTTATCTCATGTACACCATCATCCACATATTTTTGCAAGTTTGTAGGGAACTTATTCCTTGTGCTTACTAGATCCTGTCAGAATTTTATCATTCATATAATAAACCAGTCTGATGACTTGTTAGACTCCAAGGGATCAAAGACTCTAGAGCAGGGGTGTCCAATCTTTTGGCTTCCCTGGGCCACATTGGAAAAAGAATTGCCTTGGACCACATGTAAAATACAGTAACACTAATGATAGCTGATAAGCTTTAAAAAATTGGAAAATATCTCATGAGAGATATTTTAAGAGAGTTTATGAATTTGCGTTGGGTTGCGTTCAAAGCCATCCTGGGCTACATGCATGTTATGCTACATGCATGTTGTGGGTTGGGCAAGCTTGATCTATAGTTTAAATTGTGGCAGGAATAAAGTATCAGAGTCATATCGGTATAGAGTTCTCATACCAGATGAGAGAAGTTGGCTTTTGGTGTCCCCCTGTCCTAGAAGGGAGAGCAATGTGTTTGCTAGGTCAAGTACTGTGCATCAAGTACCAAGGAGCATAAGTGGAGCAATAGTCATAATTAAGGCCACTCTCCAATTATATTTATGATAATATAAATTGTTATCTTAGCTCCATCAGTCTTCCTTTCAGGCTAAATTAGAAAATTCAAAATTTGCTGATGAAGAAAGAAAAAGGGTAAAGCACTTTTGGAAGATTCCAACATACTTCCTTGATGTGGAAAAAGAAAGAGTCTAGTGGATTTTAACAGCATACAAGAATGAAGCAGTAGTTAGGCAAAATATATGTATAGCACAGAATTCATAAAATTCATGTCTCCTAGTGTTTTCAAATCCCTTCCTCTGCATAATGACTAGGGAATTCTTAGACCTTTAATTGTAAGCTAGCCTTGGCCATTACTGGTTCAGGTTTGTGTAATTCCACATAGACCTGTAGCTTGTTGTTGAACTATCATACAAATTACAATATTTCAGGTGAGCCATTACAATAAATTCTATCTGCTCCAAATTTCTAATTTCCTATTATTGATTAAACACTTTCAGATTGTCTTGAGAGTTTTCATAACCTATGAAAAAATATGTGCATTTTCTTATGGATTGTTATTTACTTATGGCCAGAAAGTTCATTGTAAGATTGCAGGGGATACCACACAAAAATGTTTGTAGTTATGTGCCAGTTAACATACTACTAAAAAGTTTTAGCTGAATAACATATCACTAAAAAGTTTTGTTTTATAAAAAAACCACTCGATTGTACTCACAAATGCTGTGGGTTAGAAAATTGGAAAGGTCATAGTGAGGACGCATCATCTCTGTTTTATGGTCTCTGAGGTCTTAGCAGGGTAAAGTGAAGGCTGGAAATAGTTCAACATTTGGGAACTGGAATCACATGGATGCATCTTCACTTACTTGTCTGGAAGTTGATGGCTTAGGGCCAGAACACCTACACAAGGCCATTCCCTGTGATCTCTTACTTGGGCTAGTTTGGGCTTCCTTGTGGTGTGGTAGTTGGGTTCCTCAGTATCCCAAGAAAAGTTTGGGGAGGGGGGAAACAGAAGCTACAAGTTTCTTAAGGCTGAAACCTTGAAATTGGCATAGCATTACTTCTGCCATATTCAAGTCAGGTATTTTCAGGGTCCTGATTGGTGGAAAGGAATATGTTTCCTATGTCTCAATGGTAGAAATGTCAAAGGAGCCTAGGCACAGTTGCTCACGCCTATAATCCCAGCACTTTGGGAGGCCAAGGCAGGTAGATAACCTCAGGTCAGGAGTTCGAGACCAGCCTGACCAACATGGTGAAACCCTGTCTCTACTAAAAATACAAAATTAGCCGGGCGTGGTGGTGGGTGCCTGTAATCCCAGCTACTTGGGTGGTTGAGACAGGAGAATCATTTGAACCTGGGAGGCAGAGTTTGCAGTGAGCTGAGATCAGGCCATTGCACTCCAGCCTGGGCAAAAAAAGCAAAATTCTGTCTCAAAAAAAAAAAAAAAAAAAAAAAAAAGAAAAGAAATTTCAAAGGATTTAGGTGCCATATTTTAAAACTGCTATTAGGGGGATGTGATTCTTGAAATTTTCTGGCTTATCTGTTACTGCTGTTTTATTTATTTTTAAGGATCCAAATCTTTCCTTATGATGCCCTAATGTTCCTGTAAGAATCCTGGAGAATTTAATTTTTACAGTCTTAACCCAACAGTTGTACTGAGCAAAATGGCTTATTCAGCTGTGTCATGTAAATTCTGAGATTTTTCTTCATACTCAGCTGATAATTTTTAGATATGACTTTATCACATCTTGTTTTATCTATTATTGATGCAAAGAATATGAACAATTCTATTTTCCATTTCCCATTGTACCTTAATCACTAACACCAAGATTCAAATTTTAAATAATCTGGAATCTGAGATGCAGAATCAGAGTAAGAAAGAGCCAATTTTACCTGTTCAGATGGAATTGAAGAGAACTGCAAATCAATACTATGAAAAATCAAAGAAAAATATTTTAATGGTTCCACAATTAGACGTTTCTGCAAAGCCTTCCTCTTTGTCTCAACAGTCACAAATTGACACAGTAGATAATGTAATTCACTACCACCGAACTCAAGCACCTGCACTTATACACCTGTTACCAATATCTTTTACTTAGGACATTCAAGATTGGTTTAACTGGAAGCCATGGGAGGTGATGCTGATTAGTTTACATAAAGAAGGATTTATGCAATGCCATTGAATGAGCTCCTAAAATCAAAGGTATAATATTTCAGGATCCTTGGGTATCTCTGGTTTCATCAGTAGTGAAAATGCATATATGTTTCTTCTTCAGAGAATACTGGCATTCAACTGACTCAGCTCCAGACACCTCTAGCATTGAAATTCTTAAAAATCACTAATGGTGCATACTGTATAGCAGTTACCCAGAGCATCATTCTATTTTTCATGGAAACTTTATTTCCCTCCCTTATTCTGAGCATTAAAAGTTAACACAGGGGCACATAGAAAAGACACTCACATGAGAATAAAATGGTTTTGGTTTTGTCAATAGGCAAACTTATCTCTGGAGTTCAAAGACCAGGAGCAGATGTCAAGCAAGGGACCTCTTCAAAGAAACTGGAAGACTGCCAGCTTCTAAGATTAGTACTGCCACTACAATAATTCTGCCACGTTCAGAGTTGGGCTGAATCCAGAGGCTACTTCTCTAATTGAAGGGTCCTAGTATGGCTCCCTAAGTTCTTTAATTTACTTTCCATCAGCTGTTCCTCAGCATGCAGGCTTTTCCAGCCACTGCTGGATTGCTTGTACTGCTTCCTATATGCAAGAGTCAACATTCTTAGTGAATAATAGAAAGGAATGAATGGTAATAAGTTCAGGGAAATTAGTTGCTAGATCATGATGAGACTTCTTGTTTATTTTGTTCTCTGTGTTTGTCGTACCCACCTAAATTAGGTGACCCCCTTCTGTACCTGGCTCTCTTGCCTGTATTATCTATCTTCCTCAGCAAAGTATCCTCTGTGTTGAATGGACCATCAAATAAATGTTAGAAGAAAAGACACTTAATTGTCTATTTATAGGCAAATTTAACTGGTTAGAATTATGCTTCAGCCTGCTATTTTGGGGTTTGTAGTGAATTCTTAATTCTCTTTTTAAAATAAAAATTACTAGGTAAAAAGTTAAATGACTTTTGTCTTCCTTTTTTTCTAGCTTATGTTATTCCCCTGAGAGTCATCTTTACGCCATTCTTCAGGTCAGGTTTATTGGCTTCATAATATTTTTGTCATTTGTTTCATCTCCCTGGAAATTTATTTAGTAAGATCAATTGTTCATATTTTAGATCTCTGTGCAATGTTCACAACGTTTCTGATCACAGTTTAATTAAACTTTTGTCACTTATTTTGCTGCTTCTGGTGTAACATTTTTGAATAATGCATTATTAATTGATTTACATTTTCTGTCTTACACAATTGTCTATCGTATTTGTTGTCTTATCTATTCATCTGAATCTTATTTCACAAAGTCAATTCTTTTCAATGTTAAGATTACAAAGTAGATAGTCTATATACTTCACTATTATTCCTTCAACCATATTTTTATTTTAAAAAAGTACCACCTTCTTCTGACTTTCATCCTATGTGATCATATCACTATTTTTTTGCAGAATATTTTAGCAGACCAGTCACTGATATCGTTTTTGTCGTTATGTCTTCTTTGAGTGAAAATCCTTTCCATGACTGGCATGTTCTTCTCAAATAAAGTGAACTGATTTTTATTTTATCCCCTATCTTTCTTCTAAGATGCTCATGAAATTCTGCTCTGTGGTTAAACTGAAAGATGTGTAGGTAGACTTTTATATTACCAGTTTGTCAATATGATCATCTACTTGGAATAAAATGGGATGGATTGGTGGAGGAAGGAAACCTGAGTCCTGAGCTGTCCTCAAAAAAAGAATTCATTCTTGACACATTTTCTTCTCTTTCTTTCATGTCATTCTTTTGTTTGTTTGTTTGTTTTTGAGATGGAGTCTCACTCTGTGGCCCAGGCTGGAGTGCAGTGGTGCGATCTCGGCTCACTGGAAGCTCCACCTCTCAGGTTCACGCCATTCTCCTGCCTCAGCCTCCCGAGTAACCTCACCTGGGACTACAGGTGCCTGCCACCATGCCTGGCTAATTTTTTTTTTTTTTTTTTTAATAGAGATGGGGTTTTACCATGTTAGCCGGGATGGTCTCAATCTCGTGACCTCGTGATACGCCCACCTTGGCCTCCCGAAGTGCTGGGATTACAGGCATGAGCAAACCTCCAGATTTTCACGTCTTTCTGGGCTACTTTGTGGATCACTTCTTGCAACATCATACTGCTTTTTTTTTTCCCTCAAGAAAGGAAAGTTTCCTTCTCTTTTGATGTTTATTATTAGGATTTTCTTCTAATACGTCTTCATATATACCATATCCAAAACAACTCTTTAACATATTTGATGGCACCATTTCCCAGTCTCTATGTTTGTTGTACATGTTCCCCCTTTGTTTATGGTCCTTTGTTGATTTCAGTCAGCATCTATGATAGTGATGAGGGTGGTTAGGCTCAAGTTTTTGTCTTTTATAAAGCTTCCTTGTCTTTTTATTTTCATTGTCTCCCTGAATAACAGCTACTTCTCACAGGAATATAAAAGAAAAAAGATACAAAGCTTGTAAGGTTTGCTTCTTTTCATCACATTGAAGCAAGGAGCCAGATCTAATCTTAATCCCACATAGCCAATGTTCTCCTTGAACTTTAGTTGCTCATTGAAAGAAGTCAAGATATTCAAAGATTTATTATAAAATTCCCAATCTTATATCCCATTTCCCCTAGCCATGTCTTTTAGGAGTAATCAACCACACCAAAGTGTTACTAGAAGCATTTAGTTTTATAGACGTCAGTTAAATTTTAAATGACAAATGCAGTAGATCTCAAACTATTTAAAAAGTGCTAGCGAAATGTCAGTATGTTTAAATTGTGGAGAAAAAAAAAGAAAAAAATCAATATATTGTAACAAGCACTTGGATTTTCAGCACAAATGGTTTAAATGCCAGAGAAAAAAATGATGGCTCTATCCCAAATTTAAATGTTGAGAATCTGTCTCTGCAGTTCCTTTATCTCTTTAGCTTGTGTCTCTTTTCTTATTCTGGTAGGATCTGTCCTCTTCAAAAGTTTTCCTGTTATGTAGTTCTCTGTAAAAATGAGCTCCAAACTGAGATCTAGATATCTTAGTTTCTATAAGCTAGAAAACTAGCTCAAACTAGAGATATAAAAATTACATTGGCAAATACTTTCCAGAGCTACAAATTGAATTAACTATCTGATGATCTCAACTTATTCAAACAAGCCAAGTCTTCATGGATAAACACATATTTATTTAGTACCTTTAATATTTAAGGTACATTTAGGTGCTTTGAGAATGAAGTTTCTACTACTGTATTAGTTTGCTAGGGCTTTCACAGTAAGTACCATAGACTGGTTGGCTTAAACAACCGAATTTTATTTTCTCACATTTCTGGAAGCTAGATATTAGAGATGAAGATACCAGCAGGGTTGGTTTCTTCCAAGGGCTCTGAGGAAAGAATACATTCCAAGTTTCTTTCTTTGCACATGGCCATCTTCCCCCTGCGTCTTCACATTGTCTTCCTTTTGTCCATGTCTGGTGTCCAAATTTCTCCTTTTTATGAGCACATCATTCATATTGGATCAGGGATTACCCTAATGACCTCATTGCAACTTTAACTCTATAAAGACCCTATCTCCAAATGCAGTTAAATACTGAGGTACTGAGGAATAAGACTTCAACATACAAATTTTAGGGAGACAAATTTCAGTTCATACCATCTATTACTTACTGTATATAGGAAAGGCAGCATAGTGTATTGGTTGAGAAAAGGCTGTGAAATCCACCTGCCAATATCTGAATCCTTGATCTGACCCTACTTTCTAGCTGAGGTACTCTCAGCAATTTTTCTTTTTTTTTTTAATCTTTAACCATTCTATGGTTCAGAGTCCACACCTACAAATTTGGGGTGTTAAAGTAAATTAAAATGGGGACCAGACCTGGAGAATTTCTCAGCAGACAAAGACAGGAAGGCCTCATAAATGACCTTAAACTTGTTTGGTTTGAAAACATAAGCAAAATTTAGCTTGAGCTATTTCTTATCAATACTCATATTAAAGAAAATCAGACTTAAGGTTAATTTATCAGAAGCTGCCAACCAATTTATATAACTAAACACTTTACAGCAGGATAGATCAATAAGGAAACTGTATGACTGTAACCAAATATTTTACTTGCTTTAATTCTGTGTTAATCCTATAAAAACCTTGCTCTGCAGTTCCTCAGGCAGAGCCTCAAAACCACACCTGGGTTGGACATGCCTGATTTGTGAATTGCTGTTTGCTCAAATAAGCTCTTTAAAATTATATTGTGCTTCTGTTAATTTTTGACAAGAGCAATACTTATTTCATAGGCTTATTTTGTAGACTAATGAGTTAATACATGTAAAGTGCTTTAAAAGTATATATCTCCGAGTACAAATTCAATATATATGCAATTCAATTTCAGATATTTTTATAATTAAATAAAGGGCAGGAGATATGCTATAAAGTATATAAAGCCATCATGATGAGAAAATCAGGCATACTCCTGATAAAGTAGTGATGATATTAGTTTCCAGTAAAATTTATTTTGACAAAAATAACCATTTGAAAAATATTTAAGCATAACCATTTAAGCAATTGCTATTCAAAAGCATTTAAACTTCCTAAATAGACTCTGGTTCTGGGTAAGATAGAGTGTACTTTATCTTTCTTACTGAGTACAGCTATACAACCTGAATAGAATGCATGGAAAAGCTCTGTGAGGACACAGAGAAGTAGTTTGTAGTAGGCAGATTTGGAAAGGCCAGAATTTAAAGTTCTACAACATTGTGGTAATTATACATTTTTTCCCCTTTTTCACCTTCCTGGCCTTGAGGTTGCCTAAAATCTGGATATGTATATTTTGGTAGACAGAAAACGCTCCAGGAGGGGCCCACCAGTTCTGACTCTAGGAATGGAAATGTGGTTTCCTAACATTCAGAGACAGTAGGAGAAATCCTGGTTTTCTTTTCCTTATTCTACTTTTTTTTTCTTCCTACTTAAAATTATCTCTCATTCCATCCAGTTCCTAGGCAGATCCACTTGCAGAGATGGGAGTGATGGCCACAGTGGAAGCAAGGCAGCCTGCAGGCACCTAAAACTCAGAGTGAGCAAGCTTTCCTTTCCAGTTGGGGCAGCTGTGGCCCTAAGAAGATGGGATAAAATGTCACTATTTTGGTCCCTATTTGTCCTCATCCTGCTTCCTGTGAGTGTGACCAATCCCAGAAGTGGTCGCACTCACAGGAAGTGTGTGGCACAGCAGGATGAATAAAGCGTCAGCTTTCTAGTTAAAGGACCAAAAAGGAAAGGCCCAGAAAACCGAAAAGTATAGGGATAATCCCAGATAGGGAAGAACTCAGAACCGTGAATTTGTAAAGCTGTGTATGATGAACTCATGGGCTCACCCTTGACCTGATCATGTATGGATCCTAACCTAAAGAACATACCATATTCTGTGAAAACTAAACTAAGAGACACACTACTGCCTAGGTCCCAGACTGGCCACTGGCTGGTGAACACATGGGAAAGATCTGAATCATAAAGGCAGTGGCACTAGAAATGAATTAAAACCACAATAAACATAAAACTGGTTGAAATTTGTTTTGTGCACCCAACTAAGCTGATAAGCTGCTGAAACAAAATTATCAATATTAAATATCACTTAAACAAGACACAGAGTCTCATTGCGTAATATTCAAAATGTCTAGGATACAAGCCCAAATTACTCAGCACGTAAAGAATTAAGAAAATCTCCACATGCAGGATAAAAGGCATTGAACGGATAACAAGTCCAAGATGTTACAGTTGTTGGAATTCTATGATAAAGAATTTAAATCAGCGATTATAAAATGCTTCAGCAAGCAATCACAGACATAATTGAAATAAATAGAATGATACGAAATATCAGAAACAAAGTAGAATATGATCCAAAGTGAAGAAGATCCAAATATAAATTTTAGAACTGAGCAATAAAGTAACAGCAAAAGGAAAACCTCATGGAATAGATTAGGTATTTTTAATTCAGGGTCAATGTATGGCTTCTTGAGTATGTAGAAAGAGCTGAGGGTCCTTGAAATTGAATTGTATGGATATCAAATGGGCAGTTTCCAAAGAGGTGGGTGCACTGTTGAAAATGCTGATGTCTGGGCCACAAGCTTGGAGGTTATAATTTAATGATCTGTGGGTAGGACTAGTGGTATCAGTGTTTTAAAAAATAGACTCAGACCATTTGAGACAGAGCAGAGACCCTCTCTTAGGGGCCTGTGCCTGCCGTCCCATGCCAAACATTGAAATAAAGGAAAATCTTGAGTTCTTTTAAGGGAAATTCTAGTTACCTAGCTATCCCTAACAAGTAAATAAGCAATTTTTAAAGCAAGAAAGTAATAGTAGCCTAATACAATAGACAAAGAAGCTACAATCACTGGTTGTTTGGTTTTCCTATAGCAACTTTCCCATAGAAACTAAAGATAACATCTTAACATATGTTTCTGAGTTGTTTTTCAGAAACAGATCCCCACCAAGAGGATCTGCCAGGACAGCAGGTAGGCCTCAGACAAGGAGGAACTGCAGACTGACCTCTGACCACCACTCTTTGTTATAAATTTTAAAGTTTCCTGGAGAAACTCACCCCAAGCCAGAGCTAACATTCTTTGCAGACCCCAAAATTTTAAACCAAGATTTTCTTCCTTAATCTTTTGCATATCAGAAAATCTTTCAATCTAACTATGACCTATAAGTCCCCTCTTCAAGACATCCCACACTTTTAGGCCAGCACCACGGTGTAACATCCATGTATTGAATTTAAGTTTTTCCTATGACTTCTGCTTTCCTGAAATCTACCCCTGACTTTAATTTATCCCTCCTCTGCAAGCCACTGGGGAGGTTGGGAACTAAGTGTAAGCTGCCTGATTCTCCTTGCTTGGTGTCTTGCAAATACATGCTCTCCTTCTTCCTGCCGCAAAGGTCGGCATGGATATCTGGTCTTACTGCACCAAGTAAGTGGAACCCTGTTCACTTCCATAACACATTCTCACCACCAGCCAGGGGCAAGGATAGTTAATCAAGTGCAGCCTACTTAGTTTTCAGAAGAGAAGACTGAAGTGCAACAGGTTTTTATGCCATCAGCTTTCTCTGCCACCTAGATTGTGAATACTATTTACTATCACTTGTTTTCTGGGCTTACCAGCATGATAACCCAATTTTAAATCTAATTCTTGTGTCCTGCACCAACTTTCTATCTTCTTCTATTTCTCAGAAACTTCTTTTATATTTGTGTGTAAACCAGAAATAAAATTCTAAGACCCCAACTGACTGAATGGATCCCCCTTTTGGCCAAGGGCATTCCAAAGTAAACCTGAAAAACAAGTGCAATTCATGATAAGAAGGGTGAATCGAACATGTCTCATTATACCTTCCTCCCTTTGGAATTCAGGCACAACTGACCAGCATTAAGATTAAAACAGATATCTTAAGACTGACAAAACACTTTGTAACAATAAGATGTCAAGTTCCAACCTGACTATAGTATAGCATCACATGACAGCAGGCCTTGAAAGAAATGAAAATATTTTACCCTAAGATATATTTATTTGACATATTTTGAAATACCTTGCTAATAATACCTGTTGTGGGGAAAATGTACATTCCAAAGAGAACCATTTTCCCTTTACAAGTTTTTCCTTGATCCAGGAGAGATTAATTAAGAGTCTGACACCTTTTGGGATCTGATTAGAGACATTTACTATCTATTCCTTCTGAAGGCTACTACCTGGAGGTTTCATCTGCAAGTCATTGGGGATGCATAATAAGAACTTTGATCTCCACAACTCCTTACCTCAACCCAGATACTCCTTTCTATTGATTCCAGTTTCTTCAATAATAATTTAACTCTTTCAACCAATTGCCAGTCAGAAAATCTTTGAATCTGCTTGTGATCTGGAAACCCCCATTTTGAGTTGTCCTGCTTTTCCAGACTGAACCAGTGTATACCTTACATGTATTGACTGATGGCTGCTTGTAACCTTTGACCCCCTAAAATGTATAAAATCAAGCTGTAACCCAACTATCTTGAGCACTGTTCTCAGGACCTCCTGGGTCTGTGTCACAGGCATTGGTCACCATATTTGGCTTCTGAAAATATTTAAACCTCTTTAAATATTTTACAGAGTTTGACTCTTTTTATGACATGCATTTATTTCTCAGAAAGATCCCCAACCTTATTTTTTGCCTTAATTAGAGGGCTCAGGTGGAATGGGTGGAGAGCTTGCCTGGGGTGTGGAATTTGGGACCATATTGTAATGTTCAGTGATTAATACCATTTGGAAGAACAATTTTTGAAATAAGAATTATTTGCAAAAGTTGATGATAAAATACAAAACAGTTAAACAAAAGCAAAAATCAATTAACAGTGCTTTGTGAAGCAAAATTAAAAACTGAGGCAAAATAATAATAATCAATAATATTTGCCTTATTTTTATTTGGAATTTGGATGGTTTGTTCCTCATGGACTTTTCTCTTTTTGGGCAACAATTTAATGTATTAAATACTGCAAATAAATGGTGCATGGAAATATTCATTTTGATCGATGAATTTTTTGGTGATCCCTTGGATTTTAGAGCTCAGAAAAAGTGCATCTCTTGTCTCAACATGATCCTGACCCTGAGTACTGCATCTCCTAAGTGGAGACTTGTGGAAACAGCAAGAGGCTCCTAACCATAAGGAGAAACAGGTTAAATCATTTGGGAATGACAGCACAGACAGAATGAACAATATTTTGAGTGAGAGAAGGGGAAAAATTTAATTCTTTCTTATAAAAATGTATGAAATTTTTCCTTTATTGGCTAGCACTAGCTATTTTCTGAAAGGAGGGATTAAATTTTATTGAAGACCACTTTTTTAAAATAAACCACTTAATGTGAAGATAAAACTCTGAATATCTACATTATTAGTAACCATGATGATTTTGTAAAAAGACAATTAAACAAGTTGTTCCATCAGAAATAAAAAATAATAGAGGAGGAAAAATCTGATAAGAGAACAGAAGGAGAGGCATCATTTTGGGAGCCGGAATTGCCAATGCCCACTTTGTTTTCATTTAAAATGTAAATTTTTCCATCTTCCTAAACTTGACAGTGAAGTCCACATAAATGCCTATGTGAGTAGGGTTTTTCTTATTTTTGTGTTGTGCAAATTAAAAAAGGGGACATAGTTTCTGCCAGTGACAATAATAGCAGGAAAATGAGAGAATTCCTAAATTGAACTAATTCAGCAAAAGCAAGAGCTCCGAGTCAGAGAAGGATATGATAATACAAGTTCATTTAGAGTTCACAGAAATCTCATAAGAGGCCTTGGGCTTTCCAATACTTGTAAAAGGTTGCATCCATTCTTCCCTCACTCTTAAGGTCTCTGTGGCTACAGCTGACGTGTAGTCAAGCCATTACCATGGCTGCTCAGCATAAATAGAAAATACTAACACTGTATGTGCTCAAAATTTTGTAGACTCTGAACTTTTTTGTATGTGATTATGCAGAATTTCTTAAATGTTTCTTAATCAACCAGTAAAATAGTCAGTCACCTTTCTTCCAAAGTTAAGAAAACGTTACCAAAACTTGACAATAAGAAATAAGACAACTAAGTACATCTCTTTTCAATGTCATATGGGGGAAAAAAAGCCCAGTTAAGGATTGTCTAAGATAATGCACTTTCTTCTATTCATTGTTTACTCTTCTACAGAATTCATGAACTTAGTGAGGTTACATGTAATTTGTTGGATTTTTGTTTGGTAAAAACACAAAAACAGTCTGTCTGGCAGAAAGAAAGATAACAAAGTTTACAATTTAGTGAACTGGAAGATATTAGTTACTCTTCAATCTTGTTGAACTGGTCTAAATTTCTTTTGTTTTTTTCATTAATTAATGAATTAAATAAAATTTTTGACACATGTTCATTCAAAAACAATTAAAAATTATTTGTTGAACTCAATATCAGAATGAGCTTAAAATCAGGATGGAGATGACATAGGGAGGAATTAGCAATCTTAAAGATGCATCAGTAGAAATTATCCAGGCTGAACAACAAAGAGAGGAAAGATAAACAAAACAAAACAATGCTCAAAGACCTGTGGGAGGCTACTAAAAGGTGAAACATTTGTGTCATTGGAATTATACAAGGAAAAAAGAAAAAGAAGTATAGTGCAGAAATATGTGTGTCTGTATTTATATATATGTGTGTGTATATATATACAGATATGTGTATATATGAGTGTGTGTGTATATATATACACACACACACAAATATATTTTGTGTATGTATATACAAACATTGCAAATTTGACTAAAGCCATAAACTCTCATATTGAGTAATCTCAGTGAACTGCAAAGAAAATAACATGAAGAAAGAAATTCATACCTAGTCACATGATAATCAAAGTACTAAAAATTAAAAACAAATAAAAATATCTTGAAAACAGCTATAGAGAAATAATGTATGATTTATAAGGAAATTATTTGAATGACAACAAATTTCTCACCAGAAACAATTGAGGCTAGGAAGAAGAGGCTTAATATTTGTAAGGTGCTGGAAGACAACTACTGTCAACCCAAACATCTATATCCAGTTAAAATGTCCTTCAAAAGTGATGAAAGTATAAAGACTTCTCAAATAGAGACTCTATGGCCATTCCAAAAAACATTATTTTGACAGAAAGAAAATGATACCAAAAGGAAACTTGAAACATTAAGATGAAAGGAGAGCAAGATAAATAATAAATATTGATGTAAACAAAATAGACTATTAATCTCTTTTTGAGTTCTTTAAACATGTTTGAGAATTGAAACAACATTGTTTTAAATTACCTAATAGAATTTCAGTGCATATAGATATATTACATAAAACAAATAAGGATAATAGGAAAGGAGAGCTATTTGGTGGTAAGGTTTCTACATTCCACTTGAAGTAATAAAATAGAATAAAATAAAATAAGTAGACCACTAAAAGTTAAGCATTATATTGTAATGTTGAAAGCAACCACTTAAACAAGGGGTGTCCAACCCCTGATACCAGTCCATGGCTTGTTAGGAACTGGGCTGCACAGCAGGAGGTGAGTGGAGGGGGAGCTAGCATTACCACATGAGTTCCACTTCCTATCAGATCAGCAGCAGCATTGGATTCCCATAGGAATGCAAGCCCTGTTGTGAACTGCACATGCAAGGCATCTAGGTTACATGCTTCTTATAAGAGTCTAATGCCTGATGATCTGAGGTGGAACAGTTTTATCCAATAACCATATACTGCTGCCACCTGTGGAAAAATTTTCTTCCACAAAATTGGTCCCTTGTAGCAAAAAGTTGGGGACCACTGACTTAAAACACTATAAAAAGAATAATATTCAATAACAACACAATTGATAATATAGAATAGTAAAAAATGTGCAGAATACCTAAAAGAAGGCAGGAAAAGAAAGCATAGAAATTAAAACATAAAGCAAATAAACCGAAAAGACATAATAAAATGATAAACCTATATCCCAACAGTAAGTATATTAAATAATACTGGTCAAAACACATGTATTAATAAATGGGGATTGCCAGAGTGGATAAATTAATATGCCCTAACTAAATGCTTAAGAAATTCACGTTAAATTAACAATAGATAGTTGAGAAGTCAAAGAATAAAAAATGAAATGGACCCAATTGTCCAAGAGATTGATTTCTTTCTTTCTTCTTCTTCTTCTTTTTTTTTTTTTTTTTTTTTGATAAACATAGAAATTCACCCTTCTAGTCTTAAAACTTGAAACTTACATTTGTTTTATCTGAGTTCCTTCCTCAGGAACTGGACCCCCAAGACTCTCAAAAAGTATCAAATAGCTGAAGTTCACCAGATCATCACACCGAACAATGACATGCTGGGTCTCACATCATCATGATTGCTTTCTTACCCCTCCCAAGTTATTATTTTCCTACACAAAGTTAAACTTTTTCCCTGCTATATAAATCCCTAATTTTAGTTGGTCAGGGAGATGGATGTGAGACTGATCTCCCATATCCTTGGCTGCTGCACCCCATTAAAGCCTTCTTCCTTGGTGGTACTTGTCATCTCAGTCATTGGCTTTCTGTGCAGCAAGCAGCAGAACTTAGACCAAACCCCAAATATTTAGGTAACAGATTTTAGTTCCGTGACCAGGAACACTTTGCTCGTGGCTTGACTGCTGTGGGCCTGGAGTTTCAGAAGTCCTGCTAAGGAGCTGCCCTCCAAATATTGGCTGCAGGTGAGTTTCTATCTGTTTCTGGCCCCACTGCTATGAGCCGCAGTCATGCTCCTGATCACCCCAGAAGAACTGCCTTTGAAATTGGGCATCTGCTTCAGGATAGCAGGATAGGTGAGTGACCTTTGTGGACCCTGACAGCAAGATCTGCTCCTCTCAACTGGGAATTTTTTTTTTTTTTTTTTTTTTTTTTTGCGACAGAGTCTTGCTCTGTGGCCCAGGCTGGAGTGCAGTGGTGCGATCTCAGTTCACTGCAAGCTCCGCCTCTTGGGTTCACGCCATTCTCCTGCTTCAGCCTCCCAAGTAGCTAGGACTACAGGCACCCACCACCACACCCGGCTAATTTTTTGTATTTTTAATAGAGACGGGGTTTCACCATGTTAACCAGGATGGTATTGATCTCCTGACCTCCTGATGTGCCCGCCTCGGCCTCCCAAAATGCTGGGATTACAGGCGTGAGCCTCCGCACCTGGCCAACTGGGAAAATTTTTAAGGAAATGTCCATATGCAGGTTGAACAAGCCCAACAGACTGAGAGAGGGAAGCGCCCTGACTGTTTCAGAATGGACATTCTTGGGGGCTTGTTTGAATAATTTTATATGAGAAAAGATTCATTTGGTGAATTTTTGTCCTCAAGTAAATTGACTGACTAGTTATTAAAAAAAAAAAAAAAAGCTAGGAAAAAAATTACACAGTCCAAGCGTGTCATAGATGGTCTGGTCTGTGTGTGTCGTATGTAGTTTTTCTTCTTTCTCTCTGTATCTATTTTTATGCACAAACAGAGAAAATAGGAAGTTTAAAAAGTTTTTGTAATAAAATATTCTTTAAAACCTAATAGAAAACTAGAGAAATCTTACTAATATTGCTCATAATTAAAGCTGTCAGTCTTGATGAAGTTAAAATAAAATATTATGAAGAAATATATAGGGCCAGGCGCTGTGGCTCACACCTGTAATCCCAGCACTTTGGGAGGCCGAGGTGGGTGGATCACGAGGTCGGGAGATCGAGACCATCCTGGCTAACACGGTGAAACCCCGTCTCTACTAAAAATACAAAAAATTAGCCTGGCGTGGTGGCGGGCGCCTGTAGTCCCAGCTACTCCGGAGGCTGAGGCAGGAGAATGGTGTGAACCCAGGAGGCAGAACTTGCAGTGAGCCGAGATTGCGCCACTGCACTCCCACCTGGGCGACAGAGCAAGTCTCTGTCTCAAAAAAAAAAAAAAAAAGAAAAAAGAAAAGAAATACATTGGAAGTTTGGCAATTTTTAAAATCTATTTAAGTGTGAAGCCAGGTTTAGCATGGAGCCAAATTTTCACATATATGCTTGCATTGATTCACACTAGATTTGGTATTCTGAATAGATAGTACTAGCACTAAAGAACTTATTGGTCACATATCTAACGTGGAATTTTTTTAATTGTGGTGAATGTATAGTGATATTGGTGGACTTAAAGACATTACATTGTGTATCAGGAACAAATTATTCATTATATGATTTTTCTTTAGGCTGTGAGTAGCACTGTAGCCTCCAAGGTAAAATGAGTAGGAGAAAAATTGGGGGCTGGTTTCCATTTGCTCTGTTTATTTAAATTGCCTAAGTTAACTTTGTCAAGCTTCTAAAATTGTTAGAGGACACTAGCTATCTGAAATTTGATTAGTTTTGCTTACCTCTGATGATCTGGAAAGCTATGACAGCTTTGAGTTTCCTGGCAAAAATAAATTACTAAAAGACTTATTTTTATAAGTTCTGAACAGAAATAGTAAATTATATATTAATACTTTGTTATTTGGGAAAGTAGATGACAGTAGAAATGCTCAAATGGGGTTTATTTCCAAGGTGATTCAATTAAATCAATAATTTGGGTTAATTTCAGATCTTTTCCTTTAATGAGGAGAAACTGTGATATGGGTACAGAGTTTTAATATTCAGGAAAGATTGGCCTCATCTTTAAGGGAATTAAATTGATGATTGATTGGAATTTATCTCAAACTACTTTAGTTGTGTTTACTATTATTAACATTAAGTGACATTCACTTGGATTAAGTAGGAAAAAATATTTTTTAAAAAAGCATGTGAGACTTTCTAGTGATTTTTTATCCCAACCCATTTATTGCTGATTAGCCTTTATGTGTGTACTTGAAAACAAAATATGTGCAAGTATTGCACTGATTTGAAGATTTTATTAGTAAAAGTTATCTAATCAGCTAACTATACTGTATCTAGAAATCAATCTTAGAAATGTTTAATGATGATGCTCTTTTAAGAAGGTGGAAGAAATTATTGTGTGCTTGTTCTTACTTTGTTTTGTTTTGTTGCATAGTATTTAAGTTGTTCTCATACTGAATTTCTAAAACTGATATTTGCATTTGCCCTTTTTTTAATAATGGAGAGAAACGTTTGTTTTTTGATAAGTTTGGCATAGTATCTATCACATTTTTGGTGCTTTTGGTCACAATTTTGTCCCTAGAATGCTAGTAATTAGACATATGTAATGAACTACCTTACCACTTTAATACAGTGGTTTGATGTGATACAGGAAGTAACTCCACCAAATCACAGTGTTTTAATCTGTGACATGTTAGAATTCTAGAACTTTCTGCAGTATAAGCATTTCATTAACTAATCTTTGTGCTGTTAAGTTACAGTGCTTTGACTCCTGGGTCTGCAGAAGGCACCAACTCCTGCTAAATCTTGAGCATTGATACCAGTCAAAGCCTCATCTTCAGACTCTGGAGATGGTGATAATCAAAATGAACCGTTTTTGTGAGACACAGGGTCAGAAATTAAAACTACAGAATTCCTCTAGGCCCAGGTGATAGCAGCAGGAGGTAGACAAATTCCTAGACAGATAGAGGTGAGTCCCCGGTGAAACCTGTCCTTCAAGCCAGGGACAGCCTGAAGCCTGAAAACCAAGCTGCCAGTTCCAGGTAGAATCCATGACCTGGAGTGCAAACCTCCTTCACTCATTTCAGCCAATCAAATGGTGCTTTATCCAGGTCTGCCCATGGACCAATTAGCATGCACTTGCTCCATTCTAATCCCATAAAAACCTTGGACTCAGCCACATGGCAGGGCTACCTGCCTGCAGGTAGGAGCTACCCACTTCAGGTCTTTCCAATGAGAGCTGATTAAAAGTCAATAAAACTTTCTTCACCTTGCTCACCCTCCCATTGTCCACATAAACTCATGCTTCCTGAACACTGGATAATAACTCGGGACCTACTGAATGGCAGGCATAAAAAGGGCTATAACACATTCTTGGCCAGCTCGCTGAGCTATGAGTGGGAGCAAAAGGAGCTGTAACACATTCCTGGCCAGTTCACCAAGCTGTGACATGCTCCCATTCACCAGACTGCGGGACTGAAAAGCAGCAACCATTCTGGGAACCCAGATCTTGGGATTCCCCCAGCCAGAGCTATGACATTATAGCCTTCCCACCCTCTGCCAGCATTGGGCAGCTGCCCCATGTGACAGGAAGCAGCTGCAGTGCTAGCCTAGCCAGGGAGCCATGGGACAAAGGGAGGTGGCAGGACTAAAAGAGATTGAACACACCCTCCCTATTCACTGAGCTTCAGGTGGTGGGAAGGAGAAAGCTGTAGCATGCCTCCTGCCCTGGGGCTCTGTGGTTGCTGGTGTCTCCAAATTTTCAGGCACCAACATGTTCCCCTCATCCAGATACCAGCACCCTCAGTGGAAGCTGCTTGGGGTATGCCTGGTCCAGCTGCAGCCTGGCATGGAGCCGGCACCTGTGGCAGCACCTCCAGCTGCCTCCCTTGCCACAGTCAGTATGCCTGTCTGTGCACAGTGGCTGAACCTCACACTTGCTTACCTATATACCCCTCGCCGCTCTGCACCTGGCCTACCCTTTGTGACTATGGGACCTGGACCAGTAGCACGAGCCAAGCACAGCCTGCCAGGCTGCGTGGGTGGAACGAGCGCAGTGGGCATGAGCAAAACTCAAGCAGAGGTGCTGCTGGCCACAGAGATTTCCAGCTGGTGAAGCAACAATTGAAGGATCTTGTCAAACAGGGACTACTGCAGAAGAGGTGGGTGCATGATATATTGTAAGAACCAATTTTGAGGGATAAGATTAGTTAAGAGTTTTTCTATAAATTAAACATTAATACCAAAAGCACACTGATGCAAGGCTCGCATCTAGGCCCATGTGTCAGAATAACAGAGTTTTCTTGGAGAATTATCTGTTCTTTAATAGAAAATTATAAAAGGTTATAAAATATTTATGAAAATTTTATGATCAAATTGATTACTACTAGATAAATTAGTTTATAAGGTTTTGTTAAAATTGTCTTCCACATTAATACTATACCATATAAAGGTAATATGGTAAAGATTTGGTTTAATGTTTTGAACAAATTTTTTATGTAAGAGATAACAAGAGATTTCTGTTTAAAACTACAGAAGAAAAAAATGTCGGGTGGTGGGAGAGATCGATTTCGTTGGCCTTATACTACCTTTATTAGGATTTACTGTTTGAGAAACTGAGGGTCCTCACTATCAATACATTTTTGTGTTTTTATTTTGGCTAAATGAATGACTATTTTATAGTAACTTGCGGTGTTATCTTATGATATCAAGTGTCTTAAACCTTTGATATTTGACGGACTTTCCAAAAACAAAATTTCAAGTTCTAGATTCAGTCTTTTTGATCTCAAACTAACTTTTATGGATGTTAGTTTCCCTGAAGTCTGAGAGACATATTAGGCTTATTAAGCTTATTTGTTATGTTATAATTTTGCAGACAGTATTGTCAAATCTGAGGTAGTGTTTAGCTTCTGATATGGTTTGGCTGTGTCCCCATCCAAATCTCATCTTGAATCATAAAGCCCACAATTCCCACAGGTTGTGGGAGAAGATTTAATTATGGGGGTGTGTCTTTCCTGTGCTGTTCTTGTGACAGTGAGTGGGTCTCATGAGATCTGATGGTTTTAATAAGGGGAGTTTTCCTGTACAAGCTTTCTTTTCTTATCTGCTGCCATGTGGGACATGCCTTTCACCTTGAGGCCTTCCCAGCCACAGGGAACTGTAAGTCCAGTAAACCCTTTTTTTTTTTTTTTTTTTTTTTTTTTTGGTAAATTGCCCAGTCTCAGGTGTGTCTTTATCAGCAGCATGATAACAGACTAAAACAGTAAAATGGTACCAGTACGGTGAGGCACTGATGAAAAGATATCTGAAATATGGAAGCAACTTTGGAACTACGTGACAGGCAGTGGTTGGAACAGTCTGGAGGGCTCACAGGAAGACAGGAAAATGTTGAAAAGTTTGGAAATCTCTAGAGGCTTGTTGAATGGCTTTGACAAAAATGCTGATACTGATACGAACAATAAGATCCAGGCTATGGTGGTCTCAGATGGAGATGAGGAACTTGCTGGGAACTGGAGCAAAGATGACTTTCGTTATGTTTTAGCAAAGAGACTGGCAGCAATTTGCCCCTGCCCTAGAAATTTGTGGAACTTTGAACTTGAGAGAGATAATTTAGGGCATCTGGCAGAAGAAATTTCTAAGCAGCAAAGCATTCAAGAGGTGATTTGGGTGCTGTTAAAAGCATTTAGTTTTAAAAGGGAAACAGAACATAAAAGTTTGGAAAATTTGCAGCCTGATGATGTAGTGGAAAAGAAAATCCCATTTTCTGAGGAAAATTCAAGCCAGCTGCAGAAAATAACATAAGCAACGAGGAGCCAAATGTTAATCCCCAAGACAATGGAAAAAATGTCTCTAGGCCATGTCAGAGGTCTTCATCACAGCACCTCCCATCACAGGCCTGGAGATATAGGAGGAAAAAGTGGATTGGTGGGCCAGGCCCAGGGTCCCCATGCTGTGTGTAGCCTAGGGACTTGGTGCCCTGTGTCTCAGCCACTGCAGCTGTGGCTAATAATGGCCAACATAGAGCTCAGGCCATGGCTTCAGAGGGTGCAAACCTCAAACCTTGGCAATTTCCACGTAGTATTGAACCTGCAAGTGCACAGAAGTCAAAAATTGAGGTTTGGGAACCTCCACCTAGATTTCACAGAATGTATGGAAATGCCTAGATGTCCAGGACTGAGTTTGCTGCAGGGGTGGGGCTCTCATGGAGAACCTCTGCTAGGGCTGTAAAGAATGGAAATGTAGGGTCAGAGCCCCAGCACAGAGTCCCTACAGGGGAATTGCCTACTGGAGCTGTGGGAAGAAGTCTACCATCCTCCAGACCTCAGAACTGTAGATCCACTGACAGCTTGCACTGTGTGCCTGGAAAAGCTGCAGACCCTCAACAAAAGCCCACGAAAGAAGCTTGGTGGGAGGCTATACCCCGCAGAGCCACGGGGTGGAGCTGCCTAAGACCATAGGAACCCACCTCTTGCATCAGCATGACCTGGATTCAAGACATGGAGTCAAAGGAGATCATTTTGGAGCTTTTAAGATTTGACTGCTCTGCTGGATTTTGGACTTGCATGGGGCCTGTAGCCCCTTGGTTTTGGCCAATTTCTTCCATTTGGAATAGCTGTATTTACCCAATGGCTATATCCCCATTGTATCTAGGAAGTAACTAACTTGCTTTGGATTTTACAGGCTCAAAAGTGGAAGTGTGTTCAAAGTTGGTTCCTGCCGGTAGGTTCGTCATCTCACTGACTTCAAGAATGACTCCGCTGACCTTTGCAGTGAGTGTTACAGCTCTTAAAGGTGGCACAGACCCAAAGAGTGAGCAGCATCAAGATATATTGTGGAGTGAAAGAACAAAGCTTCCACAGCAAGGAAGGGGACCGGAACAGGTTGCTGCTTCTGGCTGGGGTGGTCAGCTTTTATTCCCTTGTAGGCCCCTCCCATTTTCCATTTCTGTCCTATCAGTGGCCTTTTTTCAATCCTCCCTGCGATTGGCTACTTTTAGGATCCTGCTGATTGGTGTGTTTTACAGGGCGCTGATTGGTGCATTTTACAGAGCACTGATCGGTGAGTTTTACAGAGTGCTGATTAGTGCATTTTACATTCCCCTTGCTAGCTACAGAGCACTGATTGGTGCCTTTTACAGTCTTAGCTACAGAGCGCTGATTGGTGCATTTTACAATCCCCTTATAAGACAGAAAAGTTCTCCAAGTCCCCACTTGACCCAGGAAGTCCAGCTGGCTTCACTTCTCAGAAGGGACTTGTCTTGTGTCAGATAAGATGTTGGGCTGTGGACTTTTAGTTAATCCTGAAATGAGTTAACACTTTGGGGGACCATTGGGAAGGCATGATTGATTTTGAAATGTGAAGACATGAGATTTGGGAGGGGCCAGGAGCAGAATGATATGGTTTGGCTGTGTCCTGATTCATATCTCATCTTTAATGGTAACTCCCACAATTCCCATATGTTGTGGGAAGAACCCGGTGTGAGGTGATTGAATGACGGGGATGGGTCTTTCCTGTGATGTTCTCATGGTAATGAATGAGTCTCACAAGATCTGATGGTTTTAAAAATGGGAGTTTCCTTGCACAAGCTCTCTTCTTTTCTCCGCCACCATGTGAGACATGCCTTTCACCTTGTGCCATGATTGTGAGGCCTCCCCAGCCATGTGAAACTGTAAGTCCAATAAACCTCTTCTTTTGTAAATTTCCCGGTATGGGGTGTGTCTTTATCAGCAGCATGAAAATGGACTGATACAGCTTCTTTTCAGTTGTATTTATATTTATATAGTTGTGTTGTTAACAAGTGCTCCAGGATTGTATGAGATTCCTAAAATTCTGATATGTCTTAATATATGTTGTCAGTAATAATTATGATATTATGTTAGCTTGTTGTATGCCACAGAAATAACCAAATTTCCTTGTCAACTGTGTCTTTAGCTATGGCTGTGTTAAGAATTTTGTCATCCACAATTGTTTTGCTTTCATCTCAAAAAGTGACTTATAGTCAGCTACAATCCAGGACTTGTTTCTTTGAGGGACTTCATGAAAAAGACTCTTGAATGCAGGTTTCTGATAATTTTGGAAATTGTGCCATTGGATTAGAGAGAAAGCTTGCAGGTCACTAATTGAAAGGCTGATATGTTCATAAAGATTGCTAACCCCATATGAAGCAGAGCAGTAGTTGATTGCATGGACTGACTAATCAAGGACTGAAATAATTTTTGTGACTTTTTTTGTTGGTTTGAAATATTGACGATTCTTTTTGTTTTTTGGTCTGGAGACTTTTTTTTTGAGCTATTTATAGCTTTTAAGTATGCTTTAAGGATAATGAATAGAATATACTTTCATAAACAGAATTTGATGCATATTTCTTTCTCTCTGCCTAATTTCTCCAGAATTTATAAACTACTTATGAATATTGTTAATTCATGGCAATGTGTTTGTTTGCATAAATTCAATAAGAATCTGTTTTCATTTATAATGGAACACAGTTGGAAGAACTGATTATTGTAACAGGGCTTTGATTAAAATGGCCTTGTGAGAGGTTCCAGTAAGGGTGGTTTAAGAGAGCCTATGTGGACAATGATTCTTGCTGCACTTTGTGTGGGTAATCAAGCGAAGTATGTGGGACTGAAGCTTATTTTGCTGGTAGATTGGTCCTGCTGTGATTTGTCTTTGGTGGAAGTTGGGGACCGGAGGGAGAATGATTGTGTTTCAGAAGAAAACTACAGTGTTAGATTAACTTTTGATTCCTGGATGGCCACATAATCACCCATGGTATAGAGCTGTCCACTATATCCCTCCTCAGCATGAAGCAGCCGGAAAGATTGACAACTACATTCCCCGTGATTGAAGAGCTGATATATAGAAAGGGGGGCTGAAACTGACTCAATAGTCCATAGACAGCTTTTGGGGGGATAAACATAGAAATTTACCCTTTTGGTCTTAAAGTTTGAAACTTATATTTGTTTCATCCGAGTTTCTTTCTAAGAGCCCCCAGCCCTCTCAGAAAGTATGAAGGAACTGAAACACACCAGATCACAACATCCAGACAATGAGACATCAGGTTCCACATTCATCATCATAGCCTTCTTACCCATCCTGAGTTCCTGTTTTCCTACACGTGGTTACATTTCTTCCCTGCTATATAAACCCCTAATTTTAGTCAGCCAGGGAGATGGATTTGAGACTGACTTTTTTTGTTTCTTTTGCTGCAGCCCTTGATCAAAGCCTTCTTCCCCGGCAATCTTTGCCTCAGTGACTGGCTTTCCCTGTGGTGAGCAGCAAGGCCTAGACTGAACCCCTTCTTTTCAGTAACAAAAAGACATACATGGAGAGACCTTCTGTCTACAAAAAAATTAGCCAGATGTAGTGGCACACACTTGTACTCCCAGCTACTCAGGAGGCTGAGGTGGGAGGTGGAGGTTATAGTGAGCCATGATCACACCACTGCACTTCAACCTGGGTGACAGCAAAACTTTGTCTAAAAAAAAAAAAAAAAAAAAAAGACATAATGAGAAAATGTACATCAAAAGAATTAAGGTATTAAACCAATAACTTAAAGTTCCAACTTAAGAAACTATAAAAAAAGAAAAACCAAATGCAAGCAGAAGGGAAGAAATAATAAATATAAGCACAGAGCTCAAGAAAATTAAAATAGGAAAACAACAGAGAAAATTAATGAAACTCAAAGTATATTTTTTAGGTGATGAATAAAACTAGAGACGATACAAATTATCTCTATTAGGATTGAAATAGGAGATAATGCTATGGACCCAGCAGACATTCAAAAGGTAAGAGAATACTATAAAATCTCTTCACATATAAATTTGAAAATTGGATCAGTTTCTCAAAACCCTCAAGCAAAACTCACACAAGATGAAATAGATATCCTCAAGAGTGCTAAAACTAGTGAAAATATTGAAACAGACTCTCTCCTTTGACCAGAACTTTAGTAAGCCTCCTCTGAGTCCTCTGTTTAACTGTGTGTGAACTTGGACTTCCATCTCTGTGTAGAATACAGTTTGAGTTAGAATTCTGTTAAATCAGCTTAGAGTGGATCTCCCATGCTTGGCATTTGACCAACCTTATCTTATCACCCCAGCCTGCCTTCAGTAATAATCCTATTAAGTTCTAGCCAGGAAGCCCTGATGCTTGATGTTTTCTCTTAGCAATTTTCTTTCTACTGCCCCCCTCTCTAGTCCTTGGTTATAAATCCCCACTTGTCCTTCTTGGAATCAAAGTGGGTTCCAATATCTCTCACCCACAGTGAGACTGCACTGCAGTGGTCCCTATACCTGTCATCATGGCCCTCCTTAATAAAGTCTGACTCGCCATCTTTAACAAGTGTTTGGATAATTATTTTTCTTTAATAACATTAAACCATTGTTAAAAACTTTTCCAGAAACAATATCTCCAGGTCCAGATATTTTCACTCAAAAATCCAACCAAATATTTCAAGGATAAGACCAATTTTTCACAATCTCTTTTGGTAAATGGAGAAGGATCGAATAGTTTTTGTTTGTTTGTTTGTTTTGAGACAGGGTCTCACTTTGTGACGCAGGCTGGAGTGTAGTGGCATGATCTCAGCTCACTGCAACGTCCACCTCCTGGGTTCAAGCGATTCTCGTTCCTCAGCTTTCCGAGTAGCTGGGATTACAGGTACGCACCACCACGCCCAGCTAATTTTTGTATTTTTAGTAGAGATGGGATTTCACCATGTTGGCCAGGCTGGTCTCAAACTCCTGGCCTCAAGTGATCTCCTTGCCTCAGCCTCCAAAGTGCTAGGATTACAGGTGTGAGCCACGGCACCCAGCCTAGCATTGAATAGTCCTAAAAACATTTCACAAGGCTAGTATTAATTTTATATAAAAACCAAATGAAAATTTGTCAAACTTGTGGACTTTTTTTTAAATTGGTGTGTTTCTACAGAGTTAAGGCTTAATGAACAAATTTTCCTGTAAATTGGGATCCTGGGCTAAAAGCAACCCTTAGGTAGTTAATTTACAACTGGATATATAGTGAGACAATTGTATAGATAGATTAACTAAACTCTGGAGATGTGTGATTACATTTTAAGAAAAAAATGAAGCTCAGGACCTTGAAACACCTTCTAGGTCATAAAAACCAAAAGCACAGCAAGTTGGGGGTGAGGTGGGGCTTATTCTGGCTCTTGGAAAGATGTGTTTACATTTCAAAAGGTTAGAGTGAGAAGCTAGGATCTATTGCATCTTCAGGAAGCAAAGTTCTCTTTTTTTGTTGTTGTTTTTTTTTTTAATAAGGGAAAGAGAGGCAGCTGTCCCTTTCTCCAGAATATGTACGTATATATTTTAAAAAAAAGAAAATCAATTTTCTTCTGTTTTTCATTTAACATACAGACTTAGTATGCATAGGAGATGTGACCTGAATTTCAACCAGTTGGTCCTGAGATAAGAATTTCTTGCTGGTGGTTAGACAGGCATGAGAGGGGCAGGAGAGGGCTCTCCCTCACCCACTAGGAATGTTGGCTGATGGTTCATCAGTTATCACATTGTCTCTCTAAAAGTGATAAATTGGCAGCTAGCACCAGGTAGAGGCAATTTCCTGATGGTCCACACCTGTTGCGTTGAAGTTTTAATTGAAAGCAGGTGCCAGGGAGAAGCAAAAAGGGTCTTCCAATCTCAGGTATTGGGCGGGTGAGCCCAGACATGCGCATTAAAAGGCAAAATGGTGGCGTATACTCTTCTGGGGGCACTCCAGGGGAAAAGGGAAGAAAGCCTCGGATGAGCCTACGACTTCCTAAAATTACTGCTGTGCTCACTTCCCAAGGGTAAGGAGGGCACTGTGCATTGCACCAGGGAAGCAAAAGTTGCAGTGAGCCTAGAACGTGCCACTGCACTCCAGCCTGGTGACAGAGCAAGACTCCTTCTCCAAAAAAAAAAAAAAAAAGTAAGTCCACACTATGGCAGCCCACACTAAGGGAAGAATCATGGGAAAGAGGCCAGCCTATAAAGTCCTAGGATCAAGGTTAAACACCGCATTGTTCTATGTTTCCTGCTTGGGTCTCTTCCAAGCATACTTTATTTTCTTTCCTGTTCTAAAGCCTTTTAAAATAAACTTCCACTCCTTCTCTGAAACTTGCCGCTCTTTTTCTGCCTTATGCCCCTCAATTGAATTCTTTCTTCTGAGGAGGCAAGGATTGAGGTTGCTGCAGACCCATAGAACTGCACTGCCAGTACCTTGGACACCTTCTACCAGCCATGTAGTTATTACTTTTTGGGGGGGAGGGGCGGGGCGGGGAGTCTTGCTCTGTCGCCAGGCTGGAGTGTGAGGGCGTGATCTCGGCTCACTGTAACCTCCGGCCCCTGGGTTCAAGTGATTCTCCTGCCTCAGCCTCCCTAGTAGCTGGGACTATAGGCGTGTGCCACCACGCCCGGCTAATTTTTGTATTTTTAGTAGAGACGGAGGTTTCACCATGTTGGCTCAGGATGGTCTCGATCTCTTGACCTTGTGACCTGATCGCCTTGGCCTCCCAGAGTGCTGGGATTATAGGCGTGAGTCACTGCACCCGGCCATTATTACTTACTTTTAAGTGAATAATGATCATTTGCCTCTACTGTAGCACATGTCTTGTGTGCACATTTAAGATAGTTAATAAAGGTGATTATTAAAATCCCAACATGTAGAAAAAGAGTGCATGATGCAATTTAATCCAAAATTCCAGCAAATATTTTCTATAAAATATTGCCAAGAGCTTTCTAAAATACTTTGAAATGGAAAAAATTTAGAATAGCCAAAACAAAACTGAGGAAAAAGAACAAAATCAGGAGCTTTACATCAACTGATTTTAAGAAGTGCTATAAATCCACACTAAGCAAGGCAATGTAATCTTGTTACCCAGTGTAATGCTATGTGATCTGGGCGAATTTGTACTCCACCTTAATTCTGCTTATCTGTCTTTAAGAAACAGGATGCCTGCGGTCAGAAATTCTCCTTCATGACCCAGTTGGCTGAAACTGGTGGGATCCAAGATGGCAGCTCACTTAACTGTGGAAGAACCTCTAACTTCATTATTATCTAATTTCCATGCTAAATGACACTCTTGCCAGCACCATTACAGTTGACAATCACTGTGACAATGACTGGAATAAACCATACAAACACAAAGAGGAAGGTGGCACTCCAGTTCCAAGAAGGTCTCCACTCATTCTCAGGAAATACATGAATTTTCCTCCCGTAGCCTGTAATGCCCAGCTCCTTCATAAAAGATGCTCTGTGTCTGTGACTTCCTGGTTCTCAAGGCTGAGAGGTTGACTTGTGAGCCACACTCTTGCTTTTCAGTTCCATGGCCATTGAATAAAGCCTGCACTACTTGACACCCACTTTTCATTTCACATGTTGGCTTCACAACACTGACAGGGAAAGATCCCATATTTTGGGAGACCAGCTTTGTTGGTAACAGTTTTATCACAGGACAGACATGCAGGTCAATGAAAGAGAATTGTGCTACTCATAAATTTGTTAATAGTTTTATTTAATTTGTTTATTTTTTTATGAATATATTAAACTCAATAGGGAATTTCAAAAAATTGAGCTGAACAACTGGCTATGTGGGGACAAAAAAAAAATCTTATCTCTTACTTTATACTATGCATTACACTTAAAATGGATCACAGTCCTGATGTAAACACAAAAACAAACCTGTTAGGTAGTTAGACATTAGCAGCTGGGGAGGGGCTGAGAAAAGAAAGTAGAAGGGCTGTCACTAAGACAGACCCTGGCCCACCTAAGTTCAGCCCCAACACTGCCCTAACTCCACCCTAACAGATGCAGTTTATGGTAAAGATAGCGGCTAGCACATCCTGGAGAAAAAATCTGGGCACAGATAAAAATCCCCTAACGTAGCGCATGCCCAGGCTATCTAGGTCATCACTGTGGGAAACCCCATCCTCCTTCTTCAGTCATTATAATTTATATGTGTTTTTGTCCCACCCAGCCCAGAGGGCTTTTCTTAATGAATTATGGGTAAAACATGCACAGTTTAACTTCAGTTATATAACCATAAACTGCCATTCAAATGACATCATTCTGTCACTCAAACAGCCCAAGCTTAAACTCCTCCCACAAAACCCTGAGCTCTAAAGCAGAAGTCAAATTAAGTGAAATCAGCCCACTCTCTTTCTGAGACTCTATTACTGTGCTTCAATAACATTGGCTTTAAGCTTGCATTTCGATGTCAGTTTGCAATTCTTTGGTCACTATTACAAAAAATCAAGATTGCTGGTCCAGAGCTGTAGCTCTGTTATCACCTCGATTAAAGGATCCATCCCAATGCAGAATCCCTGGTAACAAATTTTTTAGAAAAAAGCAGGAGAAAATCTTCACCAATTAGCATAGGCAAAAATCACCTATGTAGAATGCAAAAAACATGAACCATAAAAAAATTAATGTTATCAAAATCAAAACCTTAGTTCTTTGAAAGAAATTGTTAAGAAAATGAAAAGATAAGTGATAGACTAGAAAAAAATTTACCACACATAAACTTGATAAGGAAAGTATATACATTTTTTAGTTTAAAAACTCGATAATTAGAAGACAATTTTTAAAATGGTGAACTTTTTTTTTTTTTTTTTGAGACGGAGTCTTGCTCGTTGCCCAGGCTGGAGTGCAGTGGCGCGATCTCGGCTCACTGCAAGCTCTGCCTCCCAGATTCATGCCATTCTCCTGCCTCAGCCGCCCAAGTAGCTGGGACTACAGGCGCCCACCACCACACCCGGCTAATTTTTTGTATTTTTAGTAGAGACGGGGTTTCACCGTGTTAGCCAGGATGGTCTCGATCTCCTGACCTCATGATCCACCTGCCTTGGCCTCCCAAAGTGCTGGGATTACAGGCATGAGCCACCACACCCAGCCAATGGTGAACATTTTTGAACAGATACTTCTAAAAAGGACAGTTATGAATGGCCAATAACCACATAGAAATACTCAATATCATTAATCACCAAGGAAATACATTTAAAATACTTTGAGATATCGCTACACAATCACTAGAATAATTAAATACTGACAAAGCCAAGTGCTGGTGAGGATTTGTAGCAACCGGAATTCTCATACATTTCTGATAGGATTGTTAAATTGTACAACCATTCTGGAAAGGAGTTTGACAGTTTTTTATATTGTTAAAATACACCTATCATAAAACAATTCCATGAATTTGCCCAAGAGAAATGAAAATATATGTCCAAACAAAGACTTTCACTAAAATGTTCATATAAGCTTTATTAATAATATCCCCAAACTGAAAAAATCCCATACAGTCATCAAGAGTTGAACTGATGAATAAATTATGCTGTATCTTCCAAGGCAATACTACTGATTGTATTACACATTTTAAAACTTTGTATTTTCTTGCTGCCTCGAAATCTCCACAAACAAGCTGTGAGCAAGGTCCCTCCCAGGTAACCAGTTGTACACATGTGATGAGATCAGAGCCTACCACAAGTTCTCTGACTTGCCCTCCCCTGACTGACATCTGGTAATATTTAAAGTCACCAGTCAAATCCCCTCACACATTTTGCTGGTGTGCTCCATGCTGACCTCCAATAGAGGCATTTGCCCATGGATGCCTATTCTCTCTCCACTCCCCATCTGCTGGGTTGAGCCTGCTCCTTTGCTGCTCTCTATCATGTGGCCCCCACTTGACATGCAGTGACTCTCCCTCTAGGACCTGTGAGTATAAGAATTTTTTTTCCCTGTGCACACTTTGTGGACACTTGACTATCATCTAAAGAAAGCCCCAAAACATTCATCAACGTAAAGAATCAAACTACTGAAATTTATAACATCATGAATGTGTCTCAAAAATAAGCCTTAAATAAAAAGCTGGACTCAAAGATTTCGCATACTGTTTGATCTTTCATATGACATTTTAGAAATGACATGATTAAACAGACTGGTCGTTGCTTGGAGCTAGGGGTGAGAGGTATTGTCTGTAGAGAGGCATAAGAGAATCTTGTGGGGTGCTGGAAATATTCTATATAGTGTTTATATTTGGAATTGCATATTGTATACATTTGATAAAAATCATTAAACTCTACATTTATATGCATTTCTTTTATTTATATATAAATTATACCTCAATCGATTTGATTTTTTAAAATATTAATATGTACCTGGCTTGAGTTCCCAAAGTCCTTTCTTGATCAGCCCTAGTCTTCAGTCAACCTTTTTCTGTTTCTGATTTAGTCATGTCATAATAGTCTCCCATAAAATTAAAAACTTTTCCATTTTTGAAGTTTTGATTTATTTGCTTCTTCATTTATTGACCACTCTTCAATCTTTCAGTTTGCAGATACTATTCCGGCTTGCCTTTAAAAGCCTCATTTTGGAAAGTCAAATATAGTGGCCAAATGTCTTCAGTTTAAATTCTGAGATATTAGATTTTGATGAAAATAGAGACTCAAGTACCAAGGATGTCGTTTGAAAGAATTAGTTTTAAAAGATCATGCGGCATTTATATTATATGATTAATGGAAAGCGGGTTGGTTTTTGCATTGCTTCAAATTTTTAGTGCACACCAGAATCACTTGGAGAACATGTTACAATGATGTATGTCTGAGGAAGGGTCTGGGATCTTAGTTTTAAGAAGCTTCCCAGGTGATTTGGATGCAGGTAGTTTTCTGAACAAACTTTAAAAGCCCAGCTTTGCTGTGAAGAAGTTATCTTGGCCTGTTACAGGGTAGAGAGTGCGTGTGTGTGTGTGATGGCCATGAAGGGTAGAGAGTATGGTACTCATGGAATTCATGTCCCAGATCAGTCATTTTCAATTGGTGATACATTGGGAAATCACTTAAACTCTTTGAACATCAGTTTCCTTATTTATGAGAATTATGCCTATTCCTGAGGTTTGTTGTTCTAAAGGTATGATGTTAGACTCCCAGAACTGTACCGTGCATATAGTTCACATTAGATATTACTTATCTCCATTCCTCAAGTTAAAGAAAGCATACACATTCTTCAACTGTGTTCAGATATTTCATGTGGTGATGATTTCTAGGTTAAAAGTGTCTTATTTTTCTCTACTTAGTTATAAGTTTTAAATTATGAGAAAATGATCATATGAATAGTATGCGTGGCCTGTTTTGCACTGAGAAACATGTTACATTTCTGTGATATAAATGGTTAGGATTTAGGGGCATGACATGACTATGAAAGACTTTTCCTTTTTCTTTTCCTCCCCTCCTTTTCCCCTCCCTTTCTTTCCTGTCCCTTCCTTTTCCTCATTTTTCGTCCCTCCCTTCTGATTTCCCTCTCTCTTTCTCTCTCTCCTTCCTTCCTCCCTTTCTTCCTACCTATTAACTGGTAGGATTTAAACTGATTTAAACAAGGTAGATTTCAACTAGGAAACCTCCTAGTTTCCAAGTTCTTTAGCATAAGAATGATGATGATGGAAAGATAGTGCCACTTTTGTATTTTTGCTGGCATAACACCACCAGCTAAGGACCATCCCCTAGGTATGGGTCAAGCCCCCAAAACAATTAATATAAATTGTTTTATCTATACTTCATAGTTAGGTATATTGAAACCCACTAAAGTGATTCTTCACTTCCATAAAATGAGTTTATAGTAGAGTTACAAATTCATTTTAAATTCCGCAATTTCGGCTTTCCTTTACCCTCCAAACACTTTTTTAAAGTATAGGGCAGAATATTGTTGCCATTACTGAACTCAGATTTCATTTCAGTCACCTTCAGGTGCTTGTTTATTTTCTGTTTATTATTATTTGCTTTTGATTCAGGTTCATTTTTCACTATCCAGCAATCCACACAATGCTGTGGCATTCGAGTTTATCTCTCATCAGTCACTCTGCACACATCTTTTCTTGCCCCCTTCCTGCTTTGAGTCATGCAGTTTCTCCAACATGGGACAATCTTTTTGCCAGTTTAAATTCTTCCCATTACTCAAGACTCTATTCAATCTCCACATTTCCTCTAGGAAACTTTCTTCAATTACTCTAACCCTCTCTGAACTCCTGCTGTATTTATAGACAGGTCACAGTGCAGTGATCTAATTACACACAGAATGTCAGAGCTGGAAGGGACCTCAGAAATCATCCAGCCCAATGCCCCTGTTCATAGGCAAGGGAACAGAGCACAAGAGGCAAATTTCGAGAGAGTGGAAGAACATGCTTTTAGAGAGTGGGTAAGAACAAGATCTGGATGTGACACTGATAGCATATGTGACTAATAATGCGACCAGTAATGATCTGGGTATGAGAGTGAAGGATGTAGGTGGGGTTCAGAGTTGACAGGAGTATTCAAAGTTAGGCTGTTGATTACTAGTGTAACGGGATTGGTAGTTAACAAAAGATGCCCTGGTGTATTGGAGAGAAATATGGAAATGTAGATGCTGATCTGTCTGCACTCCCAGCACAGGAGCCCTGCAATGCTGGTACCTTAATGACAGTGTCCAAATTACACAAAGTCGGAGGGCCATGAGATACAAGCTCACTGGGGATGTTTGCTATTTTTAAAAATATTTTGAGCAGGTTTTTTTTTTTTTTTTTTTTTTTCTAAAGCCAAGTGTCCTAATTTGTCAATGGGTATTTATTAAAGGGTGATGAGACGTAACCAAGTTTAAAAAGTTGTAGAAATGAAATTTCAAGTCGAAGAACAAAAATAAGAAAAAACTAGCCTGGGCAACACAGGGAGACTCCATCTCTACCAAAAATAAAAGAAGTAATAAATAAATAAAAAATTAGCTATGGTTGGTGGTGCATGCCTGTAGTTCATTTTTTTTTTTTTTTTTTTTTTCTTCAGGAGGCTGAGGCAGGAGAATCACTTGAGATCAAGAGTTTGGAGTTGCAGTGAGCTGTGACTGCACCACTGCACGCCAGCATGGGTGATAGAATGATACCCTGTCTCCAAAAGAAAGAAAGAAAAAGCTGTGGAATTATGGAACGTAAAGGAAGATAGTGAGGCTAGCTCAAACTAGCAGATAATTCTAATAGCATGGTGTTAAGGAGAATGGCAATGGACATAAAATGTATTTGTAGGTCAAATAAAAGTCTTTTGAATGAGACTTAGAAGAGTGACTAAGACAAAAATTCATTTTACTCTGTGTGAATTATGTATTATGTAAGGACATTGTTGGTCAAATAAAAATGAAGCAATACGTGACTCCCTGGACCTGAACTGAACCCCTTTTCTTTTGGTTTTCACGACATCACTTTCCTCCCACCTCTTTGGTGTCACCTTCTCAGTCTCTTTCCTGAGTCTTCTTCCTGTACTAATGTTCTCTTTATAATTATTTTTTCTAGCTCTGCTATTTCTTGAAGTGACAGCATTCATTTCTATAACTTTAAAAATTGTTTGAATGCTAAAGATCAACTATTTTGTATTTTTACACCTGGATTCACCCAATAACATGTAAGTATATATACAACTATCCCATTAATATATCCAGTTGCATATCTTTATAGGATTAGTAAGCCTTGTTGTCCCTTTCCATGAAACCTTGCCATGCCCTTATCATTTTAGTAATGGCATTACTATCTGCCTTATTCAGAAACCTAAAATTTATCTTTGATTCCTCCTAGTTCTTAATTCCTCATATCCAATTAATTAGCAATCTTGTCCCTGTCTAAAGTATATCTTTAAGTTCCACCCTTTCTGTTGTGTCTGGTGCCCACCTAATCCAAGCCCCTTTCCTATTTCTTCTTTGATAGTTTCATACTGGTGTTGCTGTACCCACTGTGGCCCCTCTGTAATGCCTTCTGCATGACACTGCCAGAGTAATCGTATATAACCTTAACTGTATACCTCACAACCCTACTTAAAGACCTTTGAGAGCTCCCCTTAGCATGAAAGATAAAATCCATATTCACTGCTATAGCAGACACGGCCATTGTGATCTGGCCTGTTGTGACTGTCCTCCATTGTCACTAAGCTCCTTCCACACAAGCCTTTATTTCTGATTCTTGAACAATGCAGCTCTTTACTGTCTTAGGACATTGGAGCATGCTGTTTTCTCTATCTAGAGAGCTTGTCCTCTAGTGCTGCTCATGGCTGGCTTCTCACACTTCAGGTCTTGGTAAAGCATCATCTTTTGGAGAGGGTTTCCCTAAAAGCCCTTTCTGAAAGGTTGGTATTCTCCCTTCTTGTATACACACACACAGACACACACACACACACACACACACACACACACCACTTTTCTCTGTCATATCACTCTGATTCTCTCCTACTTATGCTAGTCGCAGTTATTTTAATTATAATATAAGATCTATGAGGGCAGAGGCTCATCTGCTTTGTTTACAAGATGTAAAACAGATCCTGACACAAAGGAACTGCCCAATAAATACTTAAGGAATTAGGAAGACACAGACTTCCATTTCAGAAGGAATTATGCCAACAAAACGTCTTCAGATATAGAAATTGGAAGCTTTGGGCTCAAAATATAAAGCTAAAGATGAAAACATCAGAAGTGGCTTTGTGCTTGTTTTATTTACTTTTATATGAATTAAATAAATTTATGTTTAAAACATCAGGCAGAATATCCTTCAATTAATGCTAAAGCTGCAACTGAGTGGAAGAACACTAAAGGAGAGAATGTTATTGCATGTATGCTAAGGCTTGAAATAAGTGGTTCAAGATTTGTCTTGTAGAAGTCATTTACCAAATGCTATACTGTGAAGTACTTTATAGGGAGGTTCTATAGGTTATCTAAACCCAAGTGACTGTGATTTTTTTTTTACCCCTTGAACTCAAATGAAGCAGTCGTAGCTCGAAAATATATGTATGTTTCTCTCCTATTACATCACCTTATTCTTACACTTTTGGAGACTCCTTGTGACCATGTACCTGTGGCTTGGCTGGATACTGGAGAGACATACCGCGTGAAGACAAAGCCATGCTATGAGGACCAGCAATCGTTCTGGGAACAACAGTCTGTCTAGAGACCTGTGTCCACCAGCAGGTCAGTACCTTCTGACACTTGGTGGGTGAGGAAACCTCTTTTCTCCCTATGAGTTAACTTTGGTATGAGAAGGATCGAATAGGAAGCTGGCCTTTGTACAGGCTTGATTCAGGGATGGTAGCAGTAAAGACACACTTTGCTTCAAATACTGTGCGTCTAAACTGTTGATTATCTGTAGATGAAATACAATTCTGAGATCAAGGCTATTTGTACCTCCTTCCTTATAGCAAGAACTCTTCAGTAGCTGCAAAACACCATACATTAAGTATTTGTTGAGCTGAATTAAATTTGGGTCTATTTTGGCAAGTTGAATGTAACTCTGATATGGTGTGAGAGAAGCTTTCTTACAGAAGAAAAGTTTTAACTTTTTCCTTTATTTCTTTTTAAACTATATTTTTATTACAGATAATACAAACTGTATATGAGTGAATATTATGACTTCAAATGGTATTATGAATCTTATATGCCATCTCCCAAGATTAACTGATCAACTCATTCCCTCTCCTGTTTGATCTATACTCCTTGCAAATTCTCTCCTCTTCACAAATCATTTTGAAGCAAATTTCAAACATTATTGTATTCCATCCGTCAAGATTTTAGTAGTATATCTTAGTGATAAAACATTTTTAAAAACTCACAATACTATTGACCCACCTAAATAAATGAACATTAATTCTTTATATGTCATAAATATTAGTTAATATAGTTGGAAACAAAAAAAGGGGATCCTATTCTGAAGTAGAGCCCATGAACATTTAGAAACAAGGATTAGGCTAGGCACAGTGGCTCATGTCTCTAATACTAGAAGTTTGGGAGGCCAAGACGTGAGGATCACTTAATCCCAGGAGTTTGAGACCAACCTGAGCAACACAGTGAGACCTCATCTCTAAAGAAAATAAAAAAATTAGCCAGGCATGGTGGTATGGTCCTGTAGTCCTAGCTACTGGGGAGGTTGAGCTGGATCAATTGAGCTTGGAAGGTTGAGGCTTCAGTGAGCCATGATCATGATCACACCATTGCACTCCAGCCTGGGTGACAGAATGAGACCCTGTCTCAAAAAAAAAAAAAAAAAAAGAAAAGAAAAGAAAGAAGAAAAGATTTCCTCTTCCATGACGTTTTAAAATTTATGTCTCTGTTTCAATAATAAATACTCATAATAACAAAAAGTTGACCTTTTATTATATAATTGTGACTTTTCCATTTCATGGGTTAATGTTTATTCACTTTCCAACAGTGTGGAAACATTTTAAACCCAATTAGTTCCTGAAACCAGTGGTTGCCAATAACTAGTGAGTGGAATTAGATAAAGTTAGAGGGAGTCACAAATTACTTGGGAAATATGGAGTGCATGGAAGGAAGGCACATACAAATTTATTTGTTGCCAGCATGTCAACTGAGTAAATTTCTTGAAGAAAAAATGTCAGAGAGAGGGAAAAACAGCAAAGAGTTTTAAATTGCTGCCAGAGGCCAAAGTGATAAAGATGAACTTCTAAATTACCAACAGGAAAAAACATGCCCAAAGATATCATTACTTTGTTGATATCACCAAGAATCTAGAAAAGTGCTTGTCACAAAATGAATATTTAATAATGGTATGAATAGATTGATAAACTGAAAATATGTTTAAAGGGGCAGAAATATGAGGGAAATCAAGGGATTGACATTAAAGGCATACGTCAGTAATGTCTTGAGAACTGTCTTAAGAGGAGTAAGAATATTTTAAATGAACATTTTTTTGACTATGCTAAATGCATAAAAATGTACATGAATAGATTTGTGTAAGCAACACTACAATCAGGAAACAGAACAGTTACATCACCCTAGAAAAACCATCTCTCAAGGTATCCTTCTATATTCACATCCTTCTACCATCTCTAACTTTAAGAACTAATAATCTGTATTCAATAACTATAGTTTTATGCTTTTTAGAATCTTATTTAAGTGGAATCATATAGTGTATGACTTTTCAAGACTGGCTTCTTATGCTCAGATCAACACATTTGAGATCCATGTTGTGTGTCAATAGTTTGTTCCTTTTAGATACAGAGCAGTGTTTCATTGTATGAATGTATCACAGTTTGTTTACGCATATATCTACTGACGGACATTTGGATTATATCCTGTTTTAAGCAATTATGAATAGAGTTCTTAATATGTCCTGGATATAAATTCTCTGACAAATGTGCAACTTGCAAATGTTTTCTATCAATTATTGTCTTACCTCATTTTCTTAACAGTGTCTTTTGCAGAACTAAAGCTTATATTTCAACAATGTCCAATTAACTTGTTTTTATTCTATGGATTATGCTCTTAGTGCTATATCTAATAATTTTTGCCTAAACTCAGGTGATGCATATTTTCTCATGTGTTTTATTCTAAAAGTTTTATAGTTGACATTTTGCATTTAGATCTAGGATTCATTTTTAATTAAATTTTGTATGAGGTATGAGATTCAGTTCAAAATACTTTTTTTGGCTTACGAATGTTCAATTATCTTATCAATCTTTATTGAGAAGATTATCATTTCTCCATCGAATTGCCTTTGATCTTGTCCAAAATAAACTGAAATTTTTATGTGCTTCTACTTCAGACTTTGTGTATTAGTCCATTTTCATACTGCTGTAAAGAACTACCCAAGACTGGGTAATTTATGAAGGAAAGAGGTTTAATTGATTCACAGTTGAGTGTGGCTGGGAAGGTCTGAGGAAACTTACAATCATGGCAGAAGGTGAAGAAGAAACAAGGCATCTCCTTCACAAGGTGACAGGAAGGAGAAGTGCAGAGTGAATGAGGAAGAGCCCTTCATTAAAACCATCAGATCTCGGCCAGGCGCGGTGGCTCACGATTGTAATCCCAGCACTTTGGGAGTCCGAGGCGGGCAGATTGCCTGAGGTCAGGAGTTCGAGACCAGTCTGGCCAACATGGTGAAACCCTGTCTCCACTAAAAATACAAAAAAGTAGCCAAGGATGCTGGTGTGCACCTGTAATCCCAGCTACTCAGGAGGCTGAGGCAGGAAAATTGCGTGAACCAAGTAGGTGGAGGTTGCAGTGAGCTGAGATCACGCCACTGCACTCCACCCTGGGCTACAGAGCCAGACTTCATTAAAAAAACAAAAAACAAAAAAAACAACATCAGATCTCATGAGAACTCACTCCCTGTCATGAGAACAGAATGGGAGAAACTGTCCCCGTGACTCAGTTACCTCCACCTGGTCTCTCCTATGACATGTGGTGATTATGGCGATTATGGGGTTACAACCCAGGATGAAATTTTAGTGGGGACACAAAGCCTAACCATATCACTCTGTATACTGTATCATTGATCTTTGCATCTATTTTTTGACAGTTCCGTACTTCTTTGATTATTGCAACTTTTTTGTAAGTCTTAAAATCAGATAGTGTGTGCTTACTCCAACTTTTATTTTTCTTTTTCAAAAGGATTTTATCTCTTCTAGGTCCTTTGCCTTTCTATGTAAATTATCAGATCAGTTTGTCAGTATCTACAAAACTTCTGCTGGAATTTTGATTGGGATGGCATCAAGTGTATAGACAAATTTAAGGAGAATTTACACCTACATTAAGTAGGGTACATCTCTTATTTTTTGAAGTATACCTAGGTTTTGTTAATAAGCATTCTGTAGTCTTGAGCAGATAGAAACTACATATTTTGTTTGGTTTATACCTACATATTCATTTTTGGGGAGAAGCTACTGTATTTATTATTGTTTTGTTTTAAATTTCACTTTCTAACTGTTCATTGTTAGTATATACATTTTTAAGAGTTGACCTTATAGTCTATGCTCTTACAAAATTTATTTATTATGTATAGGTGTCTGTTATATATTTCTTTGGATTGCCTATGTCCAAAATCATGTCATCTGTGAATAGGGATGATTTTATCTCTTCTTTTCTAATCTGTGTGCTTTTTAATGGCTTTGTTTTTATTGCCTTATTGCACTGGCTAAGACTTTCAATATTGTGTTCATTACTTGTGGTGAGACACCCTTCCCTTATTTTCAATTTTAGGAGTAAAGCATTAACTCTTTCACTATTAAATGTGATAGCAGCTGTAGATTGTTTAGAGATACTCCTTATTATGTTGAGGAGGATACTTTCTATTCCTGATCTGCTCAGAGTTTTAATCATGAATGGATGTTGAATTTTGTCATCTGCTTTTTCTGAAATAATTGAGATAATCGTGTAATTTTTCTTCTTTAATGTAGTAATATAGTGGATTACGTTGATTGTTTTTTGTATATTCAACCAGCCTTGCATTCCTCAGATAAACTTTTCTTGGTTATTGTCTATTATCCTTTTTATATATTGCTAGGTTTTATTTTTAAATAAATATTTTTAAATATTTTCTCATATTCATGAGAAATATATTCATTTCGTCTATATTCATGTGGGTTAATGGGCTACAGTTTTGTGGAGTGTAGAGAACATATATTGTTATTTATGCAAAAATTGCACTTACTAAGTAAGTTTTTCTAAAAAATGGAACCCTTGGCTAGAAGAAAGGCTTGGGAAGCAAATGTCTAGCTGTATAGATAGTGTGAGAGCACCAGAGGAATTTACCTAACTCTGGAGCTATGTGCTGACATTTCAAAGAAAAATGAGGCCTGGAGACTTATAGACATCTCTGTGTTGTAAGATATGGAGATACATAGGCTTATATGGCCCTTGGAGAGATGCATTCACATGTTGTGTGCACAATTGTTCATTCCTTTCTATTGCTGAGTAATACTTCCTTGTTTAGATAAACCACAATTTGTTTATCCTTTCCCCAGTAATGGACATGCAAGTTATTTCCTGTCTGGGATTACTTTGAATAAATCTTCCTTCTTCAAAGTTAATTACTCTGCCTTTTGTTTAAATGTGACTCATCCTGTTTCATCTTTAGGCATGGTCATCCTAGAGCATTTTTTAGAGAAATCATCATTTTCATTCTAGAATAGTTTCTCCCACCCTGGTCATGTTCATTAAAATGTGACCATCTCTTCATTCTATTTCAAGGCCAAATTCGATGTCAAATTCTATTTCCTGGTGTTCCCTTTTTCTATTCTTGAAATGACAAAGGTATCTTGACATTCCCTCATTCATTTAAAATGCATGCCTCTTTGGGGGATCTTGAGGTAGAGGGAATGCTCTCAGATCACTTCACCTGGATACCTTATGCAGCCGTGCTTAGACTGTGAGAGACCATGCTGGATGCTCCCTGAGCTGCAGTCCATAGGTGCAGGATCTCCAAGCTCTCTTGGGTTACACTTCTCTCCCCAGATATCTCCCCAGATATTTAAGTGGGAGTGGGATAGAGTGGAAGAGTTTATACTCTCTGAAATTAATGTCTACGCTCAATTGCCCTCCACACAAGTTTCTAGCCTATATCAGAAGAAAAGCTCCACAGGTCTATTTATCTAGAATGTGATTAAGTTATAGGAAAGAAACAAAGTTTTTCTGTATTGCATCTGGACTGAAATTCTAAAATTTGAAAGCTAAGCATTTGCTTGATAGCTTCCCAATATGAGGCCAATTCACAGTTCATGTCAAATGAGGGCAGATCCCAAAATTAAATATGTGAAAATATGTAATACTCTACACATCCTTCTGCCACTATGGTAAACAACTGGTGATAATATGGCCAAGATATATTGAGTAAAAATTCAAAATGTTTGTATACATATACATTTGTTTAATCCATGTTAACCTTATGCAATAGGTAATGTTTTCATAGCAATTTTACTGATCAGGGAACAGAATTTGTTAATGGTGGGGACTGGGTTCAAACATTGGCATTTGGTCCTAGAACCTGTGCTTTTAGCCATTTCTCATTAATCTGTACTTTCTCTATAGAGGCAGTCATACCTATCTACAGATATCTCCTTGTTGTTTTGACTCCATGCTATCAACATCAACACATACAGTGAATACATCAATTATGGGTGATGATTAGCTTCTCTTCTGTTCTTTCCAACCTCAGAAAGGATATTTTTTCTGTTACAAAAAATAGGATTCTTCTGTTTAATAATGCATGATGTATATCAGCAAGAGTTTAGGAAACAAAAAAGATGGGTTTTGGCATATTTGGGCATGTAAAGAAAATCAGGAAAGAGATATCATCTTTAGACTAACAAAGTAAATGTCAGACTTGATCAGGTTAAATTTTCTGTGTCCAGGATTATTTACTAACAAAGCATCAAAGAAGCTCATAAAGAAACTATGCATGTGTTTTTGCTTGTGAAAATGCAGAAATGTCCTGATACCTTAAGAAGGAAGGGAGAGAAAGAGAGAGAGAGAGAGAGAGTAAGTGTATGTGTATGTCTGAGAGAGAGAGAGAGAGACAGAGAGAGAGAGGGAGAGAGAGAGAGAATGAGAGAGAGAGAGAGAGAGAGAGACAGACAGAGATTAGAGTCTGGAAGAGAAAAAATATTTTTGAGGAGATAAATATTTAAATATCTGACTTGAAATTTTTTGTTGTTCATTATGTTTGCCTCCTTATTGTGAATTCTTTTGTCCTGACCTAAAAATGCCCACTTACTTAGAATTTAGAATTTGTGCATTGCTGAGAGGCTCATACTAGGAAAACAATTGAGAATCTATGATGTATGGTTTTATTTATATCCAGGGCTTATTTTAAGGCATAAGGGAAAGGAGGAAATGGCAAATGACAATCAGATGTACAAAGTTCTACAGCAGTGTGTAAATAGAATGAGTGTGATAGTTTGCAAAAGGGGCAGAAAAACAGTTCCTAAACTTGCATAGATCGAATCTCATTGACTACGTCAAAGTATACCTGCACAACAGTTAACTAATGAATCATAGTGCCAGCTTTATGTCAGTCATCTTGCCAATGTATAAACATCACTTATATTTAATTTGTGTCATATTTTAAAAGCATATTTTGTAAATGTAAAACTCAACATATCTCAATACTTTTTACGAAAAATATTCCACCAGTCATTCTCTAATAATTGTTTTGTATCTCCATCATTTTACCATTCTTCCTTCATAGAGTTCAGTAGAATTACTATCTCCTAAGCTGGGGGGAGGGAGGTGCATGAGTGGAGGTGGGCTATAGAGTCCATGTTGTCCAGGCTTAAAATCATCAGAATATTGTATTGTCTCTGGTTGCACATTGGGCAAGTGGTCAGAGTCAAGAAGATTCGATGGGGCTAATGTTGGTAATTCTTGCTAAGACTGTCTGAAATAACTCTTGAATTAGAGGAAATCTATTATATTAAGATAATTTAGAAACAATGAGAATTTACTATTATACATCAATACTTATGGGCTGTTGTCAAAGCTGCAGTCTGAATTAAGAGCACTGCAGATGACAAACTGAGTAATTGAGATAGAGATGGTTGGGATTTGGGCTGCTTTTATTAAGATAGTCAGAAAAGGTGTCTCCAGAGAAGGGATATTCGACTTGCAATCAAGTGGGGAGTAGGCAGTCATGTAAAGGTCTGACGGAGTAACGTCCCATGCAGGAGAGGTAACAAGGACAGAGGCCATGAGAGAAAAAAATTTCCATGGTGAGTGGCCAGCAAGTGTGTCAGTATTACTGGAACACTGAGACTGAGGGAGTGAGGAAAGATGAGATCATCAGTGGGAGCTCCACTGAAGGTGGGAGCTAGCCTGAAACTTACCGCTAGGCTGGAGTGTCCTTCTGTTGAACATAAACAATTTCACAGAGAACCAACATCAAACAAGGTCACTCCGTAACCATAAGTGAAGCTAGACAGAAACAAGACCATCCATAATTATGTCTGATCAAAGATCATAAAAAGAATACTGTTCAGTTTACAAAAAAATGGCCCATACCCCTATTTCCTGGCTAATATTCTGCTTCTCTGCTCATCACAGCTTTGAGCTGCCTCGTTGCTCCTGCCTCCTTGATAAGAATCATTCAGCTACTCTATTGTAGAACCAACCCTGAGTTGCTAATAGCATCTGACCTAGAACAATGCCATGCTTCCTTAAAAAACTCTTCAAAATCCTGATGCAAGACAATATCCTATAATAAGTCCTTTCTAATACCTTCTTATTGAGATGCTTCATAGCTTCTCATGGTATATTTTCCTCTCTATTTCAAAGAATCCATAAAATTAGCTTTGTTCAAATACAGGTGGTTTTTGGCTGGACAGCATCAACAGGATCCTGATTGAAATAGGAGAGAGATTTAAAAGAAATGAAAGGCGACTGCAGTCTTCTTACAAAAGTGATGAGTACGCTTTGCTATTGTTTAGATAGTAAAAACAAATTGACGATAGATAAATATAGGTAAATAAATAAATCGGTAGATAATCTTTAAGAACATTACAGCTTCCCTTTCCCATACAGGAATATTTTCTACATCTATCTTGCATCATTATTACCTGCTGAGCTTCAAAAAAAAATAAAATAAATAAATAAACTTGGATGCCTCCCTCTTCCATCTCCCAGAGATTCTGATACAATTGTCTGAGAAGGGTCCTAGACATTCCAGTTTTCAAAAGCTGCCCAGGTGAATTCTAATGTGCAGTTAAAACTCGGATCGACCGCTCCAGAGGCAGATGATGATGTATTTAAAGCTTAATTACTCCCATGCAAATTGTAATTTCCAAGCTTCTACAGTTTGGGTAGCTAAGGGAGTAGTTACCAAGAGAAACAATTGTTTCCTATTTTCTCTATCAGGGGAGTGGAAACTAGAGCTCTGTGTGTAGTAAGTAGTATAGTTCTCTCTCTCCTGTGAGCAGAATGGCCTTGCAAACCACTGCTTAATTAGCAAAATGTTTTCTTTCATCTGTGGGATGATTGTACTTTGTTTTGAGGATTATTATTTGTCCTTAGGAACTGTGTTAATGATCTAATAGTTAAGAGCCGATGCTTAGTAGATGAAACCCAATTCATATCTCCTATTCATACCTGTAGGAAGAACTCAAAAGTTTTCTCATCTATCCTCATGTATGAATTATACGTTTCATGTATGTTCTTTCTTTCCGCCTCACCCTCATACAAGACGTGCACTTCTCTAGCTTTGTGTGAGGTTACTGTGAAGGCGAATTACTCATCTACATTTCACAACTACTGACACCTCTGGGCTACATATTTAAAATAAGGTGATCAGCAACTTTGTTCTTACTGCCTTTTTCTTCCAAAACAGGGAATGCGTGTGTTCATTTTATTTCTCCACACCCATAGTAATTTTGAAACACTTCCAGACTTTGGCAAAGAGAAACATTGTTGGGATTGAACTTATCGCACCTCTCTTTTACTTGCACCCATTAACTTATCAGTAAAACTTTTAATTCAGTGACCGTCAAATCTTTTGCTATGTCCTTCTTTCATCCTATGCTCTTTTTTGTTTAAGTGGCTGCTTATTCTTTAAAAAAAACAATCAAGAAATACATGTATATGAAATCTGCAAACTTTATCTTCTTTACATGTATTCAAAATATATTTTTCTGTTTGCCCTTGCTTTTGAAACTTTTTCTCATGTTTATGGTGGAGTATTTTTGCTCATTGTTTTTATATGGTCACAACAACTAATATGTTCTTTTATTGTTTCTGTCTTTGGGTCAGCCCTTTTCTAAACTAAAGTTATACAAATGCTAACAAATGTGTTTTTGTGTATGTGATTATATTGTTACTTTTAATCTTAGAAAATTTTATACTAACTTAGAATTAAATTAAGTGAACAATATAAAACTCAATTAGTCTGTAAATAATATTTATAACAGTTAAAAGGGGGATAGATTGGAAACATATAACAATATATTTAATTTCAAAAAGAAAAAGCAATGATAAATATCTCAAAAGAGTAAGGTGGGCTTAGAATATAAATAAGCAATTAGAAGAAAAACATTTATTTATCCATTTAATTATTTATTCAGTAAATATGTATTAAATGCTCACTAACTGCTTTGCAGTATTTTAGATTGTGAATTGCATAGTGGTATACATTCAAGTTCCCTGACCTGATAAAGTTTATTAAAAGTCACTAACCATAGGTGTAAATCTTTAGCCATACCTAAATTCCACTATGTCAAAATTATATCAATTATATGCCTATTTTTTTCAAATGAAATTTGGGAACAAAAAGGAACAGCCAATAAAGTGGTTGCCACTCAGTGGGAGCATATTTCGGTAAGGACTTCTTGGCCTGCAATTTGGTAATGTTATTCAACATAGTTTAAAGTCATTTGATTTTGAAAATGAATCATGGGAAATAAAATAAATTATATAACAACTGTATAATACATTCATTAACTTTTAGAAATATATGATGATATTTATTCATATAGATAGAAAAAGCAATTTAGTATACAGTGTGACCTTAACAGACATACATACACAGAGTTTCAGAACTAGAAAATACCTCTGCAAAACCGCATTGCTATAGGATTGTGACAAAAACTATCTGGCATATGGCCTACCATTTGTGGAATTATGGATTTGTTTGTTCATTAACTGTATAGTCTGTTGCTTTTCTTCTCAATAAATGTGTAATAAATAGCTGAAGTTGGAAAATGTATTTTCTTCAGTTTTAAATTTACTGTTTATGTTTTGAAAAGCTAATTATATCTATTAAGGTAGGCAGGGTCCCTATTCATTAACAATCTAGAACTATCTAGGCAGCAAATTTATTCTATATAAATCCTTGACTTTTTTCTGATACTTCATTTTTATGGAAGAGTGATGATGACAAGGCTGAAATTAGTGAGTCATTCAGTAGTGTAACTTTGAATTATTAAACTAATGCATTAGTACTCACAGTGATTCTAAGTAGAGGTCTTTCAATGTCAAGAAAATCATATTGGATTCCTGTGGCATAATATGCAGGAATCTCTCAAATTATTTAATAATTTGTCTAACCTTGAATTCCAGAGTGATGGACATAACAATTTAAGACTACATTTTTGAAATCTGAATATTATCAAAATTAGAGTATTATGTGTGCAGCAATAGACATATATAAAAATGAACTGGTTTATTATTTTAAAAACTAGAGATTAATTTGATCCTGTCATAATATTACCTTTTGAAGTTGTGAACTATGAGATTATTTAAAATTATAGTTGTTATCTAATATGTGATAGCTCAGTTTGCCTGTGCTGAATAAAAAGAAATGAATGATATCTACATCAGAGAGAAAGAAAATTATCAAGGTTGATGAGTGCCAGGCAAAAATCATGGGATATGTTTGCTATGCTCTGCTTTATTTCTTTTGCTTTTTAAGTTTTATTTTCATGGAGAATTGTTATCCTTTCTTCGTGGCTCACCATTTCAGACATACTCATGTAATGACATGAAATGGGTTGGAATGTGTCCAATGGTAAGCTTGTCTTTAAGGTTTGAATGTGTCCAGTGGTGAGCTTGTCTTTAATGTGTCCAATGGTGAGCTTGTCTGTAAGTTAGTAGGTTTGATGTTGTTTTGAATATATGTTAATAGAAGTACTG